>NC_133618.1:174117395-174485728 GCF_048593235.1 Sminthopsis crassicaudata | reverse complement strand
TTCCTGTTTGTTTTGTGGTTTGATTTGTCTAAATCTGAGAGTGCAAGGTTGAGATCTCCCACTATTATAGTTTTACTGTCTATTTCTTCTTGCAACTCTCTTAACTTTTCCTTTAGAAAGTTAGATACTATACCACTTGGTGCATATATGTTTAGTATCTATATGGCTTTATTATTTATGCTACCTTTCAGCAGGATATAGTTTCCTTCCTTATCTCTTTTAATTAGATCAACTTCTGCTTTTGCTTGATCTGAGATAAGGATAGCTACCCCTGCTTTTCTGGCTTTACCTGAAGCATAATAGATTCTGCTCCAACCTTTTACCTTTACTCTGTATGTATCTCCCTGCTTTAAGTGTGTTTCCTGCAGACAACATATTGTAGGTTTCTGATTTTTGATCCAGTCTGCTATCCGATTTTGTTTGATGGGAGCGTTCATCCCATTCACATTTACAGTTAAAATTACTAATTCTGTATTTCCTGCCATCATATTATCCCCAGATTATGCTTTTTCCCTTGACCCCTCTGATCCCCCTCCCCGATATTTAATTTACAGACCCCCCTTGTTACACGCAACCTTCCCTTTTTTTTTTTTTTTAGTATCCGTCCCCCCTCCCTCCAAGTCCCTTCACTTATTCTCCTTTTCCTTTTCCCTTTTTCTCTCCCCCCTTTTAATAAGGTGAGAGAAAATTCTCTGAAAAACAAATATGTTAATTATTTACTCTTTGAGCCTCTCCTGATGAGAGTAAGATTCACACAATGATTCTCCCCCTCACTAAATTCCTTCAGATATGGTATATTTTCTATGCCTCTTCCTGGATGTAGTTTCCCTCTTTTTATCATTCCTTCCCCTTTTTCTGAAACGACCTCCTTCCCTTTACTACACCCCCGTTTTTTTTCTTTTATATCAGCAAAATCAAATTGTCCTTGAGTACTTTTTATATACCCACAACAGAGTTACAGTTCTCAAGGGTTCTGTGTACCTTTTTCTGTTTCTCTTCAGTCTTGTGGATGTAGATCAAATTTTTTGTTTAAGTCTGGTTTTTTTCTTAGAAACATATAGAATGCCTCTATTTCATTGAATGACCATCTTCATCCATGGAAAAAAATGCTAAACTTAGCTGGGTAGTTCATTCTTGGTTGCAGTCCTTGATCTTTTGCCTTACGGAATATCAGGGTCCAGGCCCTTCTATCTTTTAATGTGGAGGCAGCCAGATCTTGAGTGACCCTTATTGTGGCACCTTGGTATTTTAATTGTTTTTTTCTAGCTGCTTGCAGGATTTTCTCCCTTGTGTGGTAATTCTGCAGCTTAGCCACAGTATTCCGTGTGTTCTTTTTTTAGGGTCTATTTCAGAAGGAGTTCGATGAATTCTTTCCACATCTACTTTCCCTTCTGTTTCTATTATCTCTGGACAGTTCTCTTTGATGATTTCCTGTAAAATAGAATCTAGGCTCTTTTTTTGGTCATAGTTTTCTGGAAGTCCAATGATCCGCAGATTATCTCTCCTAGATCTATTTTCCAGGTCTATAGATTTTCCCAGTAAGCATTTGACATTATTCTCCAGATTTTCATTTTTTTTTTTTTTTTGTTTGTTTTGTTTTGTTTGACTGATTCTTGGGTTCTCTGTGAATCATTCATTTCTATTTGTTCCATCCTGACTTTTAAGGAGTTATTTTCTTCTTTCACAGTTTTTAGTTCTTTTTCTAAAAGCCCAATTTCATTTTTAAATGAATTATTTTGCTCTATTGAATTTTTTTCCATTTCCCTAATTTTTTTTGAGAATTATTTTCTTTTTCCAATTCAGAAATTCTATTTTCTTGAGACTTTTTTATCTTTTCCGATTCAGAAATCCTACTTTCCTGTGATTTTTTAACCTTTTCTAATTCACAAATTTTGTTTCCCTGCATCTCCTGTGAATTCTTTATTTTTTCCAACTCCAATTTCAGGACGTTTTTATTCTCTATCATAGCTTCCCTTTCCTTTCCCCATTTATCTTCAAACTCTCTTAACTTTTTAATAGTCTCTTCTAGGAGAGAGTTATGTGATGGGGGGCAGGAATCGTTCCCCTTTAGGTTGTTATCTGCTGACTCTTTGCTGTTAACTTCCTCGGGGTTGGATACCTGCTCTTTCTCTGTGTAGAAGGAATCTATAGTTTTTCTGGCTTTTTTGTTCATATTTTTAAAATCTTTTGGTGTCTGTCCCTGGGGTAGGAAATTATTTATTTACTTCTTTACCAGCTTCCTCCCAGACCAGATGAATGCAGCGGCTCTTGGGCCTGAGCTAAAATAGAGCTCTGGGAGAGAGTTCCCCACCCCTCCCTGGAAGTGCCTCAGAGGTGACTAGCACTGCTGTGCCCCGAGGGCGCTGTGTTCTAGCGGCTTCCCTGACATTTGAGATTGAAGTAAAGAAGGCACAAAGCCCAGCCTATGCTTCCTGGTGGGGCGTGGATGTCTGCAGCAGGTGAAGTGAAAAGCCCCTGCACTCAAATTGGAAGTGTCTGCCAGAAACCGTGGCCCCTAGTTCAAAGGTTCCTGCTTCTCTGGGACTTCCAGAGCTGAGTTCCACACCCTCCAGCTAAGCTAGGCAGTGTGTGTTGCCTTGGGCCGTATCCGCCCACTTGTCAATCTCTTAACTAGTCTTAGGTGGGAGTTGAGGCCACACCCCCTGGTGCAGAGATCTGCTGAGTCACCCCCAGGATCTGGGGGAAAATCTAATCTATCTGAATTTTTAAAGTGTTTAGATTTCCCTTCTGAACTGCTATATTATAAGCAGAGAAGAGCTAACAGCCTGTGCCAGATTCCTTTATCTCAGTGGCTTCTCTGATCCCAGAGCCCTTCCCAGCGCAATCGGCGCAGTATGCTAGCACCCAGCCGTCTGTGCTGGCCTCTCTTCTTCCTCCCCTGGGAACTGACCTTTTCTGTTGAAACTCCAGATTCTCTTCAGCTGGTAAGTAGTGCTTCCAGTCCTTGTGGTATCTATCAGTCCAGCGCTATTTCTGAAGCTGATTTATCTAATTGGTTGTGAGGGAGTAAGGATGTTCACAGAGTCTTGTGTTTCTTCTCCGCCATCTTGGCTCCGCCCCCCGATAATTTTAACTCTTGTGAAAAATAATTAATGACTCATTCTTAGATATTTCTATCAATAACCTCTTTAACTTAAATATAAACTCTTTTATCAAATGGCATATTACCTCATGCATTTTCTCAAATAAATAAATTCCCTTCTTATTCTAGCTAATTAGATAGTTTTTACAAAAGTTTTTTTAATATCTGAATTTTTTAATGTTTTATGATAACCTCTCTTTTTAAAAACACCTAATCTAAGTATAACAATTACTCATATGAACTTTTGTGTTTATTATTTTTTCTAATACTGAACAATCCTTGAATTTTATATTAACCCTAGATATGAATAATTTTAACAAAATTTTATGGTTTCTTTTTAATTCAATCATTGATATATTGATATTTATTTTTCATTGAAATGTATTACTGATATTGTCTATACTTTTATCATTCTTTCTCTTCGAAATTCTTGTTTGAAAGCCATATTTATTTCACAGTAGTTTGCCTAGGTTGTTTTCAACATATATTTTGCAAGCTGTAATACTGAGGTTTGAAATATTCGTCATTATTAAAAACAATTTTATGGACTTCCCTCCCTCCATACACACACACAAAGCCACACTCAAACACTTTTGAACAGGATCAGCTTTTAAATACCTAACATCATATATATATATATATATATATATATATATATATATATACATATGTATTACACACACACACACACACACACAAATATATGTAGAGGGCCAGAATTGTGGAAAAATATGCTTGAATCAAAGACAGCAGGGTGCTTATAGCTAAGCACCTACTCAGTGTGGTTGATGGGTAATGGTTCTCTAGTTAAACATATACTTAAATGTGATGTAATGGTGTAATCACTATTGTTGTCATATACTTTGTGTGATATGGTGATATAATGTTGACAGTTGGCACATGCTTAGTTGTTGTAGTAATGTAATCATATTGAGTTATTTAAGGGCTGAGAGGACTGGGAACTGAGAGTCTCAGACACAGAGGAAACATAGTAGAGTCTTGGACATAGACACAAGAGAAGACTCCAGATTCCAGACTCCATCTTTGACCAGCCTTATGGTTGCTGTCCTGCCTTCATCACTTCTCCTCCTAAAGACCAAGATGTGTCCAGAGATCCTTCAGAAAGCTAGGCCAGACACTACACATTCACAAACACAGGCACACACATGTGTGTATAATTCATATATACATGTATGTATACAAACACATACTTATTCATGTCTCTGTGTATTTATAATATATATATATATGTATATATACATATATATATACATATATATACAAATGCATATACATGTGTATATATATACATATATGTATATATATATATATATATATACATATATGTATATATATATATATATATATATATGCATAGTATGTGTGTTACTTTAAGTTTATTCTAAATTTTCCCATCATTTTCTTAAGTCTAGACAATCAACAAAAATATAAATCAAGCTTCAATTTACAGTGTTTGCCAATTTCTGAAGAGTAATTAAGCACATTGAAAATTTAAGAATAGACTTTCTTGAGCTAATTTTATCTTACAACACCATACCTCTTAGTGGATTAATTTATACTATATTAAATACTAAATAAGTACTATGTTATATATATAAAACTATATATTTTATATTTTTTATTCTGATAAATTTGGCATTTTAAAGGAGATGAAGCTAAGGTAATACAGTAAAAGCAGGGATTCACCTGAGTTCACCCTAAATCCCTCCAGATGCCTTAAATAATTAGTCTAAACAAATTTTAGAGCAGCAGAATCTACTGAAAGATAGAAACAATTTTTCAGACCAAGATAACTAGGAAGCTAAGCAAGAATGGTATGTCATACTAAGGGGAGAGTTCAGCACAGTCCAGCACAGGCCGTACTAGCATAGCACAGGTCCCAACAAACAGGTTTCCGAATTATAGAATTAGTGGCAGAAGTAGTGGTTTCCAGACCTCCCATCCTGAAGATACCAAAAGATAAGTTAGAATATTGGCAGGAAAGATTTGTCACATCTGGGTGAGAATAGAACATTGTATAGAATTCCAGGCCCTAGAAAACCCAAAGCAGGTTTTGGGAATTACTGAATCATCATCAGCAGTTGTTTTTGGATCTCTCATTACATAGACAGTAAGGGAATAAAACAGCTGATTAGAAGGAGATTTCAAGGATCTCTTTGATTGCACGGGGTATAAACTCTTATTGCTTTTTTCCAAACTCAGATCCAAATTACAATCCAGTATAGCAGTCTCAAGGTGAGGAGAAGCAATATCACACCAGAGTTTGTATCCAAAGTGGGGCAGAAACCCTCTTTGCAATTCCAGGGCAGAAACAATTGTTTGTGGTTATCAAAGCCCATTGCAGGATAGTAGTAAAACTTACAGATACCTAGAAATGTCTTTTAAAACAGCTTTATAAAAGCATGAATTTTGGGACAATGCACCATGCTTCCTTGAAGTTCTACTTTAACAAATGTTTAAAAGTTAAGTAATAGATCAGGAACATAAGTACACAACACAAAATAATTCTGACCATAGAAAATCACTATGGTGATGAAGAAGATCAAAACACACACTCAAAAAAGATAACAAAGCCAAAATACCTACATCCAAACAGAAGAAAACAATATGAATTTGTCGCAGGCAATGAAAGAGCTCAAAAAGATTTTGAAAATTAAGTAAGAGAAATAGAGGAAAAATTGAGAGGACAAATGAGAGTTGTGTAAAAAAAAGTATGAAAGAAAGGGTCAACCATTAGGAAAAAACGACATTAAAAACATACTAAGTCAAATAGTAGAAGAGGTATAAAAAGTCAATAAGGAGAGGAATGTCTTAAAAAGCAGAATTGATCCGATATAAAGAGAGGCCAAAAATTCCCCAAAGAGGAAAAGAAAAAAAAAAAAAAAAAAAAAAAAAAAAAAAACTACTTAAAAAGTACAATTGATCAATTATGAAATAGCAGGAAAAAGCTCACTAAAGAATGTAATTTCTTAAAATTAGAATTGAACAAATGGATTAAGAATTGCTTTGATTATTTTGCACAAGTCATTATCTTATTGATATTTATTTTATGTAATTATTTCTTGGTCCTCATTTAGGAGGAACTTCTAACTTGATAAAGCTGTAAATATAAGTCATTCAATTTTAAAATCACATTAATCCCTCTTTCACTCTAAAAATATTTTCTTAGTTCTTAGCACTGATTAATTTTTAGACATTCTGATAAAATATGTACTCAAAGTTTTTAATTTTCATAAATTTGTTCAAAAATTATTTTGAATTTCACAGATCAGAATTTGTTACAATGTCATAAATGGCTAAAAATGGGCACACTCCCTACATCTCAAATTCAGTATTGCCAAAGGTCAGTCATATATATATATATATATATATATATATATATATATATATATATATATATATATATATATATATATATATATGTATGTACATATATATACGTATATATATGTACATACATATATA
Source organism: Sminthopsis crassicaudata (assembly GCF_048593235.1). NCBI lineage: Eukaryota > Metazoa > Chordata > Mammalia > Dasyuromorphia > Dasyuridae > Sminthopsis > Sminthopsis crassicaudata. The sequence continues at coordinate 174,479,139 of NC_133618.1, read as the reverse complement.
TATATATATATATATATATATATATATATATATATATATATATATATATATATATAGTTTAGATCTTTTAGTTCTTTTTCATTTATATTTCCCTTACATATGTCTAAATATATAAGGGCATATTGAAATTCCCAATAATCATTGTTCCAATATCTAAATAATGGTATCTTCATTTTTTATTGTTGTTTTGTCAAGGAATTCTTCATAGCCTGAAGTTTATAGACTACTTCTCAATATAAGGTTTTAATGTATAAAATAAAATATAAATAACTACAAAGGAAACAAAGGTCTTTTTAACTTACTTCCTTCTTCCTTTCTTCCTTCCTTTCTTCCTTTTTAAGAATTTGGTTTTATTGTAAACTTAGCAATGATTAGAAATTAACAATGATTAATAAAAACAAGCATTTTGAAAAACAAAGAAGACAAAACATCTTAGATAAAAAAGCATGAATTTTTGTTCTGTAGTTGTTAGGATTACTAAGTGAGAACTGAGGTTGTCTGGACAGTGACAAGGTGAGAATTCAGGTTTTCTGGACAATTACAAGGTGAGAACTCAGGTTGACTTGATAGAGGGGGCAAGCTCATTGGCTGGGGTGGTTCTTCCCAGAAGCCCTTGCATTATCCCACGCCCATTCTCTGGGAGAATAAAAGAGAGGACTCTCAGAGAAAGAAGAGGACTCTGAATTGCATCAGGCTTGACGGGGCTCTCTGCAGGAAGGGAAGTCACTTCTTTGGACAAGAGTTAACAGCAACTGCCTGGAGACAACGGTTCGTTACAGGAAGAAGAATCTGTCTGAGAGATTTGAGTAGACACAGCAGATCTCTTCCCAGAGAGCGATCCAGCAGCTTCTGGAGACGACAGCTCGTTACAATTGGCGCCCAACGTGGGGCAAGGACTTTTGCTTATCCTGACAAGAGGAGCTAGACCAGACCTTCGCAATTTGGCGCCAGAACAGGGACGGACACGGTCCTGATTCCAGTGGAAAAGCTTCTGATCTAGATCTCAGTCTCTCTGACCCAGAACCGTGAGTAAGGAGGAAACTTTGTTAAAGATTAAGTGAGTGTGCTAATAGATAAATAAGGAACTTAACTTGTTAAGGGCTAAACCAGGAATCTCTTATAGCTGAAATGGGGCAGATGTTAGCTATATTCAATCCCTGGACCTCAGCCGACTCAACCCCAGCCCCAGAAGCAACCTCAGCTCCATTCAGGAGTGGTACTATAGAGAGTATAATCAAGATAATTGAGGAGCAGAGTTTACTTGTAACCTGGGTACAGATTGCTAAACTCTTGGCTGCATTAAGACGCACATCCCCTTGGTTCTTAGAGGAAGAAAAGATAGATGTAGATAAATGGAAGCTAGTGGGATATGAAATGAAAGAATTTCAAGCAAAAAATGGGCCTCGTTCAATTTCTGCAGAAGTATTTTATATCTACAACATAGTTCAATTAGCCTTAAACTATCAAGCAAGTTGTAGGAGAAGGAAAAGTTCTAAAAATGAACAGAGGAGGAAGTGTGCGGAAAAAAGGAAAGATCAGAATCTTTCCCTAGAGCAAGAGGATTTAAATGAGGAATTATGGTATGATTCTCTTGAAGAAGCTTCAACCCTGCCTAGAGAACAGATTATTGACAGGCCCACATCAACCCCACCTTCAGAGATGGAGGAAGAAAGAGGGGAAGAGGCAGAAACACAAACAGAATTGCCTGTGAAGAAGCCTAAGCCTATGACAAGATTAGAAAAAGCATTGGTTAAAGCTAAGAGAGAAGGACAGGATATAAGTGATTTTATACATGCATATCCTGTGATTGAAAATACTGACTCTGTAGGTAAAAAAAGGAGAAGATATGCACCTTTAGATTTGAATAAAATTAAGGATTTGAAAAAAGGTTGTACCCTTTATGGGGCTACATCAGCTTATGTCAAAATGTTACTAGATGGTTTGTCTTATGAAGTCCTAACCCCGAATGATTGGAAATCCATAGCAAGGATATGCCTGGAACCTGGAGAAAATTTATTATGGCTTTCGGAATTTCATGAATTATGTAAAATTCAATCAGTGGAAGACTGATTCACCAGTGTGGGTAGAACAGTGGCCCTTAAGAAGTGATAAAATTCAGGCCTTATTAGACATAGTGCAAGAACAACTTGACCAAGGACACTTGCGGCCTTCTCTAAGTCCTTGGAATTCCCCAGTATTTGTGGTGAAAAAGAAATCTGGAAAATGGAGGATGATAACTGATCTAAGAAGAGTAAATGAACAGATGGAAACTATGGGAACTCTTCAGCCTGGACTTCCATCTCCTACTCAGTTGCCAAGAGAATGGCCTCTATGGGTTATAGACATTAAGGATTGTTTCTATTCTATTCCTCTAGATAAGGAGGATATGAAAAGATTTGCTTTTTCAGTGCCTAGTGTTAATTTGGCCGAGCCTTATAAAAGATATGAATGGACAGTTTTGCCACAGGGAATGAAAAACAGCCCTACTATGTGCCAAATGTATGTTGCAGCTGCTCTTGCTCCAGTAAGAAAAGCCTTTCCAAAAGTAATATTGTTACATTATATGGATGATATTTTGGGATGTGCACCTGAGGAACAAATGTTAGAGGCATGTCTACAAAGGACCATGGAAACATTAAAGTACTACAAACTGCATATAGCTACAGAAAAAATTCAAAGACATGCTCCTTTTCAATATTTAGGATATGAAGTGTATCCTAAGACACTCACAGTACAAAAGCTTTCTTTAAGAACAGAGAAGTTGAACACCTTAAATGACTTTCAAAAATTAATAGGAGATATCCAATGGATGCGTCCAGTGTTAGGCTTGACTACCTGTCAATTGCAACCATTATATGACATTTTAAGGGGAGACAGTGCTTTAAATTCACCACGCCAGCTTACAAAAGAAGCACAAAAGGCTTTGAGAGAAGTTGAACTGGCTTTATCCAATGTGGTTGAAAGAGTCACTCAAAAACCCTTGGAAATATCAGTTTTTGCTACAAAAGAGGCACCCACAGCAGTCCTTCATCAAGGAGACAGAGTGATTGAGTGGGTGAACCTCCCAGCACAACCAGAACAAAGCCTTACACCTTACCCAGTGCTTGTGGCTAGGATTTTATTAAAGGCTATTAAGAGAGTAACACAATTATCTGGAATTAGTCCTGAAAAAATATACACATTCTATACTAACGCACAAATTAATGTATGCTGTGAGACCATCCCAGAATGGCAAATTTTATTGGCCACCGCTCCAAATTTTGCACATGGATCTCCATTAAAGATTACCCGGCTACTACATAATTGGCGATGGATTTTTGAAGAAAAGGTTTCTAAGGTTCCTCTTAAAGGACCAACAATCTTTACAGATGCCTCCAAAGAAAATATTTGTGCCATATACTCTCATGATTTAACCATAAAGAGAGTAATCAGGACTCCTTTTCAATCCACTCAACAGAATGAATTATTTGCTATCATGCTAGCTCTCACTTATTACCCAGGAGACGTAAATATAATTACTGATTCAGCCTATTCAGTAGGTGTAGTACAAAGAATTGCCACAGCCCAAATAAAATTTGCAGCCTCCAATATTTATCAGCTCTTTAAGGAACTTCAAGAGCAAGTGAGAAAACATCCAGGCAAGATTTATATCTTGCATGTCCACTCACATAGTGGACTTCCAGGTCCCATTTTTGATGGAAATTCAAAGGCAGATAGCCTTCTAACCATGTTAGCCAGTAGTCCTTTATTTCAGGAAGCACAAGAATCTCATTCTAAATATCATCAGGCTGCTCGAGCTTTACGTTTACAATTTGGAATCACAAGAGAGGAAGCTAGGAGCATAGTAAAAAGCTGTACAGCTTGTCTTCCTTTCCATGCTCCTACACTCCCTCCAGGGAAGAATCCTCGTGGTTTGAGACCCAATGAAATCTGGCAAATGGATGTGACCCATTATAAATCTTTTGGTCGTCTATCTTTTATTCATGTCGTGGTAGACACCTTTTCAGGATTCACATTTGCAATGCCAGCAGCAAAAGAGACAGCCCGAGTGGTCACTGAATTCCTTATACAAGCTTTTGCAATTATGGGTGTGCCACAAGCAATAAAAACAGACAATGGACCTGCATATACGTCCAAACATTTTACACACTTTTGTGCACAGTATAAGATTTTACATACCACGGGCATAACCTTTAATCCTCAAGGGCAGGCAATAGTAGAGAGAAGAAACAGAGATATTAAGACACTCCTCCAAAAACAAAAGAAAGGGGGAGCCACAGGTAGCCCTAGGGAACTTCTAAATTTAGTTCTCTATACCATTAATTTTCTAATTTTTGACAAAGATGCACTGGCTCCAGCAGACAGGTTTTATAACCCACCAGAAGGGCAGTGTCCAGTGAGAGCATCTCCACTGTCCTTAGATAATCGCCAGGTGATGTGGAGAGATCCAGAAAGTGGTGAATGGAAGGGACCAGATAGGTTAACTGCCTGGGGGAGAGGGTTTGCTTGTATTTCTTCAGCAGGAGAAGGAATCAGATGGGTGCCAACGAGTCATATTCGCCTTGTCCATCAGAGAGAGACAGAAAAAGAGAAAGACCTCAAAATAAAGGAGAAGATCTAAGAAACATCTGACACTGAAAGAGCATGGATAATAAGAAGACTGTTAAAGAACTTAAAAACCAGCAGGAATCATTGGACTTCCTCACACAAGATGAGAATAATGGACAATGGACTTATGGACATTTATAAATTTTCAATTTATGATTATGATTATGTTATATACTTCTAGCATGTGTTATGTTACTATGTTACTATGTGCTTATGTAATTTATGTAATTATCTGTAATACTTCCCATATTGATGGATTTATGTTTCAAGGTCATTTATGTAATTATCTGTAATACTTCCCATATTGATGGATTTATGTTTCAAGGTCATGACTGTCTTATGTTCTAAATCAAAAGAAAGGGGGAGATGTTAGGATTACTAAGTGAGAACTGAGGTTGTCTGGACAGTGACAAGGTGAGAATTCAGGTTTTCTGGACAATTACAAGGTGAGAACTCAGGTTGACTTGATAGAGGGGGCAAGCTCATTGGCTGGGGTGGTTCTTCCCAGAAGCCCTTGCATTATCCCACGCCCATTCTCTGGGAGAATAAAAGAGAGGACTCTCAGAGAAAGAAGAGGACTCTGAATTGCATCAGGCTTGACGGGGCTCTCTGCAGGAAGGGAAGTCACTTCTTTGGACAAGAGTTAACAGCAACTGCCTGGAGACAACGGTTCGTTACAGGAAGAAGAATCTGTCTGAGAGATTTGAGTAGACACAGCAGATCTCTTCCCAGAGAGCGATCCAGCAGCTTCTGGAGACGACAGCTCGTTACATGTAGTTTATTCTATATTTCCGCCAAACCAGTCTTTGTCCATCTCAGATAAGATTAATTTTATTTAAAAATTTTTTTTTATTATAATTGTCAATAAAAATTGACAGAACATAATGCTTGGGTAATTTTTTACAACATTATATCTTGCATTCACTTCTATTCCAATTTTTCCCTTCCCTCACTCCACCCCCTCCCCTAGATGGCAAGCAGTCTTATACATGTTAAATATGTTATAATATATCCTAGATACAATATATGTGTGTAGGACCTAACAGTTCTCTTGTTGTACTGGGAGAATTGGATTCAGAAGGTAAAAAATAAACTGGGAAGAAAAACAACAACAAAAAAAGCTCACAGTTTAGACTCATTTCCCAGTGTTCCTTTTCTGGGTGTAGCTGATTCTGTCCATCATTGATCAATTGGAACTGAATTAGATCTTCTCTTTGTTGAAGATATCCACTTTCATCAGAATACATTCTCATACAGTATAATTGTTGAAATGTATAAGGATCTCCTGGTTCTGCTCATTTCACTTGGGATCAATTCATGTAAGTCTCTCCAAGCCTCTCTGTGTTCATCCTGCTGGTCATTTCTTACACAACAATAATATTCCATAACATTCATATACCACAATTTACCCAAACATTCTCCAACTAATGGGTATCCATTCATTTTCCAGTTTTTAGCCACTACAGAAAGGGCGGCCACAAACATTTTGGCATATATAGGTCCCTTTCCCTTCTTTAGTATTTCTTTGGGATATAAGCCCAGTAGTAGCACTGCTGGATCAAAGGGCATGCACAATTTGATAACTTTTTGGGCATAGTTCCTAATTGCTCTCCAGAATGGCTGGATTCTTTCACAATTCCACCACCAATGCATCAGTGTCCCAGTTTTCCTGCATCCCATCCAACATTCATCATTATTTGTTCCTGTCATCTTAGCCAATCTGACAGGTGTGTAGTATCTCAGAGTTGTCTTAATTTGCATTTCTCTGATCAGTAGTGATTTGGAACACTCTTTCATATGAGTGGAATTAGTTTTAATTTCATCATCTGAAAATTGTCTGTTTATATCCTTTGCCATTTATCAATTGGAGAATGGCTTGATGTCTTATAAATTAGAGTCAATTCTCTATATATTTTGGAAATAAGGCCTTTATTAGAACCTTCAACTATAAAAATGTTTTCCTAGTTTGCTGCTTCCCTTCTAATTTTGTTTGCATTAGTTTTGTTTGTACAAAGGCTTTTTAATTTGATGTAATCAGAATTTTCTCTTTTGTGATCAATAATGATCTCTAGTTCTTCTTTGGTCACAAATTCCTTCCTCCTCTACAAGTCTGAGAGATAAACGACAATAAGATTAATTTTAATGACATCTCTGATATACTTCCATGATAATATAATCAGATACAAAAACCCAAGTATAAGAGAAAAACATAATTATTCCTGAAAACATTCTTCTTCATTTCCCCCTCTTTTCTCTATCCTTTTAATAAAAGATATTAAGTCAAATCTTTTCCTTGACCATGTATTTAATCATAAAGTTAATAAAATTCTGGGGCAGATAGGTAGAGTAGCCCTGAAGTTAGGAGTACCTGAGTTCAAATTTGGCACTTAATACTTCTACTTCTTAGCTATATGACCCTTGGTAAGTCACTTAACCCTACTTGCCTCAGGGGAAAAAAAAGTTAGTAAAATTCTGAAGAGATTATAGTCTCTGCCCTTGATGATATAAGTATTTAATTACTATCTCTCCCACTTAAGCTGTTCAAATGATATTAAAAAAAAATTAAAATTTAGATTTCCTTTTTCTCTTGCATTTGGATTTCAATGGTTCAGCTTCTAAATTTCTTAATAGAAATAATTAGAAATATTTTATTTCTCTAAAAAGCCATTATCTTTCTCTATAGAATTAGGCTCAAATTCACAAGATAAATTATGCTTAAGTATCGTGTGTGTGGTGGGTGTGTGGTGTGTGTGTGTGTGTGTGTGTGTGTTTGTGTGTGTATATATATATATATATATATATATATATATATATATATATATATATATATATATATATATATATATATACACATATATATATATACAAGGGAAGGAAATTTTATATATATATATATATATATATATATATATATACATATATATATATATATATACAAGGGAAGGAAATTATACTCTAACATTTTCTTTCCTTTCTAATACTTTATGTATATGTCTGAGTTATTCTGAGGTTTTATTTTTAACATGATTTTTGTCTGTGCACATTCAAAAACTGTCTATAAACTGGTGTTTCTAAAATTTGATAGTCATATTTAAATTTTTGTTCATTTTAGATTATTTTCAAGTATTGTGACCTGTAGATTTTATAATTTACACTTTAATTTTTGTTTCCAAAATTCTGTTCAGTTTTCTTCTTTGATCTCTTGAAATGTGAGACTTGACTTATCCCTCTCTCCTGTCTCCTGTCTCCTATCTCCCTCCTCTCTCTTTGTCTGTTTCTTTCTGTCTTTCTCTTTGACTCTCTGTCTATGTTTATGTCTCTCCGTCTCCCTCTCTATTACTATCTCTCTTTCCCCCTGTAAGACAGTGTCACACAGTTATGAACTATTCATTTTTTGAGGCCAGATTTGAATTCAGGATTCTGATCTTCTTGACAACAGGGTTAGTACTTTATTGACTGTGTCATCAATCTCATCATGTTTTTTCAGGGAGATAATATTCTTAAATTATTTCTTCTCAATGTGTTTATAAGATCAGTTTTTTAAAATTGTAGATACCTCATGTTATTGCAATTTTTTTCTCTTTTGAAATTGCTATATTTTTTTTTATTGTATCAGCTATCTTTATATTATGCCCCCCATCATTTTATTTTCAGGTAAGTTATTAATTTTCCAACTCCCTTCAAAAATATACTGGAGAGAAATGTCACTTCATTTTTCCCTGAATCTACTCATTCAGTTTCATCATCATTGTCCCTTGCAATAATTACCTCTATCTTTTTTTTTTTTTTTCCTTTTTTCCCTCTTCCCAGAATGTTCAAATTTGGACTCTGGCTGATGCTGTAATAGTTGTTAGTCTCTGACCTAAATTTTCCATACATGGTTAAATTGTAATATTGTTCTTTCAATGTTCATCTTTTCAGTGCTTTGCCTCTTCTTCTACTTTTATGCTTTTTATGTCATTCCTCTTTCTACTCATTCCGATGTTAATGTTCACTCAAGCTCTATGTCAAGTTTTATCTTTTCCAAGAAATTTTTCTAGATTACATCGACCTTTTTCTCTGATCTCTTTTAGGAATTATTACCTATAACCCACTTAAATCATATGCTATTTTGTATTTCTTTCTATTTTCCCCCTTGGGTTTAACTTTTATTTCCTTGGCCCACATGGTAAAGTCTCTGAAAGCAGGACCTATGTATTTGTACTTTTCTTGGATTCCCTAGACTATAAAGATTTAAGGAGTCTAGTACTAAACACACAGCAGATATTCAACAAAAATTCATTGATTGAGTCATTCATGAATCCATTTCACTGCTCATATATCCATATCATATATTGCTATATTATGCGAGCACACTTAAGGCATGTAGAAATAAGCCTAATCATCTATTTTTTTTCATCTTTTGAAGGTTATGAGAAATTAGAATTTTTCCAGTAAAAGGGAAAAAGTCTGCAATACCTCTTTTCCCCCTAAATCACCATTAATTAAAACTGTGACTCATACTATACACAAAATATTTCTTTAGGCACACTGCTTGCACACACCCCTAAAAACAGGTGTCAAAACACATTAAAGACTGGGCTTTCTTAAACATCAAAGAAAGCTCTTTTCTTTCTTCCCTTAAGCTTTACTACAAAGCCTGCAAACCTGTCTTCACCATGTGTCAACTGGATTATTGGTCAAGCATATAGTTTTTTCAGGTGCTGTCCACTTTCATAATTTGTTTGTTTCATTTGCATTTGTAAAACCTAGCCAAAGTTGAATATATTAGTGCAGTGGGCAAAGCAATATCAGTTTTGCATATGAATTATTATGTATTTACAAAGCATAGCACATGGTATCATCCTATGGAAAGAGAGAAAGAGACAGAAAGAGTTGGAGAGTGAGAGACAAAGACAAGGATGGAGAGATAGGGAGACAGAGAGAGAGCCAAAGCTAGAGCCAGAGTCAGAAACAAAGAGAAAGAGACAAACAGAGAGGCAGAGAAAGAAACACACAGAGATGCAGAGAGACAGATAAAGAGAAAGAGACAGAGAAAGACAATAGGGCTAGAAGAGGCCTAAAATCATTATGAGACCATTGAATGAATGAAAAGTGTTCAGAATTTTCAATGCCTGTGTAAAACATTGTGTTAACTGGTGAGGATATAAATAGAAAACTGAAATAATGCCAAAAAAAAAAAAAAAGATCACATTTAATAGTGGAAGAAAACCTACATAGAAGATTTCAGTTATAAATCATATGGCAAAATTCAATAGAGTTTAAGTGCAGTTCTTCTATGTTTATATATCTTCCTTTATAACATTTCTACAGATAAAACTAAGTCTTCTTCTTCTGTTGAAATATGTGATATTTCTAAAGCAAGAACTTTACATTTCCTGTGGACCTTCAATAGCTGAGGATGTGATGGCTGCAGCAATCAGAGAAACTGCAGGTTTAATGCAAATAAAGGTGACCTCCCTAACTATTGTTGTACAATAACAGACTGAATGCAAGGCTCATGTTCTCTGAAGTGCTGTTATTTGTACGACATTTGGACTTATCTGCTTATTAGAGGCAGTTGTTGGTGACTGCTGTTGGGAGCTTGTCTTGGTGATAGCTGAAAGGAGGAATACTGTCATTCACATGGTGATTAAACTGCTATCTTAAACTATCTTCATCAGGCTTTGAGGAAAGGCAATGGTCCAGGTTTCTTGACTTGCCTAGCTCAAGTCATTTCTTCTTTGTCTTTCAGGATGCTTTGCTAGACCATAGATTTAGAGATGGAGCAGACATCAGAGACTATATAGTTCAAAAGCACTATTTTACATGTAAGGGAACTAAGGCTTTGGGAAGATCAGTATTTGCTCAAGATCATCCATGTAATAAGCATAAGAGATGGAAACATATAGTTCTAAACTTTCATTCTACAAATGTTCAAAGGGGATGAAACACTTCCTGAAAACCACATAGCAAGTTAATGGCAGAGGAAAGCAAGATTCAAACCCAAATCTGTTTGAATTTAAGCTTAATATTGTTCCTTTGTATCATAATGCATAAAACAGTTTAATTTAGAAAGAGGAAAAGGGGTGAAGAATTAAATGGATTATCTGGAAAGCATGGCATTTTTTTTTCATTTTAAAAGATCCAGGAATTTATTTGTATGCTTCTTCTTCAATCAACATGGATTATAACACACACATGTATACAAACACACAGAAACATGCAGACCCTACATATATCCTTTAATTGAATGATAATTATGAATTGTAATAACAGCAAGTGAACTACTTGCTAGCATTTTCATAGCACTTTAAGATTCGCAAAGATCTTTACAAATATTATCTCATTTTATCCTCTCAATACCTCATCATTCATCTCCAGATGAAGCAGAGAAGGATCAAATTGCTATCCTAATATCACACAGCCAATAAATATCTGGACCAAATTGAAGTCAAATCTTTCCATTCTAGGTCCAAAATTCTAATCATTGTGCAACCTAGCTGCCATTAAATCAGCTTTAGCTTTTGACTATTTCTGAACTAGTTTAGTTCTTTACAGAACAGATACAAAATCCATTACAAGGTGTATTCCCCAAACTTCTCTTACTATAATGAATAATCATTTCCTTCCAGATAGTAACTTATAGTTTTGTCTTTGGGTTACCAGGAACTATCAAAATGGTTGGCACAAAGGATGAGCTTATTAAATTCTTGTATTTTGAATGAAATGGGAGAACCACTCAGAGTTAGTGCTTTGTTGTCAAAGCATTAATATACGCAGGCACATCATCACTGCCTCTTATATCATCAGGGGATTTCTTAAGATAGAATCTTTTTTTTCATATTAAAGTATTTCAGTAAATATTGAAGTGTTTTATCTCAAATGATTTAAAAAGGATTCGTGAGATTCGGTTTTCTCTGATGTATAGCAAACACACTTGATAAGTGTTTGCCCAAAGAATGAATAAAATGTAAGTTAAAATCAATACATATCACATAAAATCAAGGAATCTCAGACTTGCGGTTAGATCTCAGCCATCTAGTATAACTCCATGGTTTACCACACAGTTAAGATATTGCTATTAAGCAGATATATAATTCTTCATATATTTAATAGATTCAATTGCAAATTCATTTAAGAAACCAGATGGTATTTTTTGGGTTTCAAGAACAGTCAGATACATCAAATAGAGGCAACTCTGGAATTATTTAACTTTTGTTTGTTTACTTTTCCCCCCACAGTTAACCTGAAAGTTTATAATGTCAGGTATATACTTATCTATTCTTGTGTCATTTCCCCTTCACGGTGATGATATAAGCACTTGTAGGGTAGAGATTGTTATTTATTTTTTGCCTCTGTATCTAACATTGATGTTATACTATTTTTCTTAATTGCTTCTTGCTTTGAGTGGAATTTTCAAGGTTTCCCAAGGCTTAATTAGCAGTTTTACCATGTTATAATAAAACAAATTATAAAAATAGAGCCATTGGGGCCATTATGTAGACATTTTTGGATATAAGATTACAAAATTTACTGGCATTCATTTTAAAGTGTAGATATTATTGCACAGATTAATAAAATATTTAAGAATTTCCCAACTTTATTATTTTTTGGATACATGTAGAAAAAAAAAATGAAACTGTCAAGCCCTTAGGAATGTTCTTTAGAAATATGAGAGTTAAAGTCACATCAATTGATTTTTTTTTAGTGTAGTATGTTTTGATTACTTATTTTCAATTTATTGTTCAGTACTCCACTATAGTCAACTTTAGAGAAATGAAAAAAGAAGGGAAAGGAAAATACCTTATACATTTGCTCTAATGGATTTCAATGACTCTTTAAGGTATAGCCTTATAGGATACTTCTCTTCTACCTCTTACTCTTCGTCTTGAATAAAATTCTCAAACAGTTTTCCATTATCTTCCACACTACTCTTTCTAATATTCAGGGAACTAGAAGACCTCTGTAAATGGAAGAAGTAGGATTCCATCTCTCCTACAAGTCTCTATTGTTCAGATACAGTAAGAAGAGGGATTGTTTAAAGCCTGATGTGCTTGACAATGTGAGTGAGGTAAGTGGTGATGGTAATAGGTACTGTAAATTAATGAATGGCATGAATGGATAATCACTCCTGTCATAGCAAATAGACTCTGTCACATGGAATTCAGTCTTTTGGGGAGAGGAAATCAGTTTTCACTGCAGGCTGCCAAATCTAAACAAGCCTCTTAATGCACCTGCAGATCTGAGCAGCAAGTAGTTATTCCACTATCTTGCCTAAAAACAAAGAAGGCCTTGCCCTTTCTCCACCTCTGACCTTTTTCAGGGAGCATAAACTAATTATATTTCCAGCAGGAGGGGAAAAAAGAGTTCCGTCCTCCTCCATGGGAGCTGTCATTCATGCTTTGTGAAACACCATGAGATTTGGAGTCTACAATTCCAGATATGAGGACCCCTTCATCAGCTCATTGCTCTAGGAAGCTTGGTTGCTTAAATGCTTAAAGAGATACATGAGGGGCCTTATCTCAAAGCAATCTCATTGACTATGGAGCTGGAAGAACTGCCTTTGCTGTTTTCCCTACCCATTTAGCCCAGGCACAAGAGTTCTATTGTTCAGCATCACTTAGCAGCAATTACAACCCAGTCAAAACAGTTTTTGTTTTAGGACAACGTGTTAATGGGCTCACCATTGGGTGTGAGAAGTAACTCAAGCCACAAGCACTGAAGGGAGGTTAGAGGTTAATTGAGAGACTTTCCAACACAACAGGCCTGAGATTTTTGCAACCCTTTTCTGAGAAGGAAATCTAAAAAAAAAAAAAAAAAAAAAAAAAAGGAGATAATGTGATACAATTAGTTGGAAAGCAGGAGGGTCAAAATTCCCAGATGCAAAGGAAAACTAGCCAAGTGAATCAGGCCAGATGGACCACCTGGGCCCAGCCGGGTGCCAAAAATAGCTGCAGTCATTCATCTGGTCTAAGAGGGGGAAGGTGGTATGTCTGCCCTTCATCAGACTTTCCCTTCCCCTCCCCCCACACTCTACAAAGGAAATGCAAGGTCAATGCTATAAATGGCAGTAGCTCCAGACTAATTCATATTCCAGAACTAGGAATATTACAATGTCTATCACATGCTATCTCATTTTTCTTTTTAAAAGTGAGGTGCATTTTTGTCTTGAAATCTATCTGGATACCCATTTTAGGGAGGTCTGGGGCACAGCAAAACTTTGTGCTGGTGAGGGAATTAATTAACCAAAGCCATAGAATTTGAGATAGAGAACTGGAAGGATACTCTACCATTTAATCCCTTCATTTTATACAGAGATTTTAATGACAAGTGATCAGTAGGTGGTAGGCTCAGGGTTAAACTACAGTGGGGATTTGAACATCAGGCTCTTTTACCTTTAAATCTAAAATCTTTTTTATTCTTTTACACTCCCTCCCCAATACAGGAGAAAGGACATGAAGCTTTTGCATCTGGCAGAATCCAAGCATACACCATCACAGCACCTGCTCTGTACTCACCTTGGAGCTATTTGCCTAAAATCAGAGACCCCATATGCCTTATCAACAACAAAATGGGACCTTTTCCTTCTCCTCCACCAAATCATAATAAACATGTTGTCTCTTCAGTCCATGAACAGCTGCTCTTTTTCCAGACTCTGGCGTTTTTGAAAGGATTTTTTGGCAAAAGGTAGTGATCTTTGAGATCCCTCCCAACTGGCAGAGCTGATGGACTGGAAGCTGACTGAAATTGCCAACTCATTTTTTTTTTTTTCTTCTTCAGTCTGGCCAGTGCCAAAGTGTGATGATTTGTTTTGCTACAGTTACTGAGGTTTTTGTTTTCTTTTATTTCAACCACACGCTGGCTTCCCATCTTGACGCTGAGTCATCTGATGCAGGTGCTCAAGGCGGCTGGTATTTGTGTCACACACAAATGCTTTTGGGTAAATTACACGAAGTTCCCGCAGCCTTGTCAATGCTCTTTTGCTCTTTGATCTGCAGGTTTCCTGTTGCTTCCACACATGTGCACAGCTCCAGGGCACTGGTTTAACCCTTGACTGGATTCAGCCCACTGGTGGAAGACTTGCTATGGAACCAAGGGTCAGGCCAAAGCTGCCTGAATCCTTGATGAAGGAATTTGGCAGACATACAGTACTAGTGCTTTGCCTACTTAGGGAATCAACGATGCATGGAACTTTGAGGGGATCAGGAGGAGGGCTGATTCAATACTTTCTTAGTCAGGCCAAGATAAAAAGGAAAGCAAATCAAATGAACAGGACTGCAGAGGCAAAACTATGCAATGACAAAATTTCTCTGAAGTGCCCCATGTGCTTTTTCCTCTGTCCTTCATATACCACTATCTGCCAGAGATGTTCTACTTTATTAAACTGGCCTTGACTCTGGCTTTCTATTTCCTCCTTAAAATTGTATCTGTTGATGAACCATTTTTTTTTTCCTTCTTGTTGTTCAGTCAGGTCAGATTCTTCATAATCCCATATCCCTACCAACAGCTCATAGGTTATCTTGGCAAAGATGCTGGAGAGGCTTGCCATTTACTTCTCTGGTCTTATTAAGGCAGGGGTTAAGTTTATTTTCTAGGGTCACCAAACTAGTAATTACCTGGGGTCAGATTTGAACTCTAATATTTCTGGTCTTTCTACTCTATCCATTGTGCCACCTACCTGCCCCAAATTATTTAAACTAAGATATTGTTATTAATTTTTAAATGCTCCTCTGTTTTACTTTGATATATTTTCAGTTGATCTGATGATAATATCTGTTTGGTTTAAAGCATGTGAATTAAGTTCTAATTATGGAATTTCAGGCTTTTAATATTGAAGAGGGGACAATAGAATTTCTCCAGTGCCCCTCAAAATTTTACTATAATAGGCTATTGCATATTAAAACCGTATACAAATAAGCTTAGCTCTAAAGTCAAGTTTAATAAGTAAAACAGGAGTCAACATAGACTTATATATGAAAATATACTAAAGCATAGGTGGTTGGTGGCAGTGGTGGGTTTTTTTTAAATTACTTTTTAATCAGATCACATTATTACATGGGAGAATCTGTGGTTTCATTAGCATGAATACTTTTTTCTCCATTAATGCAGATCAAAGATCTTCTATCATTTATCCTCCTTTATGACTCTTCTCAGTATTTTCCCATGTGTTCTTTGGACAGGATCTGCCCAACATATTAGAGGCCTCCCATTTCTTCTTTTTCTTTTACTGTATCCAGAATTACAGTGTTCTATGTGTGTTGTCCATCTGTTTTCTCTTATTCACACAACACATTCAGCACACCTCCTCGTCTAATCATTTATATTCACAGTAATTTCTTTTATACCATTGCTTACATGCAAAATATTGTTGGTAAAATGCTGCAGCCTGCTTAGACCTGTCATTAATCGTTCCATTGTCCTATAGACTATTTGTAATTTTAATTTTTCTCAGCTAATGGTACTCCAAAATTCATTGCCAGGAACCTTTATGAGGATCAAAGTCATGTTAAAAAGATAGAATTTCATAGTGATTAGAAGTTCAAAAATTGACAGGGAAATGCAATTTTCCAAAGGCAAGGCTGTTCAATGCCTTCCTGCTTTTGATTCTGGGCCCTCTTCATTTGCATCAACTTTCTGAGAATAACATCAGAAAATTTCATGTTTACTTTAGGTTTCCTTTAAGGATTCTTAATCTAGCAACTGAGATACATATGTGATTTATACTGTACAGCCAATATACATCTTTCCCTACCAACATGCATGTCTCAAGGTCACTAGAAAAGTAAGAATATTTCTGGGCTGTTTAAGAAAATAGAAATATGTATGCAATAAAACTGATCTATTTTAGCTCACAACTTGAATATTTATAATAAATTAACTTTTTATTTAGTTAATTTATATTAAAATTTGCTTGTTAACTTTCTTAATATTTCTTTTATGTTTACTATAATTTACAAAGGCTATTATAGACACCATCAATATATGTAGCCCTTAAGTTAGTCTAAACCACAATAGTTAATATGTACCCATGGTCATCAATTCCATTTCATTTTCATTCTAATATGTCTGTCTATACTCCTCTGTTCTACTTTATTGCTTTAGATTTATTTAAATTGTATAGACATACAATTTTTGTGGTTTGTCATTATATTAAAAATATTAATATCTTGGATTATAATACCATATAATTGAAGAGATTGAAAGAGAAAAGAGTAAGAATGACTAAAATATGCACGATCTGTTTCATTTCTGAAGTACTTGGGAATAATTTCATAGAATTTCACATTTTAAAAATTATTTAATGCTATCTAATGCAAATTTTAAACTGAACAGATTCTTCTTGAAGACTTCCAATGAGGGGAAAAAAAAATCATTGATTCCTGAACAGTAATAAAAACAACACAAGGGTTCCATCTTTAAAACATTTAAACTATTTCTGACTTTTGGCAATGAGCACTATACTGCAATTCATCATCATACCAGGGTTAAGTAACCGTTGTCATCATGGCAGGTTCTTTGAGATATCAATATTTCCAGAATTTTGGTGTTAATGCACATCTCATGCTCACTAAATTCTTGCCAGCAAATTTTGAGATGCCTTTTCCATTTATTTAACTAAGCAATGACTTTGTTATGGTCATAGAAATCACTTGCTTTTGGGAAGGCTTGTCAGCAAAAAGAACAAAACATTTATCAATGAGTCCCAGGAGACTTCTATTATTGAAAGGCTGAGCAGTGATTTGAACTCTGCTCTTTATCTCTTTCATTTATTTCATTAACATCTACCATTCTAATTATTTGAATTCATGTCAAAAACTAGTGAAAAACAACATTAATGATTGATTTGAAGAAGAAAGCATATAAAGAGCACATGCAGAAAAAAATCCAGTAGGGCAAATGAGGTCAATTTTAGTAATTGATTAAGGAGTGAAGAAAAACAAGTAGAAGAGATGCTGAGAGCAAAATGGGAAAAGTTAACCTAGTCTATATTAGTTAAAATCCTGCTTGAGCTTATCTGGCTATTGATTGTGGTACTCTTTAACACAGAGAGCTGTTAAACTTAAGAAAAAAGGGCTGGCTTGGCTATTATAAATAAGATCCTGTTTGCATATATTTTTTCCTCTGATAGACTATAGACTAGGTTAACTTTTCCCTTTTGCTCTCAGCGTCTCTTCTTTAAAATTCCTGGGAAGAAAATTGGGAGTTCATATATAATATATGTATGCTCTCAGTGCCTAAGTTGAGCCTCATAGAAGGGCTTGGAGAAGGACAAGGCTGTCCTGGAAAACTCATTTTGGGTGAGCATTACCACTACTTACTCTTTCCTTTCCCTTCTGGCAAGCACTACACTTTTCCCCAAGGGGTGCAATGAAGTGTCTATGGTGATATTCATATTAGATTGTATTACTTAGCACAGGGTAGTCTTCCATAAAATGATTCTGAAGTGTAATTTTTTACTGCTTCTGAATCAAAACACAGAATACATAAAAGAGAGGATTGGGTGCAATGATAATATTACATGTAAATTTAGCCTCTTTTGCTAGTTCTCTATGAATGGGCTTGATACTCTATCCCTTAGCAAGAATGCTTAGCAGTGGGTATCATAATAGGCTCCAATTTTATCCATAGTGTCATAGTCACAGTTGAGGGGTTCAGGTAGATACTTGATTTTTATTATATTATTACTTTATGTCTTTTCTTAGTATTAGCACTTGACAACTTTTTGAGACTCCAACTTTCTGGACCGCATTT
Organism: Sminthopsis crassicaudata; assembly: GCF_048593235.1. Classification (NCBI taxonomy): domain Eukaryota; kingdom Metazoa; phylum Chordata; class Mammalia; order Dasyuromorphia; family Dasyuridae; genus Sminthopsis; species Sminthopsis crassicaudata. The sequence continues at coordinate 174,460,797 of NC_133618.1, read as the reverse complement.
GATAGATCAGGTTTTCTCAAGTATATAACACCTGAATGTACCATACTTTAGGTTATCATTGTACTGTTTAGGGACCCTAGAGCATTGCCAAGACTAATTAGAACAGAGCAGAATCAACAAAATCTTCAGTTCTATCTTTGTACTCTAACAGCCAATTCTGGAAAAGTATAAATAAAGGATCCTTTATTCAATTCTCAATACAAGGAGAATGTATGGTATAAGTTTTTAAATTTGCAATTTTGAATCACATTGATTCATACAGACCCCAATTATTGTCATCAATTGGAATTTCTTATGTCACTATTATTTCATATTTGAGGCACAATGGCACTCTTAAAAAAAGCATTAGATATGGACCCAGAAGACTTTAGTTCAAACCTCAGTTTAAAATTTAAAAGTTTCAATACTAAAAACTATTTTTACTTTTTTTATTGGAAAAAGAAAAAAAATTCCCTCACAACAAAAATATATATCATCCAACTGCATCCAACATTTTTATGTCTGGAGGGAGGTAGCATATATTATCATGGAATATTCTAGGAATCCTGACAATGAGTTGATCACAGTTCTTTAGTCTTTCAAGTTTATTTGTATTTATAGTGTGGCTATTGTAAAAACTATTACCCTTATTTTTCTCACTTTATTCCCCTTATTTCATACACATCTTCCCAGATTTTTCTGAAACTACTCCCAAATTTTTTACGTGGCCATAATATTCCATCACATTTGCATACCATAATTCGTTCATCCATTTCCAAATCAGTGAACATGCCTTCAATTTCTAATTCTTTGCTTCTACAAAAAGAGCTGCTATCTTTTTTGTTTCTATGGGTATTTTGATACTATGAATTTGAAATGCCATACACATGGCATATCTTATCTAATATTATGGGGAGAGAATCAAAAAAGGTTACTCAGATCCTGGATTTATACCTCTAATCATGAGTTATTGAAACTCTTGTGTACAGTCACATTCATTGTAGATTGTTTTATAATGCAGAAAATTATTACTTAAGAGTTTATATTGTCATCTTAATTAATGGCTGAGTGAAAAAAAAATCACCCATGTAGGAGAAAATGGTACATGTTTATAGCTTTTGGAGTTAATCAGAGACTAAAGATTAAAAGAAATAGAGCAAAAAGAAAAAGAAAAACTACACTTCCTTCTCTTTCTTATTTTCCTTTTCATCATGATCACACAATGATCTATTTTTGGAAAATAAATATAAGCACATCACATTTTAGCTATAGTCTTTGTTCATAGGCAAATGGATTTACAGTAGCAAAAGATTTTTTTGTTCAATGGTATTCAAATGACCCTGTTTAGACCATAGCATACTAATATTGTCCATTGATATATTTTTTTTTGGCAAAGATGCTGGAGTGGATTAAGGTAAAAAGAGGTTAAGTGACATGCCCATACATACAGCTAATATCCTGTCTGAAACAAAATTTGAACTGAGGTCTCTTTCACTCTAGGGTCATTGTTTTATCCACTGAGTGGCTCATTTAACCTAGAAGAATCAAAAAGGTGGCTCAGAGGCCACATGTGGCCCACAACACTCCTGACTGTGGCCTGATCCATATTAAAATGTAATTGGGAAATATATAACAAGTAAATAAAATAAAACATGGATAATATAACATTTTAAAGCTAAGTTAATATGTGGACTGCAGGGAAAGTTATATGACTTTTTTGGTCTCTGTTTCTTTATGAATTTGATACCACTGATCTAGCCCAATGCCTTCATTTTGCAGATAAAAAAATCAAAGATCAGAGTAATTAATTTATTCACTATTGCACAGGAAATAAGAGGCATGGTAGGTGTGGAATCCTTTGACTATACATCTAGTTTTCTTTCTATTAAATCATGCTGTCTCCCACTTGGCAGGTGGAAAGCTTCAGTGAACAAGACAAGTATTTTATTTATTTTTTTATTAATGAGTCTGCCTTTTCACAGGTTAAGAAAATAAGCAATAACAAAAATAAACACGTGCAAAGCCATAATGGAGCATTAGTAAAAGTCTTATCTAGAGTTTATGAAATTTTACTGGAAATAGTCAGATTCATAGCTATATGTAGGAGTTCTGTGAAGAGTCCAAATCCCATTAATGTCAACAGAACTAATGCTATTAAAACTTAGTACAGTCCTAAAACCGTACCTAGCAAATCACTTGAGTTCTTCCAAAACACGTCATTCACTGCTTTTTAACTGGGAGTGAACAGCTGGGAAGTGTTATTAGTGAGACATATTTTCATAGGCTTTCTGGTTCTCTTTAGCCAAAATCTTACAACAGTCTTCAAACAAATTAGTGCCTGAAGGTATAGGAAGTCTTTAGTACTTCTAGAGAATTGCTGACTCAGCCAGCTCTCAAAGACAACATCCCCAGAGGGACCTGCTTTTCCACCTTTGGCCTTTCCACCATGGAGATTCCTTCAAAACCAATTACATTATTCTCAAATGTCTATTTAAGTTTAATGGCTCTAGTTAAATGTTAAGAGTTACTCAGAAGACTCAGTTCAATGAGTAGCAGAAAAACCCTGGGCAAGCCAATGGGCAAAGCTAAATTGCTATCAAATAAATAAGTCAGGCAGAATGAGCTCAGCCAGTCCAGCATCCCATCAGGAACAACAAATTACTAGGTGCTTGAATCCCTTGATGATTCTAACCCACATCTCAACTTTCAAAAGACATTAAACAGATCAGCATGAAAACAATATGGGTTTAAATGGCTTACCCTTTCTAAATGTTCTAATATCCACCCTTAGTCTAGGGAATTATTTTCATTGTGACTTGTCAGTGTGGCGATCTATCTGTCAAGTGGCCACCAAACAACTTTCAAAGATATGTTTCCTGTACTTTGTTGGGGGCGGGGGGAATATAGCATTACCACCCTACCTCCTTCTCCATCAGACACCAGAAAGCAGAGTCTTGCAAGGGTTTTCCTTTGGCTTCCTTCTTGTTTTTGGCATTCTAGTAGGACTTTGGTTCCAAATTTGCTCTGAATAGAGAGTGGCTCACAGAGAGATTGCTAACTACCAACACTTGGAATCCTTTTCCATTCTAAGTCAAAAGGACCTTTTAGCATATTATGCATTCCTTCAGTTTGAGGCGGAAAACTCTATAAGCAGAAGTTTATAGTATCATAATCTTGTGTGTCCCATGTCTATATTTATATGTTTTAGATGGAAGAAAAAATAGAAACACCACTGTCATTCTAGGCCCCACATGCTAAGGTTTGAAGTATCTGGTCTTAATTCTCCATATCATTTTGGCTGCAAACACAGGGTTTGCCTTTGTCTACTTTCTTCACTTTGCTTTTGAATTCTATTTCTTGAGGAAGCATTTAGCAATAGGTAGTTCTAGTTGCACATTAGCTATTCACTATTGTTTAACCTTGGACTAGAATTGCAAGGTAACAATCACTACAACTCCAAGAAAACAGCTCATTTACACAATTTAATCCACTAAACCTTTGCTGCACTTGTTGAAAAAGGAAAATCTCCTTGTTAGAAAGAAATTAAATTAAATTTAGTAAATATTGGGGAAAAGTATTCTATGTATAAAATACAGGTAAAATTCAGAAGCAGTAGAATAGAAAGAATCTTGGATGGTCAGTCATCAGGATTCTTGCCAAGTCTATTACCCTAAACTATATCTATATTTTTTGGGTCATGCTTTACTTCTTCCTCAATTGTATTATCTTTGAAATGAGAGAGTTGTACCAGAAAATTCCTCAAGGTTCCATTTGAAGGTATCCAATTTCTATGATTCCAGTCACTCTTAACCTTTTCTTAGATAAAAGCACACATTTCAATTATTATTGAATATTATATTATATATCTTAGTACTTTCAGATAAGACATCTAAGGATATTCTTTCAAATTACATGTATGTGAGTATGCATGTATGATGCTTTTGTATATATATACATATATATATATATATATATATATATATATATATATATATATATATATATGATTTTATGTGGATATGTATATATGTATGAATAAAGGCGTATATACTTGGGTATGTGTGTGATGATTTATGGGCTTATGTGAAGATAGTCAATCTTTTGGATTAACCCGGTCTCCATAGGCATAGTAAAGTAATAATTGTGCAATTATCCCTATCCCTAGTCTAATGATCTTATAGGAATTGCCCTGTATATTTATCTAAATAATTGCTACAATTACCTACTTTACTATATGCTTTGGAAAAATATTCATTCAGTATCACTGGTTCTCTACTCATGGGAGAAGTAAAGTGGAGGGAAAGACAGAAACTTTTCTTTTTAACTAAAACTTAGAAGGTAACATGAACTCATGAAAAAAGAAAGATTTGGAAATGATCTGTCTAAAACTTTTTAAGAAAAGTACCTTATGTTCTATATATACCCTACAGTAAACCTGTGAGAAAGATTAGGCTTAGAATTTAAAGGAGTTTAGTATAAGTATAGAAAGAGAATAGCCTCATTTTTCCCCCTCCCCCTAAAAAGTTCCCCTGGATAGAGAAAAAAGAAAGGTGAGGCAATAAACTAGAAAGAACAGTGACACTGTTATTTAAGGAACTGGGTTCAAATTTCCCTTATATTTGTATGTTCTTTAGTAGCCTATCTCATCCCAGGGTTTCAGTTTCTTAATTCCTATAATAATGAGGTAATGGACACAAGATGCATAAAGAGACAAATATGGTTGGATTTAGTCAATGTGGGAGTCATTGCTAATTGAATAACTCACTAAATAATCAACAAAATAAATAGAATGACAGGCCCAGATGAGAAAGTATGTATGATTCTTTCTAGCTCTCCCTCTTATATCCTATGAACTCCTTTATTATTCTAAATCACACTATTTACTAGAATGCTCCTACAACCCAATTGAGGTTCAAGTGGGTAGGGGTAGAGGCCAGGCAACTAAATCATGGGAATTGAATAGTATTTGTAATAAGATGTTGTAAAGTCATAAGCAGAAAGGGATGCCCTAAATATCATGGCCATAGTACCAGTCACCAGGCATAGTAGACACACAATAAATATATGATTGATGAATAGAACTGGGACCACAGAATGAAGAAAAAAATTACTCCAATTACCTCCAATCTATTCATTTTAATAGATGAGGAGCCTGACATTAAAAAACAAAACAAAACAAAACAAAACAAAAAAAACTGTAACTAGCCAAAGGCAGAACTGAGATCATTGTCCAAGTCTATTGATACCTGGTCAAGAGGTATTTGAGGGTCATTATTTGTAAATAAGGCAATTAAGACACAATGTGACTTGCCAAGGTTTTAGAGCTTTTAAGAAGCAGAACTGAATTCAATTTTTGTCTGATAATTACTATCTATGTGACTAAATTAATTGGCCCTCAGTTTCTTCACCTATGTTATAAAAGGGCTTGTTCTGGAAAGCCTCTGAGATAACTTTACAAATTTAACCCTATTATCATTTTATTCTCCATGGATCTAGAAATATCATAGGTACATAACTTGATATTGAATGAAAGTAGGCTTCTCTATTTCATTGAAATGCTTTTGTAATTGAAGCCAAAAATAATCCAAAAAAATAATAAGAATAGGGAGAATCACTGATGTTATAAGAATGTTGGCAGAACAAGATCTGAGTCATTAATTAATTTATGTTTAAGATTATCACACCTTTGGCACAGTTTGAGGGGATGGAGACACCTGCAAGTATGTCATTGTCCCTTGGAATCCCTTTATAGAATAGGAAGGGACTCTATAATTTCAATTGCTGAGCCAGACTAATAACATCCTGATTATGAATTAAAAGAGATTTTATAGATTAGTAGAATGCTATAGTAGTTATTTTTCTATTGTGAAACATGAATAAGTAAATTTACATAAATAATGTACAGACTAAGTATTTCTTGTTAGAATTATTATAACCCTACATATATTAGGAGTTAGTTTGGAATATTGGGAAGAGGGATAGTGTGACTTTGGGCAAATCCCTTTACCTTTTTGAAGTTTCCATTTGCAATGGGAATAATGATGTTTGTACTTCATATTTCACACTATTTGAAATATATATTATGTAATCCTTATAGTACTATACACATATTTTTTTCTGGATGTCAAAGGATAGAAGTTGCTCTGGAAATATATTTGGAATACATTAATCTAGGACATATTCAATCAGGGTTTTATCAAAATCATAATGTTTTGGGGCATTTTGGATCTAGAATCTTAGAATTTCAGAGTTGGAAGGGAATTCAGAAGTGATCTAGTCTAAACCATACCTGAACAAGAATTCTCTTGTACATTCATGGATCATCAACTCTTGGAATCACTCTTTTGCCACGTATCATAAATTTATATTTTATATATATATATATATATATATATATATATATATATATATATATATATGACTATTCATATATTTGTTACATATGTACATTTAATCATTTGACAAATATTTATGTTTAGGACCAAATATGCATCACATACATTGCTATGAATTATTGGAATGCCAATAAGAATAAATCTAACTTATTTCTATGGTGAAAGAAAATGTTTTTACTATTTCTTAAGGAAGGAGTATACCAAGGATACAGCTGATGTATCTGCTTCTGCATTAAAATCACTTGAAATTCTTACAACTTGAAAGGAAATGCAAGTTAACTAAGCACTACTCACTCCTACTGCTATTGCTATGACTATGTATTGATCAAAAATTGAAGTTCATATTGGAAAATAAAAAAATGAATTTTATTGTAAGAAAATAGAATAGATAAGGTGGAATATTTGTGTTTCTGTTAAGGGATAATCTTTTTTTGGAATTACATCACCCTCTTGTGGTCATTTTTAATATTATCTTTAAAGATATAAAGCGAGGAAATATCAGTGTTGCATTTTTACAACCTCTGGTATAAATTATTAATTAACAGATTTATACTTTAAAAATAATTGAGCAAAATGGTATTGGTTAATTGTGAATTTGAATAACTTGTTGAAGTCATGTTTAAGAGGATTGAATCCCATGAGTTATACAATAAAAAAAAAAAAAAATCTCAGAAATATCCATAGAATAAATGTTAAGAACAATCACATCAATATTCTATATTGGGGTCAAATTATTTTATGATATGTCCCTATGAGTATAAAGACAAATAAATTGGCTTAATTCAACATTTAAATAAATTATTTACATCATTTTTAAATAAATTCATTAAATTAGCAAAGTGAAATAAAATTGATGTCTTTGTGTTTGCAGAACTTGTGGACATTTGTCCTATACACAGAATGCCCCCGGATTCCTGGTAAAATTTTAAGTTTCAATAATTTAACAATTAAGTGTTTCAGTTTTAATAGCTTATAAATTCAGAAGACTTTAGAGATACCCCGAATAATGGAGAAGTGGAGAAGTATCATTGCAAATGAAAAGTCAGTAAAACCATGTCACCCAGTACAGGAAATCTTTCCTTTCTGATGCTTAGTTTTCCCAATTAAAAAAAAAAAATGAAAGCTTAGATGAGATGATCTCTAATGTCCCCCTCAGCCCCATTATTTTATGGCTATGTAACACAAAGATAAGAACATTATGCAAAAGTCCAAGTTAGAGAAGGAGATGATATGAAACAAATATGTTTATTATTGACAGCTTTAGAGATTTATTAACCATCTGACCTTCTCCCATATGTTCTAAAATTATATAGATTTAAGAATTTGTAGTCAAATTATCATTGATTTTGCTATCTGTATCCCCAATATTCATGAAAGACACTCAATTTTTTTCCCTGAGTGACTCCATTACAAACCTTGTTATGAAAACTCCAAGCTAATTACTACTTTGTTATCACATGGTTTTTCCTCTGCACCCTTTGAACTCAAACTTTAGCAAACAAAACTAAAGAATTATCAATACTGCCATCTGATGTTCCATATACTTGGCTGGTATCAAGACTAGCTGCAGATCTGTTTAATGAATGTGGGCAAATGTTGGAGGCAGACTAAAAAAGATAGGCATGTGATTTAAATCATCAAGAGGATGAATACAAGCAGACCCTTTTCCCACTTCTCTCACCATCTTTTTCCATTTGGAAAAGATAAAGTAGAGAATTACTAGCAGGGCTAAATAAAACACTACATGGTGGGAAAGGAAAGAATATGTTATCTGAGAGGTAGAACTATTAAGGTACAACAATTTGGGAAAGAAGGAGTAAAACAAAAAAAAAAATTGCAAAATAATACCATTCCTATCTTTTCTGATCTGCCAGCATGATGTAACAAAATGATAAATGCTATCTATAAAGCATTTTAATATTTGTAAAACATTTTTACATTTACATTAACTTGTAAGTTAACTCAAAACTCTATGAGGTAATTATTGCAGATACTTTTTTTTCTGAGTCTTACAGCAGATGTGATTAGTTCATAGTGACTTAGCTAGGAGTTGTCATGAGTACAACTTTAAACTCATCTAAAGAGAAGGTTAAGCAAGATCATTTTTCACTGATAAACTCTAGTGATTCTTATTACTGCTGGGTTCAAATATAAAAACCTATATTTAACATGTAAAGCTCTTGACTTGACCCTTTTTGGAATGGAATGGGAAAAGTGCTTATTATGATTTAGGCATAGTACTAAATACTAGAGATACAGATACAAGCAAGTTAAATAGATCCTGTCCTCAAGGAGTTTATCTTCTTTTATTTTTAAAGCTATGTAAAAGAAAGAAGAAAGAACAAAAAGGGACAGGGCTACTGTCCAGCTTGTTGGAATAATAATAATAAGCATTAGGAAGAAGATATGAGGAATTTAAATTTTATTGGAGAAGAGCCATCCATACCTATTGTGCTATAAACAAGCTCCATCCATCTCAAACTCTTCTTATCTCAAGAATCATCTTTTTTAAAAAATATAATTTTATTTTTTTAGTTCACAAACATGTTTTATTTTCCTCCCCATAAAAAGAAGAAAAAAAAAGGAAGACAAAAATATTTGTAATTAAAAGCCAATCATGAAGCTTTTCCTAATCCTCCCAGCTGCTAGTGTCTTTCTTCCCAAAAGTATTTTGAATTCCTTTTGTAAACACCCCATATATACTTTTATAAGCAAATATAGTTTTGTTATGTATGCTCCTTGAATGCAAGCCATACTTATTGCACATCTGTCTTTAGATTGCCAAGTCTTAGATCTGGCGCATAGCAACTACTTAATAAATGTTTATCCATTCAATTCCAAGTGATTTATTTACTGATTAACTTTATCTATTATGCTGTGTTGAAAAGAGTATTTGACATAAGTCAGGATATTTAGGGTTAGAAGTCAGGTTTTGAAATTTAACAACTAGGTGACCAAGAATAACTCATTTATTTCACAGAATGTCAGTTTCCTTATTTTTAAATAGAAACAAATGTAGATCCACCATTTAATAAGAAGATGTTATTGAAAATCTTGTACAGCTCTAGAATTTGGAAACTGATATTATTATAATTAGGTACTTGAAGAGAAACTGATAAGGAGAGTAAGAGATACCACCTTCCTTCCCCAACCTTTCTTTGATCATGAACATATCACAACTAATGCCCAAAGAAAGTCTCTGGTTAGAAAATAAGAAACTGAATTATTATTAACAAAAAGAATGAGCAGGCTATAGTTTCTCCTCTATGCTTACTACTGGTTTCCCTTTCAGGTTCACAAAGTGAGCTTAAAGAGAGAAATAATTGTAGTGTTAATATCATAGTTGTCTACTAATCCTCATTTCATAACCCAACAAGATACTTTCCAATTGTTCTCTGGAGGGAACCTATTGGGCTGCACATTTTGCTCATGATCATTTCCTTCCTTACTTATCATATCTATTCTTCACTCTATACCAGCATATGATAAACCATATCAAAAACTTTGTTGTTGTTGTTGTTGTTTTTAATTTTCTCAGATTTAAAGTCTAGAAAGAGGACTAACCCCAATCTTTTAACTCATCAATTACTTCCTATTACCTGACTAGAATGTACCTGGCTATACTTTTTAGTAGAGAAATAAACACCTAGGGTAGAAAAGGGAAAGAAGGAAATATGGGCAGGAGATATAGTATCTGATCATTGTGAGCAAACATAAACAGCAATACCTTTTCTCTTTGCTTTTGAAAAACTCCATTGTCTTAGAACTGCCTGGATAACAGACCCTGACATAAAAAGACATCTGGAAGCCGACAGGGACATGCTAGGAAGCAAAACAATAAATTAAGCCGAACTTAGAGCAATGCAATTCCCCAGGAGCAAAACTATACCAGTGGACTTTCAAACTGGAGGGGCCACATATGGGAATCAGGACTAGAGGCAGGAGGAGATTCCTCTGATGAAAAGGATGTGGGCATTTTCAATTCACTAATAATTGTGAGAAGATGACATAAAGATGCTTTAATTGTTAGGAAAATAATTTTCTGTTTTCCCTGCAGCAATGATGGCTGGTCATTTGGCATAGATTTCAAAGCTGACTTAGAATAGTTCAGAAAATCTAAGGGCAATCTATTTACTGAGAGAGGCCCATAGAATAGGCTTTGAGAAACTCCTTTCACATCAGAGGCATTTGCAATATCAGGAGCAAATGTTGGAAACTACTGGATAATTCTTATGAAGGGATTTATTCTGAATCTACTTTGGATGTGCCTGTTTGAATATGCTTCTAGTATTTTAAATCAATTCCCAAATGTGAGAATTTATTTCTATGTTGGCTTATTTAGCAAATTGGTCTATTAAATATCTTTCTTCTAAAGTGAGAATAGCCTATCTCCTAATATGGCTGCTTCCTCTCTCCCTGCTGAGAAGGTAAAATCTTTTATGACACATGATATCCATGGCACAGTTCTTTTTTTTTTTTTTTAATATTTTTATACTTTATGTCTTAGGGCATGGAATTGATTGTCTTAGGCTGGTAAAATGCAATGATGAATATTTACAGAGATAAGGTCTTTCAATAATAATAATAATAGCTGACATTTATGTAGCGTGTAAAGTTTTATAAAGCTCTTTGTGTATATGATGTCATATAGTCCCCACAGCAACCATGTAAAGTAAGAACTATAATAATATCCATATTATAGATGGAGAAATTCAGCTCAAAGAGCCTACGTGACTTGCCAAGGGTCACAAAGTTATTAGGTATCTGAGGTAAAGTTTGAACTCTGGTCTTCCTTATGACAAATCCACTGCCATAGTTAGTATGTTTCTTATACTAGGTTTCAAAGACAAACAAATGAAAAAAATCGAGTCATAGAGTTTTTCTAATCTTTTAAAGGGTTTCCACTATTAAACATGAATAAAACCATTCCTGTAAAGCAATGGAGATAATTTTATACACTATAAGGTGGCATTATTTTTGATCGACATGGAAAAGGACAGTTTTCTATAATTTTAAATTAATTTTGAGTGCCTACAAGGGTAATTCTATTTTTTTTCTTACAATAAAATATAAGCAGTCTACACAAAACAGGAAAATCAGTCTTTAAGTGAAGAGTCAATAAAAACAATCAATTTGACTGATTAAACCAATGATGATAATAACAACTGAATTGACCAAAACTATCTGACTAAATAGAAAGTGCAACTAACTCCAAATGAAAATGCACTGTGATATAGGCTTTCAGGAACAAATTATATATTTTATGTGCCAATTTATATATGCCATTTCATTTAAATCTCAATTTTGTCCCAAACCCAACATGGCTTCAGTGGAACAAAGATACCTACATAGCAGCAAGGAAATAAAATGAAATGTAAATGTATAAGAATACTAAATGTTGCCATTTTTGAGGTAGAGGTTGAGTGAGACATTTGATTTTTCCCCTGATTCATTATGTGCTATTATTTCTTTTTATGTGTGTGGAGAAAATGCATCATATCCCCCTCTAAGTCTGTGATGTAATGATCCTCTAAAATCATCACATATTATGACATTCTAAGGATCATAGTCATATAATGTGATTAGATTAAAAATCGACTTTTGTTTTAGTAAGAATAGTTGGGACCATTCAAAAATACTCTTTCTTTTATTGAAAGCAATCCAACCAATTTCCTTGATTTAACTCTGTGTCTAGATATCTGTTTATGACATATATACTATCAAAGTAAATTTGTCTTTCTGTTACCCATTATTTTAAGAAGAAATAATGTTCATAATCTTCTATCATTTTACTTAACTTTATAACCAATGAGTTTAGTCTATAACAATATTGCCCTGGGCTACGATACATCTCTATTTGGCAAAAGGATCAAGCAATTTGATGGCTAGATCATTCTTTAGGCTCTTTGTAGCAGATGGTTTTCAATGGTTACATTTAAATTGGAAATGATTATAATTTGTGGCAATATCTATTTCATTTATTTCCCAGTTTTAAGCAATAATAGCCTGTACAGTATTTATTCGATGCAATAACCTTATTTTGCTTTACATTGAAGCTACCAAGTATTAAACAATATATTGATTTAATTTGGAGCCCCCAACAAGTTTGCATTGTATATATACATATACATATAATTAATTTTCCTTTATTTGACTTTTCAAATAGAGCTTCTGAACCATGCTTATGATAAGCATCAACATTCTCCATCTCTCAATTTTATTGATAGTGGGAATGTCCAGATTTATACTATTTTATTTGTCCAGCAGTATACCCATTCATTTATATTTAGTTAAGACTAACATTTATAGAAGCAATAGCTAAGTAAATATCTATAAATAGACTTCAAAATTCTCTCTATTTTTCTTCTTTTTCTCCATAATTTAACCATTAACTCTCTAAGGAAAGAAAAGTTCTACATAGGACTGAAGATCATTTTGTACTTTTATTTGTTTCATAGTATGAAATGTCCAATGGCTTTGTCACTAAGGGACCAGCCTAGTTGTAATAAATGTCTGTACTTAACTAGTCTGGTCTTCAGAAAAAGAAAAAAATTATTTTGTGAGCCTGTACTTTAATATTTTCCATCATGTTAGAACCAGCCAAAATTTGAATTCTGTTTTCATAGTTTTTGAGAACCTATCTCCACACCACAATGAGGCATCATAGTGGGGCATGTGGAATATGGACACTTTATTCAAAATAAGAGTTAGAAAGTACTTGACCTAACTAACCCTAAATGACATCCAGAAATGACATTTACTATATTTTAGCAGTCAGGAAATGACTAATTAATTATATCAGAGTTATTTCCTAATCAGCTGTCTGATCATATTCAGAGCAATGATTCATTAGTACAAAGGTAGAAATCATACCAGATAAGAATAAAGATGATAAGTCATTGAACATAACTATGACATGTCCCATTTGAATTTTTCTAATGAGTTGGACACACACACACACACACACACACACACACACACAAATTGTGAAATGGAGAAAAGATAGTGACACAATAATTTCCTATAGATACTAAATCAAAGTAGAATAGTTGTTGGAAAAAAGAACTAAGAAAAATCCATAGAGAATGACCAGAGGAAACACAAATTTAGAGAGAAAACTCTCTTATAGAATGTTTTAGAGGATTATGATACAAAAATGTTGATAGTATTTCTTCACAAAACATTATAGAATAGGAAAAGAAGTATTTGAACATAAAGAGAGTTTGGTAGAAGATTTAAGACAAGGGATGGAGCCAAGATGGCAGAGAAGATACACGTGAATTTGAAAGCTCCTTTCTTCAATCAATACCAACTAGTTAAATCAGCCTCAAATATAATGCTGGACTGATAAAAACCACAAGGATTAGAAGCACAACTTAACAGCTGAAGAGAATCAGGGAATTCAACAGAAAAGGTCTGTTCTGAGGGGATGTGCTAACCACCTCTGAGGCATTTCCAGGGAGGGGGAAGGTGAACACTTTCCCAGAGCTCTCTCTTAACCCAGTCATAGGGTTGTTGTATTCTACCCCCAGTATGGGAGTAAGCTGATAAATTTCTTACCCCAAAGGCAGACCCCCGACAGAGTGTTAACAATGATTAAGAAGTTGAAGAAAATGATTGACACTTTCTATACAGAGAAAGAGCAGGTATCCAACCCCAAGGAGGCTAACAGCAGAGAGTCTCCAGATAACACCCTAAAGGGGAATGATACTTGATTCCCATCACATAACTCTCTCTTAGAAGAGACTACTAAAAAGTTAAGAGAGTTTGAAGAAAAATGAGGAAAGGAAAGAGAAGCTATGATGGAGAATAACAACGTTCTGAAATTTGACTTGGAAAAAAATAAAGAATTAACAGGAGGTACAGGGAAACAAAATTTGTGAATTAGAAAAGGTTGAAAAATCACAGGAAAGTAGGATTTCTGAACTGGAAAAGATAAAAAATTCTCAAGAAAGTAGGATTTGTGATTTGGAAAAAAATAAATCAAAAAAATAGTGAAATGGAAAAAAATTCAAGAGAAAAAGAATAATTCATTTAAACATTCAATTGCACATATCCATAAAGAACTCAAAAATGTGAATAAAGAAAATAACTCCTTAAAAATCAGGACTGAACAAATAGAAATGAATGAGTCATTGAGAAACCAAGAATCAGTCAAACAAAACAAAAACAAAAACAAAAACAAAAACAAAAACAAAAAAAAAAAAAAAAAGAAAAGAAAAGCTGGAGAATAACATCAAATATTTATTGGGAAAATCTATAGACCTGGAAAATAGATCTAAGAGAGATAATCTGAGCATCATTGGACTTCCCGAAAATTATGATGTAAAAAAGAGCTTAGATTCTATTTTACAGGAAATCATCAAAGAGAACTGTCCAGAGATAATAGAAACAGAAGGGAAAATAAGCATTGGAAGAATTTATAGAACACCTTCTGAAAAAGACCATAAAAAAGAACATCATGTAACATTGTGGCTAAGCTGCACAACTACCAAATTAAGGAAAAAAATATTGCAAGCAGCCAGGAAAAAACAATTCAAATATCAAGGTGCCACAATAAGGGTCACTCAAGATCTGGCTGTCTCCACATTAAAGGATCAAAGGGCCTGGAACCTGATATTCATAAAGGCAAAAGAACAAGGATTGCAACCAAGAATAAACTACCCAGCTACGTTGAGCAATTCATCCATGGAAGAAGATGGTCATTTCATAAAACAGAGGAATTCCATTTGTTTCTAAGAAAAAAGCCAGACTTAAACAAAAAATTTGATCTACATCCACAACTGAAGAGAAGCAGAAAAAGATAAAAATAATTCTTGAGAACTGTATCTCTGTTGTGGATATACAGAAAGTCCACAGGGAAAATTTGATTTTACTGATATAACATAAAATAGGGAAGTAGTAAAGGGAAGGGGATAGTACCAGATGAAGGGAAAGGAGAGATAAAAAAGGGAAACTACATCCCAGGAAGAGGCATAGAAAATCTACCACATCTGAGGGAATTTAGAGAGGGGGAGAAACATTCTGTGAATCTTACTCTCATCAGAGTAGGATCAAAGAGTAAATAATTGACATATTTGTTTTTCAGAGAATTCTCTCTCAACTCACTAAAAGGAGGGGGAGAAAAATGGAAAAGGAAAAGAGGAATAAGGGAAGGGTACAAGAAAGGGGAAGGGACTTAAAAGTAGGGAGGAGGGATACTAAAAAGGGAGAGCTGCACATCACAATTGGGGTACATAAATTAAATACTGGGGAAGGGGTTCAGGGGGGACAAGGGGAAAAAGCATAATTGGGGGATAATGTGATGGCAGGAAATACAGAATTAGTAATTTTAACTGTAAATGTGAATGGGATGAACCCTCCCATTAAGTGGAGGGGGATAGCAGACTAGATCAAAAATCAGAAACCTGCAATATGTTGTTTACAGGAAACACACTTAAATCAGGGAAACACATACAGACTAAAGAAAAAAGGTTGGAGCAGAATCTATTATGCCTCAGATGAAATCAAAAAAAGCAGGGGTAGCCATCCTTATCTCAGATCAAGCAAAAGCAGAAATTGATCAAATTAAAAGGGATAAGGAAGGAAACTATAGCCTGCTAAAAGGAAGCATAGACTATGAAGCCATATCAATACTAAACATATATGGACCAATTGATATAGCATCTAACTTCCTAAAGGAAAAGTAAAGAGAGTTGCAAGAATAAATAGACAGCAAAACTATAAGAGTGGGAGATCTCAAAGTTGCACTCTCAGAATTAGATAAATCAAACCACAAAACAAATAAGAAAGAAATTAAAGAGGTAAATAGAACATTACAAATACTAGATCTTTGGAGAAAACTGAATGGTGATAGAAAGGAGTATACTTTCTTTTCAGCAGTTCATGAAACCTATACAAAAATTGACCATATATTGGGACATAAAGATCTCAAAATTAAATGCAGGAAGGCAGAAATAGTAAACACCTTCTTCTAAAGATCACAATGTGATAAAAACTACATTCAATAAGAAGTTAGGGGTAAATAAACCAAAAAGTAATTGGGAATAAAATAATCTCATCTTAAAGAATGACTGGGTGAAAGAGAAAATTGTAGAAACAATTAATAATTTCACCCAAGATAATGACAACGATGAAACATCATACCAAAATTTGTAGGATGCAGCTAAAGCAGTAGTAAGGGGAAATTTTATATCTTTAGAGGCTTACTTGAATAAAATAGAGAAAGAGAAGATTAATGAATTGTGCCTGCAACTTAAAAAGCTAGAAAAAGAGCAAATTAAAAACCTCCAACCAAAAACTAAACTTGAAATTCTAAAATTAAAATGAGAAATCAAAAATAGTGAAAGTAAAAAAAAAACAAACAAACTATTTTATTAATAAATAAAACAAAGAGTTGGCTTTATGAAAAAGCCGATAAAATAGACAAATCTTTGGCAAATCTGATCAGAAAAAGGAAAGAGGAAAATTTAATTGTTAGTCTTTAAAATGAAAAGGGAGATCTTTCCATCAATGAAGAGGAAATTAGAGAAATAATGAGTTACTTTGCCTAAATTTATGCCAATAAATTTGATAAGTAAAGTGAAATGGATGACTACCTCCAAAAATATAGGCTTCCTAGATTAACAGAGGAGGAAGTAAACTGCTTAAATAGTCCCATTTCCTTATATCCCAAAGAATTACTAAAGAAGGGAAAGGGACCTGTATGTGCCAAAATGTTTGTGGCAGCTCTTTTTGTTGTAGCTAGAAACTGGAAGTTGAATGGATGCCCATCAATTGGAGAATGGTTGGGTAAATTATGGTATATGAAGATTATGGAATAATATTGCTCTGTAAGAAATGACCAGCAGGAGGAATACAGAGAGGCTTGGAGAGACTTATATCAACAGATGCTGAGTGAAATGAATAGAACCAGAAGATTGCTGTACACTTCAATGCTGTGTGAAGATATATTCTGATGGAAGTGGATATCTTCAACATAAAGAAGATCCAACCCACTTCCAATTGATCAATGATGGACAGAAATAACTACACCCAGAGAAGGAACACTGGGAAGTGAATGTAAATTGTTAGCACTACTGTCTATCTACCCAGGTTACTTATACCTTCGGAATCTATTACTTAATGTGCAACAAGAAAATGGTATTTAAAGAGGGAGATAATAAATAGATTAGAGGAACAGAGGATAATCTACCTCTCAGACTTGTGGAGGAGGAAGGAATTTATGACCAGAGGAGAACTAGAGATCATTATTGATCACAAAATAGAAGATTTTGATTACATCAAACTAAAAAGTTTCTGTACAAATAATACTAATGCAAACAAGATTAGAAGGGAAGTAACAAATTGGGAAAATATTTTTAAAAACAAAGGTTCTGACAAAGGTCTCATTTCCAAAATATATAGAGAACTGACCCTAATTTATAAGAAACCGAACCATTCTCCAATTGATAAATGGTCAAAGGATATGAACAGACAATTCTCAGAGGAAGAAATTGAAACTATATCCACTCACATGAAAGAGTGTTCCAAATCACTACTGATCAGAGAAATGCAAATTAAGACCACTCTGAGATACCACTACACACCTGTCAGATTGGCTAAGATGACAGGAACAAATAATGAAAAATGTTGGAGGGGATGTGGGGAAATTGGGACACTAATACATTGCTGGTGGAGTTGCGAAAGAATCCAGCCATTCTGGAGAGCAATGTGGAATTATGCCCAAAAAGTTATCAAACTGTGCATTCCCTTTGACCCAGCAGCGCTACTACTGGGATTATATCCCAAAGAAATACTAAAGATTGGAAAGAGTCATATATGTGCCAATTTGTGGCAGCTCTTTTTGTTGTAGCTAGAAACTGGAAGATGAATGGATGTCCATCAGTTGGAGAATGGTTGGGTAAATTGTGGTATATGAAGGTTATGGAATATTATTGCTCTGTAAGAAATGACCAGCAGGAGGAATACAGAGAGGCCTGGAGAGACTTAAATCAACTGATGCTGAGTGAAATGAGCAGAACCAGAAGATCACTGTACATTTCAACAACAATACTGTATGAGGATGTATTCTGATGGAAGTGGAAATCTTCAACATAAAGAAGATCCAACTCACTTCCAGTTGATCAATGATGGACAGAGGTAGCTACACCCAGAGAAGAAACACTGGGAAGTGAATGTAAATTGTTAGCACTAATATCTGTCTGCCCAGGTTGCATGTACCTTCGGATTCTAATGTGTATTGTGTAACAAGAAAATGATATTCACACACATGTATTGTACCTAGACTATATTGTAACACATGTAAAATGTATGGGATTGCCTGTCATCAGGGGGAGGGAATGGAGGGAGGGGGGATAATTTGAAAAAATGAATACAAGGGATAATATTATAAAAAAATTACTCATGCATATATACTGTGAAAAAAAATTCTAAATTAAATAGTCCCATTTCAGAAAAAGAAATAGAACAAGATATTAATCAACTCCCCAGGAAAAAATCCCCAGGACCAAATGGATTTACATGTGAATTCTACCAAACATTTAAACAACAATTAGCCCCAATGTTATATAAACTTTTCGAAAAAATAGGGGATGAAGGAGTCTTACCAAACACCTTTTATGACACAGACATGGTACTGATACCTAAACCAGGAAAGTCAAAATGGTGAAAGAAAACTATAGACCAATTTCCTTAATGGATATTGATGCTAAAATCTTAAATAAGATATTAGCAAAAAGACTTCAGAAAATCATGCCCAAGTATACTATGATCAAGTAGGATTATACCAGAAATCCAGGGCTGGATTAATATTAGGAAAACTATTAGTATAATTGACCATATTAATAATCAAATTAACAAAAAACGTATAATCTTCTCAATAGATGCAGAAAAAGCATAACATAAAACATCCATTCCAACTAAAAACACTTGATTGTATAGGAATAAATGGACTATTCATTAAAATAGTCAGGAGCATATTTATTAAAATCATCAGTAAGCATAATATGTAATGGAGATAAACTGGAACCTTTTCCAGTAAGATTAGGAATGAAACAAGGTTGCCCACTATCACCATTACTATTCAATATTATATTAGAAATGCTAGACTCGGCAATAAGAGTAGAGAAAGAGATTAAAGGAATAAGAGTAGGTAATGAGGAAATCAAACTGTCACTCTTTGCAGATAATATGATGGTATACTTAGAGAACCGCAGAGATTCTAATAAAAAGTTATTAGAAATAATTCACAACTTTAGCAAAGTTGCTGGATACAAAATAAATCCATATAAATCCTCAGCATTTTTATACATCACCAACAAAATGCAATAGCAAGAGATACAAATAAATATTCCATTCAAAATAACAATTGATAGTATAAAATATTTGGGAATCCATCTATCAAAGAAAAGTCAGGATTTACATGAGCAAAATTACAAAACACTTGCCACAAAAATAAAGTCAGATTTAAATAATTGTGAAGACATTCAGTGCTCATGGATAGGCCAAGTGAATATAATAAAGATGACAATACTCCCCAAACTAATCTATTTATTTAGTGCTATACCAATCAGACTCCCAAGAAACTATTTTAATGACCTAAAAAAAATAACAACAAAATTCATATGGAAGAATAAAAGGTCAAGAATTTCAAGGGAATTAATGAAAAAAAAAGTCAGATGAAGGTGGTCTAGATGTACTTGATCTAAAGCTATATTATAAAGCAGCAGTCACCAAAACCATTTGGTATTGGCTAAGAAATAGACTAGTCAAGAAGTGGAACAAATTAGGTACACAGGACAAAATAGGGTACAACTATAGCAATCTAGTGTTTGACAAACCCAACAATACCAACTTTTGGGATAAGAACTAATTATTAAAAAAAAAAATTGTTGAGACAACTGGAAATTAGTATGGCAGAAATTAGATATGGATCCACACTTAACACCATATACCAAGATAAGATCAAAATGGGTCCATGATTTAGGCATAAAGAATGAGATCATAAAAAGTTTTGAACAACAGAGATAGTCTACCTCTCTGACTTGTGGAGGAGGAAGGAATTTATGACCAGAGGAGAACTAGAGATAATTATTGATCACAAAATAGAAGATTTTGATTACATCAAATTAATAAAGCTTTTGAACAAACAAAACTAATGCAAAAAAGATTAGAAGGGAACTAACAAATTGGGAAAATATTTTTACAGTTAAATGTTCTGATAAAGGTCTCATTTCCAAAATATATAGAGAACTGACTTTAATGTATAAGAAATCAAACTATTCTCCAATTGATAAATGGTCAAAGGATATGAACAGACAATTTTCAGATGATGAAATTGAAACTATATCCATTCATATGAAAGAATGTTCCAAATCGCTACTGATCAGAGAAATGCAAATTAAGACAACTGTGAGATACCACTACACACCTGTCAGATTGGCTAACATGATAGGAACAAATAATGATGAAGGTTCGAGGAGATGTGTGAAAACTGGGACACTGATGCATTGTTGGTGGAGTTTTGAAAGAATCCAGCTATTCTGGAGAACAATTTGGAACTATGCCCAAAAAGTTAACCAACTGTGCATACCCTTTGATACAGCAGTGCTACTACTGGGCTTATTTCCCAAAGAAATACTACCGATGAGAAAAGGACCTCTATGTGCCAAAATGTTTGTGACAGCTCTTTTTGTAGTGGCTAGAAACTGGAAAATGAATGGATGTCCATCAATTGGAGAATGGTTGGGTAAATTATGGTATATTAAGGTTATGAAATATTATTTATCTGTAAGAAATGATCAGCAGGATGAATACAGAGAGGTTTGGAGAGATTTATATGAACTGATGCTGTGAAATGAGCAGAACCACAAGATCACTATATACTTCAACAACAATACTGTATGAAGATATATTCTGATGGAAGTAGATATCTGTAACATAAAGAAGATCCAACTCACTTCCAGTTGATCAATGATGGACAGAAACAGCTACACCCAGAGAAGGAATACTGGGAATTGAATGTAAACTGTTAGCACTACTGTCTTTCTACCCAGATTACTTATACCTTCGGAATCCAATTCTCAATGTGCAACAAGAAAATTGGATTTATACACATACATTGCATCTAGTTTATACTGTAACACATTTAATGTGTATAGGATTGCCTGTCATCTAGGGGAGAGAGTAGAGGGAAGGAGGGGAAATTTTGGAAAAATCAATACAAGGGATAATGTTATAAAAAATTATTCATGCATATGTACTGTCAAAATTTATAATTATAAAATTAATAAAAAAATAAATAAAAAAAAGATCTAAGACAGACAATCCCAGGACCATTTATGATGAAATTTAAATGAAGGCAACATATTACTAATTGTCACAGAAGAAAGACTGTAAAACTAGTAATCAGAAAAATCTTAGTTTGAATACTACATCAGACTCTCATGAATTTTTGGATCCCAAGCAAAATACTAAATCATTTTTGGCCTCAGCATTATCAAAATCTAATGAGGATAATAGTATCTTGAACCTCACAACATTTTTGTAATGGTCAAAATTATTTACAAACTTTAAAGGAACACATAAACATTAATACTGATGATGATGATGATGATGATGATAAAAATAGAACTTAAAACAATTTTCACATTCAATAACTATGATATTACCACATTGTAATTCAAATGCTACCTGTTCATATCACAGATTGACAAAATCAAGTTCATCCAGAAGAAACATTATGAAGTAGTGGATATCAATATTTACTATTGACTCATTTTAACACAACATATTTATAAAGATTTTATAAGAATGATCTATAAAATTAACTGAAAAGTACAGAGGAAGCAAGATAAGATTCCACTATTTTAATTATTTTTAAATGAATTTATACTTTAAGAGATTCTTAAATGTTCTCCTCCAACAAGATTTCATCATAAGTGTAGTAAGATCACTTGAGAGTTATGACTCACAGAGATAACTTGGATCATTGATACTTTAATTATTAATATCCAGTGAAATACACAAAATGGAGACAAATACATAATATAGCAATTTTCTACTTTTAGGGAGGATGTTTTAGCTGAGTTCAAGTGGAAGATACATTTCCTACATATTGTGAATTTCTCCAAATGTTTCCCTTTATTGATAGTACTATAACAATTAAATCAAGCTCTTCTACTTTGGAGCTTTCTTAAAAAGTCATAACTATCAAAATCAGTTATGCCTTGCAGTACATACTGGGAAAATGGCTTAAGAATGATTATCATACAGACTGCATATACAGTTTAATAGGTAACTTCATTTCTTTGCCTTGTATAAAATAGTACTTCCAAGTTAAAAAATGTGCTTCTTTCAGTAAAAGAGCAAAAAACAAACAAA
Source organism: Sminthopsis crassicaudata (assembly GCF_048593235.1). NCBI lineage: Eukaryota > Metazoa > Chordata > Mammalia > Dasyuromorphia > Dasyuridae > Sminthopsis > Sminthopsis crassicaudata. The sequence goes on along the minus strand of NC_133618.1, from coordinate 174,438,040 downwards.
CAAAAACAAAACAAAACAAAAAACAAAACAAAACATTCTCCCTGTAGTCAATGACTATCTTTGACTTTTTTTTTTTTTTTTTTTTTTTTTGTTACTATGGATAAGATCATAATGACCATCTTTTTGGTAAGTGTTCTGGAGACTTTTCTTTTCCTCCTCCTATCTTTTGTCCCACCCCCTCTTTATTCACCTTTGCTTTTTAGATTGTGCAGACAAAGAAAGAAATCAAGCTATTCAGAGATTTGTTCCATTCAGATGAGTAATTATGAAGCAATTATATATATATATATATATATATATATATATATATATATATATATATATATATATATATATATATGCCACCTTTGGAAAAAAAATATTGCACTGATTGCTAGAGGCACCTGCTCTCCCAGGTTGCCTATATAATTTCTTTGGTCTTACATATTGCTTATATACTACTATATTCAAAAAGATGTTGGCCATCCAATAACTGAAGCAGAGTCAAACAGTTTAATATTTTTAAGATCTACATATGTAAATATATATATATGTATATATATATATATGTGTGTATATATACATATATATACATATACATACATATATATATACATACATACATACATATATATATATATATATATATATATATATATATATATATATATATATATATATATATATATATATATACACACACAGTATCATAGCAGATACAGAACAGCACCGGTTCTGAAAAAAAGTAGATTTAAGTCTAACAATGTCTTGTGATACCATACAATCCATTTATCACTCAATTTGTTAGCGTTTCAGCAAACTTTCTAAGATAATAAACAACATAAGAATTGCTAATCAGCATTGCTAAATGAAATTTCCACTATATATTTTTCTTCACATCTGATATCTACTGTCTATGTGACACAAGGCAAACAACTCAACTTCTCAGTTACTGGATGGCTGCAGAAGAATTGCAGAGCTACATGATTAGAAAAATAAATCCCTCTCTGTAAATTTCCTACACCAAATTAAATCCCAGATCTCTAGTTAAATATAAATGAATCCTATCATTTTTGAGTTGAAAGGACCCTTACATATCTTACAATTCTCCTTTTTCATTTTACATATGAGATTTATCTTATTTGACTAAGGTCACAGAGATAATTCATTGGGGAGATTAACATATTAGTTGGATAAAGAGATGTCAACTTTAAGTATAAATCATATGTACATTGTAATTCACTGTTATACTGATAATTCACTATCCCAAATGCCTACCTCCTTGAGTTACAAAGTCCTTTTGAAAAAATTATAAATATATATATATATATATATATATATATATATATATATATATATATATATATATATATATATGTATGCATGTGTGTGCACATATATGTATATACATATGTATATATGCATGTATGCATATTCAAAAAATAAAGTTGCAAAAAATATTACTAAGTCTATATGAGTAATGAAAGACTACATATACTCCAGGAGCATATGTAGTTCATATATTTTTAGTATGTATAAGGAAATAATCTTTTTTTTTGTTTTCTGGGAAAAATGAGTTTGCACACCTACCTTTGATATAATCTGTTTCTACTTTTTAGAATAAAAATATATTTTTAACACTTTTCCCTTCTTTTCTCCAACATTGTCCTAAGAAACGTGTGTGTTTTTAAAATAAAAGTCTGTCAGCTCAAAATCATTACTCTGCCAATGTCTAATTCTGAACTTGATGTTCCCAAGAAATGTGTGGCCTTAACCATGCCAAAAAATTCCTTTTCATGTTTAAATGGTCACAGATTTAATAATGGGCTGCAAAGAGGCTTGTGTTTAACTATATCCATTACTTTTTCATGCACTCAACTAAGTAGGTCTCTAGTGGAATGCCATTCAGTTCATATCCAGGATCAAGGAAGGGAAAGGAATGCACCATGGTATATATACACATTAAAAAATTATGTCCTAGGTCAATACAGAAATTAATTGTGGGATTATTTTAAAATCCACATTGTTTCCTGGCACTGTTGCATCCCACTCAATTAGACACCTCTCAAGGCCTTTTGCTGGACAAAATGGAGCTAATTGCTCCAGCTCTGGATGCAGTGATTCATCTCCCAGATGTCCCTGACCTTTCAGCAGCTCTGTTCTGCTAATATCACAATATACAAAAATAGTCATTTGGGATTGAGGCAGAGAGGAGAGATTGAGGAGGAGAGAGAACAGGGCATTCTTTCCTCATGCCCTTTTGTATGATTAATCTACAGTAAGAAAGGGCTCCTGAATCACACTCTTGACACAGACGCCAGCCACACTGCCCTATCTGGCTTCCCCCACATGAGGAACGATGTATGAATGCACCCTTTTTTTCCCTTCCTCCAGGTGCAGTCCTATTCACACTGGAGCCTGACAGCACATAACATAACAGTTTTTATTTGCCCATTGCCTCAGCTGCATATTCTTCTCTCTTCCATTGCATCTCATTTGTTCATATCTCAGTGACAGGGTCAGCCAAGTTGAAAAATAGTTGAAGTACCAAAGACAGGCCACTTGTTTCCAGAGTAGACGGGGCTGTGATTTGTTTTTTGAAAGGACTATCTTAGTTACTGGATGACTTTGCAAGGAAAAAATCCAGAATCTCTAGCTTAAATTACTGGTTAACATAATAGGAACTTTTTCCTTGAAACTTTCCCCTCAAACTGCTGCTTCTTTAATTATAAAGACCTCTAACAATAATCATAATAGTTTGAATATTAAATAATCATACAGATAATTAATTACAATAGGCATTTGAATTCTTCACCTGGTTGGTGTGGGGGAAATAGTATATTCTCCCTAAACTGAAGTGTTTCAAGCAAAGTCCAGATAATTAACTCCTGGGTATGCAATAGGAGAATTCTTGTGGGATTAATTGAATGAACTCTGAGATCCCTTCCATCCCTAGAATCCTGCAATTCTGTGATTCTTAAAGTTTAACCATTCTTGCTAACTAGTTCATCCACAGTTAAAGGGACCAAAACGTCTTCAGTAACTACCTGTTTGAATGGCTAAGAAGGTTGCTCATAGAATGCTAATAATTATTATAAGACCTTAACCAGATTAACTACTAGATATCATCACAGTGATATTTTCTGTGATTAGAAACCTGTCATATAAGGGAAATCCAGAACTGATCCACTGAGAAGCCCATGATTTATAATGCAGCATCACCTTCATTTCTGGTTGCTTTTGCTTCTTTTATTGTTCATCTATATCATTTAATTGTGTAACAATTGCTGATGGAAATAACATTGAACTAATGAATTTTAAATGATTAGGGTGCAGGTGAAAAGAGTAGCTAGTAGAAATATCTATAGATTAATAGAATACTTTCAAGGAAGCTTGTGAAGCTGAATAGTTCAATGCAAAATAGGAATCTCTTACTCCTTACAGAGGGAAAGCAATAGCATTATTTGTGTACTATGTACTAAGAAGTTTACAAATATTGCCTCATTTGATTCTCATAAAAATCTGAGAGATGAGTTTTGTCATTATCCTCTCTGTACAGATGAGTAAAATGAGACAGTCAGATGTAAGTGGCTTGTCCAATAACAATAAGTGTGGGAGCCTATAGCAATACTTAGGTATTGCTAAATTGTGGCACAGTATTCTATGTGTTGGATCATTTGGCTGCCTCTGTCCTATAGAATTATTTCTTATAGAAATTAAAACTGAGATAATTTTAGAGAAGAGAGAGGAATAGTGTTGTTATATTGCACATGGCAACAAATAAATTTTCATTATTACATTGGAGAGAAGGCAGTGAGGAGATAATCTAGACTGTTTTTATGTTAAACATAAGGAAGTATCTCTGCATTAAAACTTTAAAAACAGAACTCCCAATATTTTTAAATGATTTAAAATAGTCATTGCATATAGTCTTTTGAGCTTATGGTATAAATATCTGGGTTATATCATTTTAAAGAAAAGGGAACTCTGAATGGCAATGTAGGATTCAGAGCTATTTTTGATGCAAGATGTGGCAAGTACAAATCCTCCCACTAGCACATCCTAGCTGGGTGACACTGAGGCAAGTCACTTGGACAAATAACAATGAAATATAATTCTTTGAAATTATAAATTGTAGGTACCAACTTCATTAGGTAGAAGGAGTTTCCATATGAGGAGTTCCCTATCACTGTGAGATTAGAGGTTCTTTTCTTATCCTAAATTTAGAGATTAGGAAATGAGTTCAGTCAAATAAAAGGTTACTAATTAGCAACTGGTTTTTAGACAGTGTTCTTAAAATAGTAAGCTTGTTTCACAGTATTAAAACAATCATTTGAGTATCAACACAATCAAAAGGGCAGTAAAGAAGTTTTGCACATTTTATTCTTTCCATTAGGATCTAGCCTGATCTGTCACTTTAGCCCAATATTATAGTGCTCTCACTAGCCACCAATCAACTTAGCTGGAATCCACCAATCAACTAAACCCAGTGGACAGCAGCATATAAAAATACAAAAGAAATGCTACTAGGGTCTATTCCAATGACTTTTAGGGTTTTAAACACCATTTGTGCCCGTGTTAAACATATGTAAACAATTGCTACTTTTCACACTAGAAACAGGTTATTTTTCAGGAGTGGGGAAATGATTTCTAGTCATAAAGTTTATAAGAACCCTAGCTAAGTTTATGAAGTGCTCTGGCATCCTTTGTAATGAAAGGTGCTGTGTATGGGCAAAGAGATTCTGATGGGAGGGAAAGAAAATCAGAGCCAAAGAATTTAGCTCTCACTGGTCAAATACAAATAAGTTTTACTTATTCTGGGACTCTTCACAGATCATTCCTCCCACCACACCCATTGCATGTTAGCCTCAGTTGTGGAAATTAGGCTAGTTTCCAAAGAAGTTGAGCTACTAACACAAATGAAATACATATATATATGTGTGTGTGTGTGTGTGTGTGTGTGTGTGTGTGTGCGTGTGTGCGTGTGTGTGTGTGTATAATCCATGGCATTGTAGTTATGCTAATTAAACTAAATGATGATTGGTGCCATCACCTGCCATACGGCTAAATACTCATATATATGGGAAGGACTGCAGTTAGACCTGATGGATTGTAAACAACAACAACAACAACAACAACAAAAACATAACTTCCCAAAAGCTCTATCTGTAGTAATGTTTCTCTCTGTTCCAGGTCTCCCTTCAGCAGATGAGGCACTTTCTGAACTCACTGGGAGTCCTACCCAGAAGTGCAAGGTGATGAGAATTAAGCACCCAGACTGCCAGCAACTGACAATCCAAATCCTGAATTTCAGCACACAGACTTACTTTCATCAGTTCCTTGACACCCTCTCTTGCCATTCCATCCTCACCACCTACTCTTCCATTTAATTTTAAGCTTTTCTTCTCCATTTGCACAACTCACATTAATTTTCTATATACCTCAAAAATATTTTCTTTTTGGTAAAGGGAAAGGAAAAATTAAATTTGCTCCACAGAACATAGTATAATAGAGAGAAAGAGAACAACAAGGATAAAGAAAGAGAGAGTCAAAGACAGAAATCGAGATTAAATGAGAAAAAGACACAGAGAGGTAGAGACAGAGAGAGAAACAGAGAACAGAGGCACACACACAGAGAGAGGAGATAGACAGAGACAGAGAGAGAAATGTCATAGAAAACTGCATACCATTCCTTATAAAATTGATCCAAACATGTTTTAACTGGTAGAGAAATTTTTCAGATTTTCACAAGATTAACTCAGGATGACAAGTTTTCCTTTAGAGAAAGGGAATGTGTTATAGTGAAAAGAACATTGGTCTTAAAGTGGAAAGGAAAGAACACTGGATCTAGACTAAGAGAAATGAGATTTTAATTTTGGCTTTGACATCTATAATTTGTGTGACTATGACCAAGTCATTTTAATTCTGAGATACAGCTTCATCTCTTGTAAAAGGAAGTATTTGACTAAATAATTTCTAACTTCTCCTTTATGTTACTATGTAATGAGAAGGCCTCATTAAGGTTTCTTAATAAGAAAAAAAAAAAAAAAAGAAGAAGAAGAAGAAGAATTTGTCTTCAACTGGGAAAGTTAATTAACCTTTCCCAGCCCTAGATTTTTTTCCCCCTGAGGAAATAGGAGTGTTAAGTGTCTGAGATCAAATTTGAACACAGGTCCTCCTGATTTCAGGGGTAGTGCTCTATCCATTGCACCACCTAGCTGCCTAGCTGAGCTCCCCCCCCCATCATTTCTTTAAATGGAAAATGGGAATAGTATATGTGCTACCTGATAGCTTCATATAATAGAAAAACTGCACAATCAGAAATCAGAGAACCTAAGCATGAATCCCAGCTCTTTCACTAATTAGTCATAATACATTGGTCAAGAGCAATAAAGCTGATGATGGATAATATTTTTATTAGCCCTAATTTCTATGATAACATTTATTAGGTATACCAAAATGCCTTATAAGTATTAAAATAAAATGGCTTCTTCTTCTAAGTCACAAGATGTTTAGGTTGATAAAGTTTAATTTATTGTTAAGAGGTATTTTACCCATTTTACCCATATTTTACCCACACATGTGTGTGTGTGTATGCATGTGATATATATATATATATATATATATATATATATATATATATATATATATATATATATATATATATATATATGTACACCCTCATCCATTGTCTGCTCTTTTCTATTCCAATAATGCTGCTTTAAAAACAAAAAATCAGCAAAACACAATAAAAAACTCATGACTTACATTTATAGTTGTTCTTCTTGTTCTTGAGTCCTTTCAGTGGTATATGACTCTTTTGGCTTCATATGGATTTTCTTGGCAAAGATACTATGGTGGTTTGCCATTTCTTTCACCAACTCATTTTACAAAAGAGGAAATTGAAGCAAATAGAATTAAGTTATTTCCCGAGATGTTATATAACTAGGAAATGTCTGAAGACAGATCTGATGTAAAGATGCGTCTTTTTTATTCTGGGCACAACACTCTATCCAGTACATAACTAGATTCACATACTCATACTTTACTCATACTAAGGGAAATAAAAGGAAGACATGCAAATAAAATAAACTAACTACCACTTTTATTGTATACTAATAGCTTCTGTCAGAATTAGGCAGCCCTGAATCATTCTCTAATTGCATATTAATGTACAAAGTTCAAGGGAAACAATTTAGGGACTTAGACCCACATGTCCTTTTCAGGTATTTTGAGTCAAAACTCACAAATCTCCCCAATGCAGTTCCATTAATGACCTCCTTGACTCCTCCTTGGACAGCTGTTCTTTGCCCACAACCTTGACAATGGGAATTCAAAAACTGTCATCCAACTTTTTTTCTGTCTTCAATGGCTCATCAATTATTAAAAAAAAAAAAAAAAAATCCTAGTTCTTCCTTATGAGTTCCTCATCACAAGTAGAAAGTAAAGTCGAGCACTAAGACAATAGAAAGCCCCAGTGACCTTTAACTTTCCTTTCTATATGCACAGCAGGAAAGGGCATCTCTGGACATCTCTTTGATATTTCCTGAAAAACTTAAAGTACCTGAGGAGGTATGGGGATTTTTAGATATAATAGCATGCCTATGGATATATTTTTCACTCTATGCTACAAACAAAAATAAAATAAGCACCTTTGGAAATGATATCTTTTTGGATGTTGATCAAATAAAGCTAGAAGTTCTCACATATTTAATCTTTGTGATTTTGTGTGTGTGTATGTGAGTTAATGGTGTGAGTGGGTTAGAGTTGAACTTTCTATAACTCTTGGTAGGTCAAAACAGGACTGAAAGATTCAGTTGTTTAAATACCCTGAGGGTCTTCTTAAATATACTAGAGCAGTGGGACCAGTGTTTCTATATTACTGACATATGGCTTAGCCATATGACTGGACTAAAACACATTTGGCAAGGAGTTTTGTATTCCTGGAACAAATTTTTTTTTTTTTCTATAAGGAAGGGCACAGACTATGTATGCATAAACAAACTATCCTTTTGAGAAACCTTCATAAAGGCAGTTAACAGAATGATTTCTTTACTATTTTATGATATTCAGGGCAATTAAGTTCAGTTATATTTGTCAACTCTAACAAAATACTATAGTCTTTCCTTTTCTCTCAATTTTTATCAATTAATAAACATTTATTTTCTCTTTTTAGCATGTCATTCCATTACCAAAAAAAAAGTAAAGTAAAAGAAGGAAAGAATAGATGAAAAGAAAGAAATAGAGAAAAAGAGATGAAGAAATGGATGGAGGAAGGAAAGAAGGAAGAATTCATGCAATAAAAGCAAAGGAAAGAAAAAAAGAAAGACAGAAAGAAAGAAAGAAAGAAAGAAAGAAAGAAAGAAAGAAAGAAAGAAAGAAAGAAAGAAAGAGAGAAAGGAAGGAAAGAAGGAAGGAAGAAAGGAAGGAAAGAAGGAAAGAAGGAAAGAAGGAAAGAAGGAAAGAAGGAAGGAAGGAAGGAAGGAAAGAAGGAAGGAAGGAAACAAGAAAGAAAGGAAGGAAGGAAGAGGGGCAGCTAGATGGCACAGTGGATAGAGCACTACCCCTGGAGCCAGGAGGACCTGAGTTCAAATTTGTCCTCATACCCTTATCACTTCCTAGCTACATGACCCTGGGCAATTCCCTTAACCTTCATTGCCATAAACAAATAAACAAACAAACAAATAAATAAATAATAATAATAATAATAATAATAATAATAATAATAATAAATTTAAAATAAATTTTTTAAAAAGGAGGAAAGGAAGGAAGAAAGTATCCCGCTACTTGGTCATAGTTCCATATTGATCTCCAGAATTGATGGATCAGTTCACAACTCCACTAACAATGTATTAGTGTCCCAGTTTTTCTACACCCCTTCCAACATTTATCATTATTTTTTCCTGTTATCTTAGCCAATCTGAGAGGTGTAGAGTAGTGCATATAGAGTTGTCTTAATTTGCATTTCTCTGACCAACAGTGATTTAGAGCATGTTTTTATAAGACTAGGAATGGATTTAATCTCTTCATCTAATAATTATTCATTTTTTGACTATTTATCAATTAGAAAATGGCTTGTAAATAATGTAGTTCCAAAAAATGCTAATGTTACTGGTAAAATGGTAATAAATGTGATTGAAATATTTGCATATTTCAATATAAATTACATGTAACAATTTCTATTTTTTAAAAAGCAGTATAAAACAGTATAATTGTTATTTATTTGGTTTTACTGTTAAAAGGAGAGAGACCCTGGAGTTAAGAAAAACTTAACAATGTATATAATATTGACCATTACTTCATTCAAAGCTAATTTGAATGGCCCAGAAACTGTTACTTATTACCTGTATATATATTTATATTCTTCATCTGTAAAATGAGGGGATTGAACTAAATTTCTTCTCCATTTCTTTATAACTCAGATCTATGACTTATGACATATGAACCCTAAGTCTAGAGCATAGAAGAACACTATAGCACGTAGTTAAAATTCTCTTCAATTATGCTTATTTATGTAGGACTGATCCTTAGAACATATTTCAAGATAGGAATTAACATGATAGGAAATCCCGTCACATACCCTTGAATGCTTTCTTCTCTTCAGTTTAATCTCAGCAGCAGAATGGATTTTTGTCCTTTCTTGTAGGCTTGTGTAGGACTACTTGAGTATCCATGTTCCTACCTGGCCTGTCTTCGCTTTTCAAATAACCCAATACTGTTATAACAATCCAGCATGATTAATTCACTGACAGTGGCTAATGCAAGATCCATTCTACAAGAACATTTTACAGGTGGATACTGAAAGCATTCAAATTCTTCTACATCTTAGACATTTTCCATCTCTTGGAGAGAAGGTAAGTTGTTGTAAAAGTACTCCTTTGACATCTCTGCGTGATTTTCATCAAGAGGGGAAAAAAAAAAGAAAATCTTCTCTAAAACATGTGGAATGATTCAGAGTAAGTATGTGTTTCCATGAAAAGGGGTGGGGTCCAGGATTAGGTTAGGAGGAAATCATGCTGTCCAAAATGTCAATTCTGTCTGCCATCCAACCAGCTTGCTTATATTATTCATGCATTTAGATAGGGGATTGTACTGAATGACCCCTAAGGTCATTTCACAACTTCTAGATTGTATGACTCTATAATCCTCCATAGGAACATTCTAACTTTTACTTTGAAGTGGGTACTTCTCTCTCCCATTAATCAGCTGCTTAGAACTGCTGGCAGATTTTCCACTCCAGGTGCAAGCTTGGACAAAAAGTAAAATATAGAAATGAATAAAGAAGGATTTTTTTTTTCCTTTCCTCTCTTCTGCAACCAAATGAACACAATGCTAAACATGTAAGCAAATGTGTAATCAATAAACTGAAAAGATGTATGCCCAAAGATTGGGCTACACTGGTTAAGGTAGAAAACACAACTCAGACCAGATCTTGAAAGTAGGGCTTAAATTTAGAGGAATATTAATATGTCCAGAATTATAGATTGGAAACATCCAAAATATTTACAAAAATCAGGCTTCTTTATATATTAAAATTAAATGCATTCAAAGAATATGTTTTGCATGGTTAAACAATTCAATGTATCCCTAAAAAATTTAGATTAATTTGTCATTAATAATAATAATAATACTAATGGTATTGATAATGACAATAAAAAACAATAACAGTAATAATGATGCTTTTGTTGCTAGCTTCAAAATGTTGAATTTTACATGATTTCCTCATTCTGCAAAAGGTTTTTTTTTCCCCTTTCTGCCAACTGTACTATTATAAAGTGCATTTTTATGCATTTAATTACATTTCCACAAACGTCATGTCTGATGTGTGAGCATGCCAGAAAACTATGAGAATATTCCCTGTCTTTTTGTTGGGCCAGATGTAGTATAAATTAATTTTCTGAAGATCTCAAAATGTTTCATTTAACTTAGTTCCAGCCAAAACCTCCTTAGTATAAATGTATACAAGTAGTCACTCTCCCATCAGGGATGATAGTTACTGAAGATGTCATTTTGGAAATAACCCCTAGTTTAAAGTGATTTCCACTAAAAGCAAAGTACATGTTACCTACACCAATCACATTCTTAAAAAAAAAAAAAAAAAAAAAAAAAAAAGGCTGGAAATTTAGAATGACTATTTTCCAAAGCAAATTACTCACACCTTCCTACTCATTAGAATGCCTCAGCGGGACCAACATGTAAGAAAGACTGTTCCCATTTCAAGATTCCTTGAGGAAAAAAAATATATATTTTTCCCCACTCCTGTTTTTGCTGCAACAATTTGGCTGCCTTTGCCACCTGTCACAGTAATATGCTACTAAAAATGAAATCCACAGTTGGTGACATAAGATCAATTCTGATATTCATCACAGTTATTCTCCACCACTCCATCCATTACAAATCATGGAATGTTAAATAATCAAACCTTTTTTTATTTAATTTAATTTTTCTCTATCTTATTTTGGCAAGATGTTTGAGTCTTTCAAGAAAAAAAAAATGAAATCCATGTGTTCTGAATAAGGTTCCTTCCTGCACAATTACTGCAATGAAGACATTTTATTGTGTTAATTTTCATTAAATAAAACCCTGCTGAAAGCCAGTAGTTTTCCAAAACCCACATGATTTATGACATGCTAATGTTTGTAGTGAGACACTCTGTTTCAATTACATAGAGTAAGTGATGTCTTACAGAACAATTTGGTAATAATTTCACCTATGACAGCTTTAATTTTAGACCTCCAGTATGGGTGTGAGACCTGGGATGGCTATCAGTAGAAAAGTCAACCTAAGTAGGAATTTAATCTTCATCACCTCCATGCTACGTTTAACATCAGATGCCTGAGTGAGCCAAGGATTCTAATAATGGGCTCACAGAAGGCTAACACTTCATATACATTAATAACTAGACTCATTGTTAACTCACATATGCTCTACTGGTTTTAGAGCCAGTAGAAAAAGGTAAACATAAAAGAGATATAAGTCCATTAGAAGGAAATCTGTGAGTAAACAATTTAAATACTCTACTTTCACATTTGATTTCTTTTTGGTTTGTATTTGGAAGTGCATTGTCACTTCAGGACTATAACAGATGGAAAAGGGAAAACAGGCTACTCTCCTATTTATTCCAATGGCTCAAATAGTAAGAAATATCATTACCCCATGATAAATGTTGTCAGCAATCTTGTCAATTAGAAACATGTAGGATTCAACTCTCCACCTTGAAGTGGAAAAGAAAATCCCTTTAAATATGCAAATAGCAAGAATGGCCTTAGTTTAATAGAACTGCATACTAGGATGAAACAGTGATTAGTTTCAGCAATGTGACACTGAAATAGATGGAAAGTTCTTTTCAAATGGGGAAAAATGAATTAAGGAAATGCCAGCTAGAATAAAAAAATTTATTAATATGATTGGTGATAGAGTCAATTTGAACTTGCTTGTGTAGGAATTTTATTATTGGGTCAGTCTAAATAACAAGATCAGATTCTGTGTATGAATTTTTAAACTTTTAATAACACATCAAGATCAAATATTTCTTAGATCTTCTTTTCTACAGTGAATCCAGATTGTAGTTCCCAACTTTATTTTACAGTCTCTCATCCAAGAGAAGAAAATGAAAACCTATCTTAATCCAAATCCTATCTTCAATCTCAGTTTACATGAAGTTCCTTAGAAGATACTTTTCATAGCATCTATTAAAAATAATTGGTAGGCAGAAAAAGACTGATCAATTGAAAGTAAAAAAAAAAAAAAAATGATACAAAATATTTTAAGGTACAAAACAGATTTCTCTCTTATCCAATTACCAGTAACTGCATTCTGTTTCTGGAAAATCCCATGTGTTTATGTAACCAACCACAAAAACAAAAGAAAAGAAAAAACAAACAAACAAACAAAACAAACAAACAAACAAACAAACAAAAAAAAAAACCTGTGTCCTCATAACCTCCTTTTACATGAGTACTTAAACAAATGCATACTTTTAAGTGGTATTAAAATAATGTAATTTCTTTAAAAAAAAGCCTTTCTCTAACACTAAATATACTTATAAAACCACAGAAGTTATAAGAATAGCTCATATTTTGGAGTGAGGAGGTTGGAGTTTGAGGAAACCTCTTTCACCATATAGATTGGTAACATATTATGTTTGTGTATATGTACATATGTAAATATAAATTTATTACATAATTTTAAAGATTCCCCTGGGGAACTGAAAGGCTAATTGACTTTAAAAAATTCACAGAATGAATTTATTCCAGTAGCAGGAATCCAATCCAGGCTTTCTTTATTCAAAGGTAAACTCAGAACCACTAGGCCAAATATCACATTAATAAATAGTAATAATAATAATAATAATAGCTGGTGTTTATATAATTTCTTACAGTTTGAAAAAAACTCATTGATTTTTTCACACAAAAAAAATCACTGAAGCATGTTTTCTATTTTCTTTATTTTACAGATGAATAAATTGAGAAACAGAAGAATTAAGAAACCTGTCAGGGTTACATAGCTAAATTTATCTGAAGCTAAATTTAAAGCCAGGTATTCCTGAGCATGTCAATGTCAGAGCATAAAGCTTGATCATAGTTTATTTCCAAGGCTTGCACTCTTTACACTGACATGTATTTCAGGCAAAATATAATCTAATATATTAGAGGTAAAATAGTTTAAAACAATAACAAAATATACATTATTCTTTTAAAATCTCATTAATTCTGATATATTTATATACATACATATAAATATATATGTATGTATATATATATATATATATATACATACATACATATGTGTATTATAAATTATCATTTACCTTAACTAAATATTTCCCTGTTTCTATCTTGGTGAATTATACAAGTTAGACAGCTATTCAAATAATTCAGGAAAAAATAGGGTCCTACCTATATGATCTCTCTAGAGAGAGCTAGAAGGAAACTTAGAGGTTTGTAAATGCAGCTATTCTTTATCACATTAAAACAACCAGAAATTTATTATATGAAGTAAAAGCCCCCCCAAAAAAATTTAAAGGAATTCTCAAAAAGCAAAATGGTAAAAATAGCAGAAGTCTTGTTTGTTTGTGTGTTTGTTTAATGACAACAAAACAGAAGCCATAATACAAAAAACAAATACTAGGACCTTAAAAGCACTAAGGAAAAATTATCATGATAGCAAACCTTAATTATCATGAAAACAAACCTTCAAGACATTAAACATAGCTATAGAAATGAAAATAGAACTAAAACATGCCTTAAGATGGGTTGAGAAATTTTTAAAAAGGATCAAAAATTTGATCAGGAGAAAATTCCATCTCTTGAAGAATAATAAAAGTTTATAATATATGAAAAACCTTAATGAGTCAGTGTGAAAAGATAATCATAGAGATAGAACATGAAAAAATGCAAAAATGAGACTAAAATATTGGAGCAAAATCAAAATGTAGAAAAAGTTTAGAACACTATAGATACCTTCAAACCCAAGAAAATGAGCTCAAAGACAGAGCTCAACAAGGCAATTTAAGGATTATTCAATTCTAATAAAAACATGAAGGGACAAAGAACCCCAATCACATATTTTGGGAAAACAGTATGAAAATTTCCTGAAAGAACAAAGTAAAAATAGATATAATCTACAATATGATGTCAGAAAGAGACCCCAATTAAATTCAACCTGAAATCTATTCCCAAAATTCCAGAGCTTTAATATTAGCAGCAATAGAAACAACAAAAAAAACTTCTGTAAAACAATCAAGAGGAGATGATTCATATTTCAAGGAGGACTAGCTTGAATTGTGCAGTAATATCCAGCAATGAGCGGCAACGGAAGAAAATATGATATACTAAAAGCAAAAGAAATCATCATGCATCTCAGAATAATAAATTCTGAAAAGCTGAACTTATTCCTTAAAAGAAAGATTAGTTTTTAATGAAACAGAATATTTTAATCATTCCTTCAAAAGAAACCAGAGACAAGTATGATGTTTGAAATGGAAAAGATACAATAATAAGTTAGTCTAAATATAGTATGTATGATCTAAAGGATGAGTCAATTTTTTTCATATCAAGCAAAGAAAAGGCAAAAATATTACCCTTTAGAAGTTCTAAATGGGGGGAGGGAACAAGACAACAGTTATAGGGTAATTCCCTAAAAGACAATGAGAGAAACTTTCTAGAGAAATAAAAAGTAGTGTAGACAAAAGGAATTTCATATATTAACTTAGAACTCATTCAAACAAAGAGATAGAAGGTTAGGATTTGGAAAGTCTCCTAGGCAAAACAAAGGAAGCACAAAATATGTATTAATAAAAACATAATGAAGAGAATCAGGTCTTGATCTTGAATAACAGAAGTACTGCTGTAATTGATTATTTAAGCTAAGAACAATATAATTCAAAGGAAACATATTACAGATATGTGGTTGGCTTTTTTTTTTTTCAATAAAATCCATACATTTCAATTAAGACTAGGATGGATGGGAGAGGTAATGTGTGTTTCTACATTAAAAAAGATATTTAGAAAGGATTAAGAGTTATAATGAGGCCAGGTAACCTCAGTATTGCTGTAAGGCACCAAATTTAGAAGGCACTAATGGCATTTGATTTTTTAGCTTTGCTGGAATGAACTCTTTCATCAAACCACAGTGTTCCCTTCCACTCCATTTATAGCCTCCCTGCATCTCTTCCCCAGAGTTTTTTTCCCCCTTTATTTGGCACATTTTCTGCCAAAAACATTTCTTAATTATAGTCTTTAATTGATAATGTTATTTTAAGCAAAATTAATTGTTTTTAAATTATTTAAGGTAGTAGAGTTCAATGGGGAAATGTTAAACTTAAATCTTATCCACTGAATAGAAAAGGCTACATTTGAATGTAGAATTCAACAATGTATTTCCTATAAAAACACTCAATTTAATAAAATAATAACTACAAAATTTAAATAAGTAGCAAAAATAGCATTTTTTAAAGTACTTTATCTCATTTAAATCTCACAAACTGTTAAGTAAGTATTATGGGTGTTACTATCCCAATTTTCCAAGAGATATTTGAGCTTCATAAAGTTAAGTGACATTCCAGCACAAATCAGTAAATACTAAAAACATTTGTTTTTAATTTTAATAGTACTTTTTATTACAATCACATGTAAAGATACTTTTCAACATTTATTTTTGTAAGATTTTGAAGTTCAACTTTTTTTTTGTTTTTGTCCCTCCCTCTCTAACTAACCTCCCTTGGGAAGGTCCCCAAGACAGGCAGATATCTAATATCACTCATACATGTACAATTATTTAAAAGAAATTCCATATGAATTATTTTGGGAAAAGGGAAACACCACAAGAAAGAAGAAAAACAAAAACAAAATTGAAAATAATATGCTTCAATATGTATGTGATCTCATTAGTTCATTCTCTGGATCATGCATCACATTTTCCATCCAAAGTCTATTAGTATTGTCTTGGATCACTGTTTTGCTGAGAAGAATTAAATCTATCACAGTGATCATCACTCAATCTTCCTGTTACTGTGTACAATGTTCCTCTGGTTCTGCTCACTTCACTAAGCATGAGTTCTTGTAAGTCTTTTTAGGCTTTTCTGAAATCAGTCTGTTCATCATTTCTTATATAAAAATAGTATTTCATATATCCATATGGTATAACGTGTTCAGCCATCTCCCAACTGATAGATATTAACTCAATTTCACAAAAAAAGCTGATACAAAAATTTAGCATATTTGCCTTCCTTTATGATCTCATTTGGATATAGACCCCATAGTGGCAGTTCTGTATAAAAGAGTATGCACAGTTTTGTGCTTCTTTGGGCATAGTTCCAAAGTGCTCTCCAGAATGTCTGGATCAATTCAGAATTCCATCTACAATGCATTAGTGTCCCAGCTTTTCCATATTCTTGTCAACATTTATCATTATCTTTTTCCTGACATCTTAGACAGTCTGAGAGATATGAGGTGGTACCTTAGGGTTATTTTATTTTATTTTGCATTTTTCCATATGAATATAGATGATTTTAATTTCTTCATTTGAAAATTTTCTATTCACATCATTTTGACCATTTATCAATTGAGGAATGATTTGTACTCTAATGAATTTGACTCAGTTCTCTCTATGTATTAGAAATGAAACCTTTATCAGAAATATTGGCTATAAAAATTGTTGACCATCTTTTTATTTTCCTCAGAATTTTGGATGCATTAATAAATATTTTCCATTTAGCATTGCCTAAAGTTTGGTCATAATTACTTGTTTGGTCATAATTCACTCCCTTCTTCAAAGGTCTAAGAAGTAAACTGTCCCTTGCTCTCCTAATTTGCTTATGGTTCAGCCTTTTTGTCTAAAAAATGAACCTATTTAAAGGGTCCTGTATGTGCAAGAATGTTTGTGGCAGCCCTCTTTGTGGTGGCCAGAAACTGGAAACTACATGGATGCCCATCAATTAGAGATGGGCTGAATAAATTGTGGTATATGAATATTATGGAATATTATTGTTCTGTAAGAAATGACCAACAGGATGATTTCAGAAAGGACTGGAGAGACTTACATGAACTAATGCTGAGTGAAATGAGCAGGACCAGGAGGAAATCATTGTATAATTCAACAATAATACTATATGATGATCAATTCTGATGGATGTGGCCATTTTCAACAATGAACCAAATCAGTTCCAATAGAGCAGTAATGAACTGAACCAGCTACAACCACTAAAAGAACTCTAGGAGATGATTATGAACCACTATATAGAATTTCCAATCCCTCTAATTTTGTCCACCTGAATTTTGGGTTTCCTTCACAGGCAAATTGTACACTATTTCAAAGTCCGATTCTTTTTGTACAGCAAAACAACTATTTGGTCATGTATACATATACTGTATTTAATTTATACTCTAACATATTTAGCATGTATTGGTCAATCTGCCATGGGGGGGGGAAGGACGGGAAAAATTAGAACAAAAGGTTTGTCAATGTTGTAAAATTACCCATGCATATATCATTTAAATAAAAACTATTAAAATAAAAAAATGAACCCATTTCATTTTTAAAATATTGTGTTTTAACTGTCTGATTCTTCCCACTCTGCAGTATGGGGAATCTCAGAGTGAAACCTTGCTCTATGTCCTAGAACAGGCTGCTATTAAAAAAAAAAATGAAACTATTTTGGAAAGAAAAATCTACTGAAATAAAATTAGAATTTTAACATTGTAGAATGCAATTCAATATAATAAATACCTAATTGCCAAGCTCTGTGATTAATATTGAGGAGAGAAAAAAGGCAAAAATCATTCCCTAAATACAGGTCAAGAGACCTGAGTGTACAACCCTATCAATATCAATATCTATATGTATATCTATCTATCTATCTATCTACACACACACACACACACACACACACACACACACACACACACACACACACACACATACACCTATCTATTTGCATCCAGTGGTAGCTGTCTCTAATATGGGATGGGGGAGAAGAGGGAAGAAAACAAGTGAGGAAATATACATAATAATTTAGTTGTATACTTGGAGGTAATAGAGAGTACATTTGTAATTTCATGTATAATCATTCTTTAATTATATCGTGTTATTAAAATGCTTCTTTTGTTCTGTGAATTGAAAATATGTTTTAAAAAAGAAATGGATTATATAAATTACAGAATGGCTGAATAAGTTATGATATATGAATGTTATAGAATATTATTGTTTTTAATATATGTAATTAATTTATGTTTTGATAATTTATTAATTTTAAATTATAATTTTTGACAGTACATATGTATCCCTTTTATTCACTTTTCTTAATTTTCCTCTCCCTCTCTCTACTCCCTCCCCTAGATGACAGGCAATCCCATATATATTAAATGTGTTACAGTATATCCTAGATACAATATATGTGTGTAAAACCAAATTTGTTGTTGCTCGGTAAGAATTGGATTCTGAAGTTATAAGTAATCTGGGTAGAAAGACACTAGTGCAAACATTTTACAATCTTTTCCCAGTGTTCCTTCCTTGGGTGTAGTTGTTTCTGTCCATCGTTGATCTACTGGAACTGAATTGGATCTTCTCTATGTTGAAGATATCCACTTCAATTAGAATGTATCTTCATACAATATCGTTGTTGAATTGTATAGTGATCTCCTGGTTCTTCTCTTTTCACTCAGCGTCACATCATGTAAGTCTCTCCAAACCTCTATGTATTGATCCTGCTGGTCATTTCTTATAGAGCAATAATATTCCATAACATTCATATACCATAATTTACCCAACCATTCTCCAATTGATGGACATCCATTCATTTTCCAGTTTCTAGCCAATACAAAAAGTGCTGCCACAAATAATTTGGCACATACAGGTCCCTTTCCATTTTTTTGTATTTCTTTGTGATATAAGCCCAGTAGTAGTAGCACTGCTGGATCAAAGGGCATGCACAGTTTGATAACTTTTTGGTCATAGTTCCAAATTGCTCTTCAAAATGGCTGGATTCTTTCACAATTCCACCAACAATGCATCAGTGCCCCAGTTTTCCTACATCCCCTCCAACATTCATCATTATCTTTTCCTGTCATCTTAGCCAATCTGACAGATGTGTAATGGTATCTCAGAGTTGTCTTAATTTGCATTTCTCTGATCAGTTGTGATTTGGAACATTCTTTCATATGAGTGGATATAGTTTCAATTTCATCATCTGAAAATTGTCTGTTCATATCCTTTGACCATTTATCAATTGGGGAATGGATTAATTTCTTATAAATTAGGGTAAGTTCTCTATATATTTTGTAAATGAGGCCTTTATCAGAACATTTAACTGTAAAAATATTTTCCAAATTTGTTACTTCCCTTCTAATCTTGTTTGCATTTGTTTTGTTTGTACAAAAGCTTTTTATTCGATGTAATCAAAATCTTCTATTTTGTGATCAATAATGATCTCTAGTTCACCTTTGGTCATAAATTCCTTCCTCCTCCACAAGTCTGAGAGGTAGACTATCCTATGTTCCTCTATTTATGATCTCATTCTTTATGCCTAAATCATGGACCCATTTTGATCTTATGTTAGTATATGGTAAGTGTGGGTCCATATCTAATATCTGCCATACTGATTTCCAGTTTTCCCAACAGCTTTTTTCAAATAATGAATTCCTATCACAAAAGTTGGTATCTTTGGGTTTTTCAAACACTAGATTGTTATAGATGTACCCTATTTTGTCCTGTGTACCTAATCTGTTCCACTGATCAACTAATCTATTTCTTAGCCAATACCAAATGGTTTTGGTGATTGCTGCTTTATAATATAGCTTTAGATCAGGTACAGCTAGACCACCTTCATCTTTTATTTTTTCACTAATTCCCTTGAAATTCTCAACCTTTTTTTCTTCCATATGAATTTTGTTGTTATTTTTTCTATGTCATTAAAATATTTTCTTGGGAGTCTGATTGGTATAGCACTAAATAAATAGATTAGTTTGGGGAGTATTGTCATCTTTATTATATTCACTCAGCCTATCCAAGAGCACTGAATGTCTTTCCAATTATTTAAATCTGACTTTATTTTTGTGGCAAGTGTTTTGTAATTTTGCTAATATAATTCCTGACTTTTCTTTGATAGATGGATTCCCAAATATCTTATACTCTCGACATTTCTTTTCAATCGAATATCTCTTTGTATCTCTTGCTGTTGCATTTTGTTGGTGATGTATAAAAATGCTGAAGATTTATATGGATTTATTTTGTATCCAGCAACTTTGCTAAAGTTGTGAATTATTTTTAGTAACTTTTTATTAAAATCTCTGGGATTCTCTAAGTATACCATCATATCATCTGCAAAGAGTGACAGTTTGATTTCCTCATTACCTACTCTTATTCCTTTAATCTCTTTGTAGACTCTTATTGCCGAGGCTAGTATTTGTAATACAATATTGAATAGTAATGGTGATCTTGGGCAAACTTATTTCAATCCTGATGTTACAGGGAAAGATTCTAGTTTATCTCCATTACATATTATGCTTACTGACAGTGTTAAATATATGCTCCTGACTAGTTTACGGAATAGTCCATTTATTCCTATACTCTCAAGCATTTTTCATAGGAATGGATGTTGGATTTTATCAAATGCTTTTTCTGCATCTATTGAGATGTGTTAGAATTACTAGGTGAGAATTCAGGTTGTCTGGACAATGACAAGGTGAGAATTCAGGTTGTCTGGACAATTACAAGGTGAGAACTCAGGTTGACTTGATTAGAGGAGCAAGATCATTGGTTGGAGTACTTCTTCCCAGAAGCCCTTGCATTATCCCACGCCCATTCTTTGGGAGGATAAAAGAGGACACCACTCCAGAGATAGAAGAAGTCTCTGCATTACATCAGGCCTGACGGGGCTCTCTGCAGGAAGGGAAGTCACTTCTCTGGACAAGAGTTAACAGCAACTGCCTGGAGACAATGGTTCTCTACAGGAAGAAGAATCTGTCTGAGAGATTTGAGTAGACACAGCAGATCTCTTCCCAGAGAGCGATCCAGCAGCTTCTGGAGACAACAGCTTGCTACAAAAAGGTATATTATGCCTGGTACACATTAATAAACACAGACTGCCAAGTGGATCTTCTGCCTGGCCTTGGGTATTCATTTACTCTTCTTAGATCAGTTAACATCCTCCATTTTCCAGATTTCTTTTTCACCACAAATACTGGGGAATTCCAAGGACTTAGAGAAGGCCACAAGTGTCCTTGGTCAAGTTGTTCTTGCACTATGTCTAATAAGGCCTGAATTTTATCACTTCTTAAGGCCCACTGTTCTACCCACACTGGTGAATCAGTCTTCCACTGAATAGGAACCGGTGAAAGTGGAGGTAGGCCTTCAACAGCAGTCCTGCCTAAAAAGCCGAAGTGCTTATTTGTAATCCTATCTGCTGTAAAATGTCTCTTCCCCACAGATTGATGTGGATTTTTTTCTGCATTACATCAAGCCTGACGGGGCCTGCATTACATTGATGGGGATTTTTTTGCATTACATCAGGCCTGACTGGGTTCTCTGCAGGAAGGGAAGTTACTTCTCTGGACAAGAGTTAACAGCAACTGCCTGGAGACAACGGTTCTCTACAGGAAGAAGAATCTGTCTGAGAGATTTGAGTAGACACAGCAGATCTCTTCCCAGAGAGCAATCCGGCAGCTTCTGGAGACAACAGCTTGCTACA
This sequence comes from Sminthopsis crassicaudata, assembly GCF_048593235.1. Taxonomy (NCBI): domain Eukaryota; kingdom Metazoa; phylum Chordata; class Mammalia; order Dasyuromorphia; family Dasyuridae; genus Sminthopsis; species Sminthopsis crassicaudata. Next base: position 174,415,875 of record NC_133618.1, on the reverse strand, counting down.
ATTGGCATCCACACGTGGGTCAAGGACTTTTGCTTATCCTGACAAGAGGAGCTAGACCAGACCTTTGCAATTTGGCGCCCGAATAGGGACAGACATGGTCCTGATTCCAGTGGAAAAGCCTCTGATCCAGATCTCAGTTTCTCTGACCCAGAACCGTGAGTAACGAGGAAACTTTGTTAAAGATTAAGTGAGCATGCTAATAGATAAATAAGGAAATTAACTTGTTAAGGGCTAAACCAGCAATCTCTTATAGCTGAAATGGGGCAGATGTTAGCTATATTCAATTCCTGGACCTCAGCCGACTCAACCCCAGCCCCAGAAGCAACCTCAGCTCCACCCCCATTCAGGAGTGGTACTATAGAGAGTATAATCAAGATAATTGAGGAGCAGAGTTTACTTGTAACCTGGGTACAGATTGCTAAACTCTTGGCTGCATTAAGACGCACATCCCCTTGGTTCTTAGAGGAAGAAAAGATAGATGTAGATAAATGGAAGCTAGTGGGATTTGAAATGAAAGAATTTCATGCAAAAAATGGGCCTCGTTCAATTTCTGCAGAGGTATTTTATATCTACAACATAGTTCAATTAGCCTTAAACTATCAAGCAAGTTGTAGGAGAAGGAAAAGTTCTAAAAATGAACAGAGGAGGAAGTGTGAGGAAAAAAGGAAAGATCAAGATCTTTCCCTAGAGCAAGAGGATTTAAAGGAGGAATTATGGTATGATTCTCTTAAAGAAGCTTCAACCCTGCCTAGAGAACAGATTATTGACAGGCCCACATCAACCCCACCTTCAGAGGTGGAGGAAGAAGGAGGGGAAGAGGCAGAAACACAAACAGAATTGCCTGTGAAGCAGCCTAAGCCTATGACAAGATTAGAAAAAGCATTGGTTAAAGCTAAGAGAGAAGGACAGGATATAAGTGATTTTATACATGCATATCCTGTGATTGAAGAGATTGATTCTGTAGGTCATAAAAGGAGAAGATATGCACCTTTAGATTTGAATAAAATTAAGGATTTGAAAAAAGGTTGTACCGTTTATGGGGCTACATCAACTTATGTTAAAATGTTACTAGATGGTTTGTCTTATGAAGTCCTAACCCCAAATGATTGGAAATCCATAGCAAGGACATGTCTGGAACCTGGAGAAAATTTGCTATGGCTTGCGGAATTTCATGAATTCACCATTCAGTTTTCTCCAAAGATCTATCATTCTTAATTTTTCTATTGTTCTATTTAACTCTTTACTTTCTTATTTGTTTTTTGGTTTGATTTATCTAATTCTGAGAGGGCAAGGTTGAGATCTCCCACTCTTACAGTTTTGCTGTCTATTTCTTCTTGCAACTCTCTTAACTTCTCCTTTAGGAAGTTAGATGCTACACTACTTGGTGCATATGTTTATTATTGATATGGCTTCATTGTCTATGCTACCTTTTAGCAGGATATAGTTTCCTTCCTTATCTCTTTTAATTAAATCAATTTCTGCTTTTGTTTGATCTGAGATAAGGATAGCTACCCCTGATTTTTTGACTTCACCTGAAGCATAATAGATTCTGCTCTAGCCTCATGAATTACGTAAAATTCAAGTCAGATGCAATTTGGAAATAGGAGTTAACACACAATTCACTTTTGAGCACTTGGCTGGTGAAAGTCGGTATGGAGAGAATTCGCAACAGATTAATTATACCATGACAATATATGAGCAAATTGCTAAGGCTGCAATAAAAGCTTGGGGTGTCCTCCCTGGACAGAAAGATCGTGGAGAGGCTTTCACTAAAATACAGCAAGGTCCCAATGAACCTTTTGCAGATTTTGTAGGACGTTTGCAAACTGCTGTCAAAAGAACTATTGGAGAAAATTCAGCTACAGAAATAATGACCAGATATCTGGCTAAGGAAAATGCCAATGAGATTTGCAAAAGAATTATATGGGGATTAGACAAAGATGCTTCTTTAGAGGAGATCATAAGACGCTGTGCTACAGTGGGAACAAATGCTTTTTACACCCGGACAATGATGAATGTGGAAAAACAGGGTCCCTCCTGGCAAGGGCCTTCTAGAGAAACTCAGCGATGTTTTCAATGTGGAAAAATTGGGCATCTAAGAGCTCAGTGTAGATATGGAGATACAGTGAGAAGACAGGGTGAGAGAAGACCTAAAACTCCATGTCCAAAATGTCACAAGGGCCTCCACTGGGCCTCCGAATGTAGATTGACCCAGGGAAATGAGAGGTGGGGCCCAGCTTCAGCCCCCCAAGTGGGGCATGATTGCAGCCAAGGTTACATATAGAGAATTTTAAGACATGATCAATCAGCCAAAAGGCAATCAGATGGAAGAAAGGGATTGAAATTAGGAAAAATAGAGTTGTGTGCAGTAGAGACTACTGAGATACTCCCTGGAGAAGTGAAATCTGTTAGTGTTGAGCCTATGGATCCTTTGCCTCCAGGCACAGTAGGCTTGACCATTTCACCTTCTGAGAGTGCCTACAAAACAGTGTCTATCCATACACTGATGTGGGAAACTGGAGAACGTGTATCTAATATCCCAGTCACTAACACAGGCAGACAACGTGTGATTTATTTATCACCCAATCAATCTTTAAGATGAGATTATTTAGTTTCCAATTACTTTTTGGTCTATTTATCCCTAACTTCTTATTAAATGTAGTTTTTATTGCATCATGATCTGAGAAGAAAGCATTTACTATTTCTGCCTTCCTGCATTTAATTTTGAGATATTCATGTCCCAATATATGGTCAATTTTTGTATAGGTTCCATGAATTTCAGAGAAGAAAGTATACTCCTTTCTATCACCATTCAGTTTTCTCCAAAGATCTATCATTCTTAATTTTTCTATTGTTCTATTTAACTCTTTACTTTCTTTCTTATTTGTTTTTTGGTTTGATTTATCTGATTCTGAGAGGGCAAGGTTGAGATCTCCCACTCTTACAGTTTTGCTATCTATTTCTTCTTGCAACTCTCTTAACTTCTCCTTTAGGAAGTTAGATGCTACACTACTTGGTGCATATGTTTAGTATTGATATGGCTTCATTGTCTATGCTACCTTTTAGCAGGATATAGTTTCCTTCCTTATCTCTTTTAATTAGCTCAATTTCTGCTTTTGTTTGATCTGAGATAAGGATGGCTACCCCTGATTTTTTGGTTTCACCTGAAGCATAATCGATTCTGCTCCAGCCTTATACCTCCTTGATTTAAATATGTTTCTTGTAAACAACATATTGGAGGGTTCTTTCTTTTGATCCAGTCTGCTATCTGCCTCTGATTAATGGGAGAGTTCATCCCATTCACATTTACAGTTAAAATTACTAATTCTGTATTTCCTGACATCATATTATCCCCTGATTATGCTTTTTTCCCCTTGTCCCCCCTGAACCCCTCCCCAAGTATTTAATTTATGTACCCCACTTGTGATGTGCAGCCCTCCCTTTTTAGTATCCCTCCCCCCTCCTTTTAAGTCCCTTCTCCTTTCTTGTACCCTTCCCTTATTCCTCTTTTCCTTTTCCCTTTACCTCTCCTTCCTTTTAGTGAGGTGAGAGAGAATTCTCTGAAAAACAAATATGTCAATTATTTACTCTTTGAGCCTACTCTGATGAGAGTAAGATTCACACAATGTTTCTCCCCCTCTTTAAATTCCCTCAGATGTGGTAAATTTTCTTTGCCTCTTCCTGGGATGTAGTTTCACTCTTTTTATCTCTCCTTTCCCTTTTTCTGATACTATTGCCTTCCCTTTACTACTTCCCTCTTTTATGTTATATCAGTAAAATCAAATCATCCATGTGGACTTTCTGTATATCCACAACAGAAATAGAGTTTTCAAGAGTTCTTTTTACCTTTTTTTTTTTTTTTTTTGCTTCTCTTGTGTCTTGTGGATGTAGATCAATTTTTTTTTTATTTAAGTCTGGTATTTTTCTTAGAAACAAATGGAATTCCTCTGTTTCATTAAATGTCATATATTTTATATATATATATATATATATATATATATATATATATATATACATGTTAAAATAGATATTAAATAAAATATGTATAAACATTTATACAATTCTTTTGTTGTACAAGAAAAATCAGATCAAAAAGAAAGAAAAGGAGTAAGAAAACAAAATGCAAAGGAACAATATCAAAAAGAGTGAGAATGTTATGTTGGGATCCACATTCAGTTCCCACAGTCCTCTCTCTGGGTGTAGATGGCTCTCTTCACAACAATTTCATTGGAACTGGCATCAATCATCTTATTGTTGGAAAGAATCACATTTATCACAATTGATGGTTGTATAATATTGACATTGCTATGTTCATTTCACTTTGTATCAATTCATGTATGTCACTCCAAACATCTCTAAAATTATACTCCTTATCCTTATCATTATACTCCTTATCATTATACTCCTTATCATTTCTTCAAGACTATTCCATACCATTCATATATTATAACTTATTCAACCATTCTCAAACTGATGGGCATCCATTCAGTTTCCAGTTTCTTGCCCCTATAAAAAGGGCTGCCACAAACATTTTTGCACATGTGGGTCTGTTTCCCCACCTTTAAGATCTCATTGAGATACAGGACCAGTAGAAACACTGCTGGATCAAACAGTATGCACAGTTTGATAACTTTTTGAGTTAATTCCAAATTGCTCTCCAGAATGGCAGGATTGTTCACAGTTCTACCAACAGTGTATTAGTGTTCCAGTTTTCCCATATCCCCTCCAATATTTGTCATTATCTTTCCCTGTTATTTTAGCCAAATTCAGAAGTATGTAGTGTTGTCTCAGAGTTGTCTTAATTTGCATTTCTCTGATCAATTGTGATTTAGAGCATCTCCCAGATGATTAGATGTTTTTAATTTCTTCATCTGAAAATATCTGTTCATTCCATTGACCATTTATCAATTGGAAAATGGCTTGAGCTCTAATAAATTTGGTCAATTCTCGATATATTTTAGAAATGACACCTTCATCAGAACTTTTAAATGTAAAACTTTTTTTTTTTTCAAATTCATTGCTTCCCTTCTAAACTTGTCTGCATTAGTTTTGTTTGGACAAAAACTTTTTAACTTAGTATAATCAAAAGTATCTATTTGGTGTTCAATTATGAGTTCCAGTTTTTCACTGGACACAAATCATTTCCTTCTCTATGGATCTGATAAGTAAACTATCCTATGTTCTTCTAATTTGCTTATAATATCACTCTTTATGACTAAATCATGAACCCATTTTGACCTTATCTTGGTATGTTGTGTTAAGGTCAATGCTTACTTTCTTCAATATTAGTTTCCAATTTTCCTACTAGTTTTTGTGAAATAGTGAGTTCTTATCTGAAAAACTGGGGCTATTGGATTTGTCAAACATGAGATTGCTATAATTATTGACTATTTTGTCCAGAGATCCCAACCTATTCTACTGATCTAGTATGCTGTTTCTTAGTCAGTACCAAATGGATTTAGTGACCATTGTTTTATAATATAGTTTTAGGACTGGCACAGCTAGGTTACCTTCATTGGAATTTTTTTCATTAATTCCCTTGAAATTCTTTACCTTTTGTTCTTCCAGATGAACTTTGTTATTATTTTTTCTGGGTCTATAAAATAATTTCTTGGAAGTTTGATTGGCATGGCACTAAATAAGTAGATTTAGGTAATATAGTCATTTTTATTATATTTACTCAGCCTACCTATAAGCACTTGACATTTTTCCAATAGATTAGATCTGACTTTATTTGTGTGTAAAGTATGGTTTAATCATGTTCATATAGTTCCTGACTTTCCCTTGACAGATAGATTCCCAAATATTTTATACTATCAATAGTTATTTTGAATGAAATTTCTTTTTGTATCTTTTGCTGCTGGACTTTGTTGATAATATGTAAAGATGCTGATGATATGTGGATTCTTTCTATCCTGCAATGTTACTAAAGTTCTTAATTGTTTCTAATAGTTTTTTAGTTGATTATCTAGGACTCTCTAAGTCTACCATCATATCATCTGTAAAGTGATAATGTGGTTTCCTCATTACTTACTCTAATTCCTTTAATTTATTTTTCTTCTCTTATTGACAAAGCTAACATTGCTAATACAATATTGAATAGTAATGGTGATAGTATGCAACCTTATTTCAATCCTGATCTTATTGGGAATGGTTCCAGTTTTATAAAATGTGTTGGCATAAAGTTGAGCAAAATAACTCCTAATTATTGCTTTAATTTTCTCTTCATTGGTGGAAAGTTCTCCTTTTTCATTTTTGAGATTAACAATTTGATTTTCCTGTTTCCATTATCTAATCAAATTAACTAAATGTTTATTTAATTTGTTGTTTTTTTCAAAATCAATTCATAAGTTTTTATTAATTTGATATTTTATGATTTTCTATTTTAATAATCTCCCTTTTATTTTCAGGATTTCAAATTTGGTATTTAATGGAAGGTTTTCAATTTTTCCCTTTGCTTTTTTAGTTGTAAGCCCAATTCATTGATCTCATTTCCTATTTTATGCAAGTAAGCATCTAGAGATATAAAATTACTCCTAATACAGTTTTGACTGCATCCCACAATTTTTGATATGTTGTCTCATTATTGTCATTCCCTTAGATGAAGTTGTGGATGGTGCCTAGGATTTGCTGTTACACCCATTCATTCTGGCTTTTTATTGCATATGATTTTTATTGTAGCAGAGCTGAAATAATTGAATTTACTATTTCTGACTTTTTGCATTTGATTTTGAGTTTTTTTATGTTCTAATACATGGCCAATTTTTCTTTAGGTTTCATGAACGTCTAAGATAAATTTAAACTCCTTTCTGTTTCAATTCAATTTTCTCCAAAGTGTTATGTTACCTAACTTTTCTAACATGCTCTTTATCTTCTTAACTTCTTTCTTATTTATTTTTTGGTTCAATTTATCTAGTCTTGAGAGAGCAAAGTTGATAATCCCCACTAGTATAATGTTGCTATGTATTCCTTCTTGCATCTTTCTTAATTTCTCTGGGAATTTGGATGTGATACCACTTGGTGAATATATGTTTAGTATTGATATTACTTCATTATCTATGGTATCCTTTAGTAAGATATAGCTTCCTTCCTTATCTCTTTTAATTATATCTATCTTTTCTTTTACTTGCTCTAAGATCAGAATTGCTATCTCTGTTTTTTTGTTTGTTTGTTTGTTTGTTTTTTGTTTTTACTTCACCTGAAACAAATTAGATTCTGCTCCAACCCTTTACCTTTACCTTAATTTTTTTTAATGTATCACTCTCCTTTAAATGTGTTTCTTATAAGCAACATATTGTACAATTCTGGCTTTTAATCCAGTCTGCTGTCTACTTCCATTTTATGGAAGCGTTCATCCCATTTTCATTTACAGTTAAAATGCCTAATTATATATTCCCTGCCATCTTATGGCTATTATGCTTTTTTATTTTCTTTCCCACTTCCCTTCTCTCCAGTATTTTGCTTTTAATCACCACCTCTCTCAAACAGCCCTACCCTTTTATAGCCCTTCCTTATTTCTTACACCTTTTCCCTGCTACTTCTCTTTTCCTTTCTGTTAGCCTTCCCTTTTTTTTTTTTTTCCCTTTCCCCTCCCACTTTACTATAAGTTGAAACAAGTTTCTCTAGGAAAAGAAATATGTCTGATCTTCTCCCTTTAAGCCAAATCTGATACTAATAAGATTCTCACAGTGCTTATCCCCCTCCCTTCTTTATCTCAATTATAAGTCTTTGCCTCTTTTTAAGCTGTAATTTCCTTTATTTTGCTTCCATTACCCTTTTTTTCCAGTACAATCCCCTTTCCACCTCTAGTTTCTTTTTTCATATTATCATAATAAAATCAAATTATACCTGCACAATTTAAGTATACCCATAACTAATATAAGTCATATGATTTCTTCCCTTTATGCCTTTTTATGCTTCTATTGAGTTCTGTGTTTGAAGATCAATTTTTTTTTAGTTCTGGTCTTTTCATCAGAAATAGATGAAATTCACCTATATCATTGAATGTCTATCTTTTTCCCAGAAAGATTGTGTACATTTTAGCTGGATATCTTTTCTTGGTTGTAATCCAAGTTTCTTTGCTTTCTGTAATATCAGATTCTAGGATCTTTGATTATTTAACATGGAATTTCTAGGATCTGTGTAATTGTGATTGTGGTTCCTCAGTATTTAAATTTCTTTCTGGCTGCTTTCTATGTCTTTTTCTTGGTCCAATAATTCTGAAATTTAACCATGTTATTTCTTGGCATTTTCATTTTGGGCTCTCTTTCAGGTGATCAGTGAATTCTTTCAATGGCTATTTTATTTTCTGGTTCTTGAACATCAGGGCAGTTTTCCTTTAGGATTTCCTGTAAGATAATGTCTAGGTTCATTCTTATTATTATTATTTTTTTTTAATCATGACTTTCAGGAAATCTAATAATCCTTAGATTTTTCTCTCCTACTTTTATTTTCCAGGTCATTTGTTTTTCCTAGGAGGTATTTCATTTTTCCTTCTATTTTTTCACCCTTTTGGTTTTGTTTGACTGATTCTTAAAGTCTTATCGAGTTATTCACTTCCATTTGCTCTATTCTAATTTTTAGGGTATTATTTTCTTCAATTGCCTTTTTAGTTCCTTTTGTATTTGGCCAATTTAATTGTTTTCTTCAAAGTATTTTTTTTATCCTTTTCACAAATTCTGTTTTTCAATGATTTGGTATCTTTTTCCTATCTATTTTGTAAGGAGTCATATGCTTTTTCTATTTCATCAAATCTATTTTGTATGGAGTTATATGCTTTCCTAATCCCTTCTTGCAAAGATCTCATTTCCTTTCCCCAATATTCTTTTCTCTTTTAGGGCCCTTGATGAAATTTTCCAATTAAGCCTTGTGAAATGGGAACTAGCTCATATGTCAATTTGGGGCTGCATCTGGAGTTGATTTTCCCTCAGGAATCTTAGGACTTGAGGTCTGTTCTTCTCTATCTTCATAAAAGCTAAATACAGTGAGAGCTCTTTTTTTTGTTTGTTTTTGCTCATTTTTAAGGCTTGAGGTCTGTTCTTAACTGTTCAGAGGAATAACAGCTGCATTAGGGGAAGTTATGTTAATTCACTTCCTTTGCTAGGTAATCACAGCTAGGTCCCATATTTTTCCAGGGCTCAATGGTTTATAATTTGCCTTTTGTAGCAAATCTGCTACATCATCTATTTGCAACCAGGACAGAGTAGCCTAAGAGGCTCACAGAGGATTTACAGGTATGTCGAAGCTGCAATACTCTTACTCCCTGTCTCTAGGCTTCCTGTGTTGTGCTCTGGGCTCAGCAGACTATTCCCCCTACTCATTTGAAGCATTCTGAAGTTCTTCCAAGGTATCTTCTTCTGGAAATGTGTTGTATTCCAAATATTTGTGAGTTCTTTGACTCCAAAATGAGTTTTGAAGCTTAATCTACTATTGGTTTGAGAAAAGGTCAAATGACATCATAGAAAGTCATATCCACTCTCTGTCATCTTGACTCCTCCTCTGCATTAACTTTTTAAATCAAACCTTCAAATTATTCAGTATGTATACCTCAAATCACAACAAGGTCAAGATATCAAGGCATTTTGGACAAGTAAATGTTGACTCCAAAACACTGTATCATTCTTATTCTATAATTAACAGAGATATTAAGATGCTCCTCTAAAAACAAAAAAAGGAGGAGCTACAGGTAACCCTAGAGAACTTCTAAACCTAGCTCTTTATACTATTAAGTTCTTGATTTTTGACAAAGATGCACTGACACTGGCAGACAGAGTTTATAACCCATCAGAAGGGCAGTGTCCCATTTGAGCACCTCCACTCTCTTTAGATAATCACCAGGGGATGTGGAGAGACCTAGAAAGTGGTGAATGGAAGGGACCAGGTAGGCTAACTGCTTGAGGGAGAGGGTTTGCTTATATCTCTACCAATGGAGAAGGAATTATATGGGTGCCAACAAGACATATTTGCCTTGTCCATCAGAGAGATGGAGCAGACCCTTGAAATGAAGGAATAGACCCAAAAACATCAGGTGATTACATCTTTGACTGTGCCCACCATTGAAAGAGCATGACAATTATGGCATTTGACTCAGAAGTTGTTGGACTTCAAAACCTTCAGGAATCATTGGATTCTTTGAGACATGATAAGACTGTTATAGGACTTGGAAACCCTCAGGAATCATTAGATTCCCTGAGAAATAATAAGACTGTTGCAGGACTTCAAAATCTGCAGGAATCATTGGATTTCCTAACACATAAAAAGACTGTTGCAAGACTTCAAAAACTTGTGGGGATCATTGGATTCCCTGACACATGAAGCAATGGGCAATAGATTGGTTTTGAACTATCTCTTGGCTGCTGAAGGAGGCATATGTGTGATTGCTGTTTACATACCCTCCTTCTAGGACTTCAGGAATTCATTTACAACACCATGTTGTTTTATATTGTTTGTTATATCACACTTGCATGTACAATTCATGTTTGTTACACCACATTGAGCCTGCATTGGCTGTGGGGAGAGTCATCATTAATAGCCTGTGCTTTATTGCTATGTGCTTGTGTAATACCTCCCATGCTGATATGTTTGTGCATACCTTCAACCCAGAAAACTGCTAGCAATATCTGGCTTGATTCCCCACTTCCCTTTGGCACTCCATTTTAGTGCTTTCACCTCCCTTCCTGAGAAGTCAGGGATGGCATGACCACCTATGCTCTAAGACAAAAGAAAGTGAGAGAGCCCCACATTGGGTGCCAGATGTGAAGACCAAGTTAGGTCCCTTTTGACTTCAGAATCAGCCACAGTCAGGATCAGTAAAAGACCTTGGTCTTTAGTTGGGGGGAGTAAAGGAGATGTCTGAAACTCTCCACCTACCAACATTCCTTCTCCTTGTTCTCCTCCAAATTGACTCTGCCTTGTCTTACTCCACCCCCTAATCCTTCCTATGATTATTTGTATACAAAATATCAAGCCAGCACAGAATAATGAGAAGGGCCATTTTTCCAAGCATATGCTAATAGAGTATTGTCCAATAGGAAATTTGCCTTAAGTACATGGTTGTCTGATTCCAGTGCACCTATTCAAAGTGTCAGACATTTACAGCTAAAGACTATTTTTCAGGAAATCATCATAAAGATGTGCACTGATTTCATAGAATCAGAAGGTAAAATAGCCATCGAAAGAACTCACTGAATAAAAAGACCCCAAAATTAAAATCCCAATGAATATTGTGGCTACATTTCAAAATTATCAGACTAAGGGTAAAATATTACAAGCAGGCAGAAAAACAACAGCAGCAGCAACAACAACAACAACAACAGAACAACAACAACAATTCAAATACTAAGTTGATCCTGGGCAAGTCATTTTATTTTAATAAGACTCATTTTCCTAATGTTAAAAATGAAAATATTAATACTTGCACAATTAACTTTGTAAGGTTATGATAAAATGATTTGTAAACCACAAATTATTATTTGAATATTTATTATTATTAGGATTCCATTAAATAAGTTAATCAATTTAAATCAATCAAGTTAAATGAAATTAGAATTAACCAGTTTAGAAATAACTGTCCATATCCCTGGCCCAATACCCATTTTGAGCTTCCCCATCACCAGCACTGGAGTGGGAAGTGAGAGAGTGGTAAATCAAATATTTTAAGCCTCAGGTGAGTGAGGAAAATAAGGAGAATATTGTCATTCACCTGTTTTCAAAGAAGACCAATGACATCATGGGGTAATATCTTGACTTGTGTATAAAGTAGAATTAAACTAGGCAGAGTTGTACAAAGTTGTCAGCCTCATTCTTCCAGAGTCATTAAAATCTGGTGGTAAGACAAATGTTTGGACCACTGTGATGATCCAGAACAGAGTAATGACCTTTGTATCTTCAATTACTGACCAATATTTAAGAGCTCTTTGTTTGCCTTAACTTCCTTCATGGACTTTTGAAGAAATTACCCATTCCTCTGAGGGGAGTTTTCACAGTTTTGGGGCAGTTATCTCCCTAAATCTATAATGGGTTTGATTTCTGTCAGTCACCCTCAACTTGGTTTAGTTCATAAGACATTAGTAGGTGGAGAAAATACCACTCTAGAAGTTATAGAGCCTATGATCCACTCCACAAATAAAGCTCCAGCTTATTAAAAATAATAATAATAATAATAGAACCTGAAATCCTTTGAGCTTCTTCTCTCCTTAAAGATTAGCATTTGTTACATATTGAAATACTGGGGAGTCATGAAAGAACTCAGAACTTCCCATTAAAATACATAGCACATGAGACACAACACACACCTTCTTCTATACAACTAACTCACTGATTTTCCTCATTAAACTGTTTCTGACCTTAGTGTAGCTCTTTCTTATTGCTTTTCTAGACCTTAGTTTTCTCATTTGCAAAATAAATGTGTTCAACTAAATGACTTCCAAAGTCCATTTATGAACTAAATTCATGATTTAATCATCCATAATTAGCCACTTTGACATACATATTACAACTCCTCATATCTCTCTTCTTACTATGTTTCAATGGAAAAATCCAAGAAGCTATATCCAAACAAAGATAGATAAAATATTTTATTATGGATATTATCAGCCTCTTGAACATTTACATCAAAGTAGAGTATCAAATGACAAATTCTCCATTCAACAGCTCACAAAAGTAAAGCGAACTCTTATAACAGATTAGAGTATGTTAAAACTGCTTTATCAGATTCTGAACTTACAAGGCTCACAACCACTATGGAACCAAACAAATTGGCAAATTCCAGATTTTACATACATCAAGACTCTACTGTTGAATTGTCTCCCAATTAGATATAGTAAATAATAAATCAAATAAAACCTGTATAAATATGTGAAAAAGTCCTTCTAAACTTATTTTTCGTGTTAACCTAGTTAAATATTCCTCTGTATGATTTTCTGGAGATTATCCTTTCTTTGTTTAAATTTATTCTGTTTATCTTATTTTTCTTTCTTTTTCCATGAGTCAAAGAAAAAATTTTTGAAACTAGTGGCATATAATTTATGTTGAAGAATAATAAAGAAGGATCAGAAAGAGGATCTCTTTTGTGGTCTAAGTGTAATTTTCTGATTTTGTCCATCTTATAAACCAAAGGGAATTTTTAGATTAGAAGAATACGACTAATCAGAAAATTTGGAACTTCAGATTAGAAAAAAAAAAAAAAAATCTCAAGCTAGGATTTGCCCAATGTTAAATTTATATGAGAAAGAGGGAAAAATAGAATGAATACATTTTTTATTATTCAGGCTGAGCTTCCATTAAAAGCAGTGGAAAATATGCACAATAAAATGGAGAAGATCAAAGCATTTAAGACAAAATAATTTTGTTTTTATAAAAATATTCACTTCTCTTTCTGACTTCCCCTCTGCTGCCATCAGCTGGCACAAGATATTTTGAACATTGAAAATAGAGAAAAGTTGGGTGTGGGTGACTGAAGAGCAAATAGAAGAGAGGGTGGTAAGAAGGAGCAGAAGGAAGGGAAAAGAAAAAAGAATGCAATGAAATAAGACTATGTTATATTATAAGTTATGTGAATGAAGGAGACACAAAGATCTGGATCTTAATTCCAACTTTGATGCTTGATACTAATGGCATTGTGGGCAAGAAATTTAAACTTTATGTGCCCCAAGCAACTACCTTCTTCTTGCATTCTGAGAAAGAGTTGAGGAATTCAATTTTGAGTGTCCCTTTATATTGTAAGGTATTTCATATTTCCCCCCTAAAGAGTTTTAGCTAATTCCTTCCTCACTACAGTATGATACAACTTATTGAAAGTCACCAAGATAATTTATTGAAGGTGGAAGTAAAGCTGAAGATGATTTAAAAAAAAAAAAAAAAAAGACTTCCACTAATAACATATTGCCTACAGGCAGTTCACAGTCTTCAAGATATTCTTTGACACTGCAGTAAAAACCATGGAGGCTCTCTCCCATCAATTCTTGCCTAGGTGCAACAAGCACAAAATTTGTATTAAATCCTGATAGGAGGCTAAAAGACTAGAGAGTCTATCAGATATAACAGATAGCACTCTTATGGGATCTAATAGTTTAACCATTTATGTAAATGCCTTTCTTCCAAGCAGAGGTTTCTATTCTATATGTTAATGAAAATCAGTGATCACTTTCTGTGTGCCTAAATTTATCACAGTCTGAGGAGAATACAAATAAATTAGAAGCCACTATCCTGGTCCTCCACATGTTTATGATCTGTTAAGAGAGACAGTCTAAATACATGAAACAACTAGAGAACAATATAAAACAACACATAATGGAGTGTGAGGTTGTGAGGCACCAGCTGGAAGTGTATAGAAATTCAGGGTATGCTTGGGTGGTATTTATTCCTAAGACCTCTCTGCTTTATACAAAATCTCCAAAATTAGGAACACAATGAAAGCAGACATGATTTGTTCAGGCTCAAACAAAAAACATCCCCATGCACTCCATGTTTCTAGTTGACTTACATTTCACCCATTACAACAATGAGGAATTTATGCCTAGAGTAACAATGATGCAGAAACCTAAGTGAATTATTTTTTTGGGGGGATAGCCATTTATCTGAAATCGCCTCTCCAATTACAAAAACAAACAAAAAAAATTAGTTTCAATACTAGGATGCACAAAGGCTATTCATCTGTTTATCAACAACACAGTTTACAGAAGAACCAAGGCCAAGGTTGTGATACTATCACAAATTTGATGAGATTAGCACATTCATATGCACACATGATTTTTTTTTTTTACTTTTCTGCACCTTGCCATAATTTAAAAAGCCAGAGTCAGTTACAACAGGGACTGATGTAGTAAGTAATCTTGTCTATGATCATCTCTTTTGAACTCTATTTCTTGGGAAAAGATTTTTACTCAGTTTTTATTTCACAGCAAAAGAAACAAAAAAAATAATAATTTACAAGGGGATAGGGAAAAGACAGGGCAAATGTTTTAATGTCCGGAGTGAAATAATCTAGTTTGATAATAGACAGATAATCACAGAGAAGGAAAGACAAAGAAAAATATCTGAGCAATATTTCCAAAGCAACAGGCAATGCCAAATATAGTTAGGAAAAAAAATATTTTTGTGATTGTTTTTCAAATTAACCTGTAATTTCATTTGTGTTATAGAACTCCCCATGTGGAATCTCTATGAAATTATTCATGTCAGTAACTTATCAGTTATTTAAATTATCAGACTTGTTTGTGACCCTGATATCTAGGAGTCCTACAGCTCTTTTTTTTTTTTTTTTTTTTTTTTTTTTTTAAGGGCAAGAATTGAGCCCAGATCTGTCTGAGTATGAAGCTGACTGTATCTACTTCTACTAAGTTTAAGTAAAATGAATAATAACCAAATCACATTTTCATAACACGTTCAAACACCTGTTGATCATTTGGGTGTCAGCAATAAGTTAGGCAGAGATCTACTATCCAACAACCTTTGGCAGTAATTATCTGGAAAGTCCTTTACACTTGCCTCAGAACCTTTAAGGGTAATGGATACTTTACTGCAACTCACAAGAATCTTCAGCCCACATTCCCTTTAGACTTTCTTTAATGAAAGACATAAGAAATATTGTAAGTTTGCTTTCAGGAAAAAATGTGTCTGTTGTTCATAAAAGATAATATCATAGAAAATGCCTGATTAATAATTGGCCTGTGTGAGGCTAAATTGGCTTTTTCCAAGACCCTGCTCAAAAATGAATATTTTATATTTTTGCCTAACATTGTTTGTTTTATAAGGCAATGCGGCATAAAGGATAACATATTTGATATGGAGTCAAGAAGATTCATGTTTGAAACTTGAGTTTGATGATTATTAGCTGTGTCATTATAACAATACCTATAGTACTTCTCTTAAAAGACTATAGGGAGAATCATCAGACACAGTATTTGGAAAAGTATTTTATTTCATTTTTATCCCTCACAACTAGTATAGGCTTTTGTGCACAATAATTTTTAAACTAATTCTCATTGCATTGGATATGACACATAGCCCTCAACTCCTCACTGAAAAATCCTATGTGGAGATGTTGAAAAATTGGGCTGAAGCTAATATTAATTAGTTTAACTATTTGGATATTTTCACTAACAACAAGCTAGTTATTCACCAGTTTTGCTATGCATGCTCTTTCTGTATTTTAGGATCATCATTAAATCATATATTATGTATGATTTTTGAGAATTTGAATTTTAAAATAGGAAAGATCTTCTCATTCAACTATCCAATTTTAAAGATTAGGAAAGTATGGTCTTAAGAAACAAAACCCCACCTACTTAATATGTAAACAAGAACTATATCCAGACCTTCTGATTCTCAATTCACTACTCACATTTCTCAGTGCATTGGGTAAGGCTGATAAAGGGTTTCAAGATTATATTATGTGAAGATCAATTGAAGGAAATGGGATGAATATCACAGAAAAGAATCATTGGCAGGAGTACTTTTTGTCTTTAGGTATTTGGCATACCAATATAGATAAGGGCTTAGATTGTTTTTTGGTGGATGGTATTTGGCTCCAGTAGACAGAACACTTATGGGAAACTTTCAAAGAAACATACTTTGGCTTGATATAAAGAATTCACCACCACTCACATGAAAGAGTGTTCCAAATCACTACTGATCAGAGAAATGCAAATTAAGACCACTCTGAGATACCACTACACACCTGTCAGATTGGCTAAGATGACAGGAACAAATAATGACAAATGTTGGAGGGGATGTGGGGAAATTGGGACACTAATACATTGCTGGTGGAGTTGTGAAAGAATCCAGCCATTCTGGAGAGCAATCTGGAATTATGCCCAAAAAGTTATCAAACTGTGCATACCCTTTGACCCAGCAGCGCTACTACTGGGATTATATCCCAAAGAAATACTAAAGAGCGGAAAGAGACATATATGTGCCAAAATGTTTGTGGCAGCTCTTTTTGTTGTAGCTAGAAACTGGAAGATGAATGGATGTCCATCAGTTGGAGAATGGTTGGGTAAATTGTGGTATATGAAGGTTATGGAATATTATTGCTCTGTAAGAAATGACCAGCAGGAGGAATACAGAGAGGGTTGGAGAGACTTAAATCAACTGATGCTGAGTGAAATGAGCAGAACCAGAAGATCACTGTACACTTCAACAACAATACTGTATGAGGATGTATTCTGATGGAAGTGGAAATCTTCAACATAAAGAAGATCCAACTCACTTCCAGTTGATCAATGATGGACAGAGGTAGATACACCCAGAGAAGAAACACTGGGAGGGGAATGTAAATTGTTAGCACTAATATCTGTCTGCCCAGGTTGCATGTACCTTCGGATTCTAATGTTTATTGTGCAACAAGAAAATGATATTCACACACATGTATTGTACTTAGACTATATTGTAACACATGTAAAATGTATGGTATTGCCTGTCGTCGGGGGGAGGGAATAAGGGAGGGGGGGTAATTTGGAAAAATGAATACAAGGGATAATATTATAAAATATATATATATATATAATAAAAAAAATTAAAAAAAAAAAAAAAAAAAAAGAATTCACCAAAACTAGAATCATCCAAAAATAAATTGAGCTTCCTTGTCAGGTTGTTTCTCTTCATTTGAAATATTCATACAGAGGTTGCTAATGCTTATTGGCTGTGCTGTAGAGATGACTCTTACCTGTGGACTACATATTCTATAACCTGCCTTTACATTCTGAGATTTTGCGAGCTTTGTGAGCTTTTGAACCAAACACCGTATTTGTCTATCCCAATACAAGAATTATAAATATTAGATTATGTGGTTTATAAGATCAGTCATTAGATATATTTTACTGCATTATGTTGTCATAGCTACTATTTTATGAAAATAACATTGATTATAATTAATTTCATTTTAATTAAGAAATACTAATTTTTCTCTCAAGCCTGCCTCAACAAAAAATCCATTAATAGAGAAAAATAAAAGAAAAACAAAGCATTCATAAAGAATATGTAGAGTGAGAATTGACTGTATCAAAAAATTATTTCTCATTCATCATATCAACTTGAGTTTATTACTTCTCTATAAGAAGGTAGGTAGTATGCTTAATTATGGGAACTCTGGAATTATGGTTGGACATTTGATTCATAAGAGTTTCTTTTTTTTAATGGGAACTCTGGAATTATGGTTGGACATTTGATTCATAAGAGTTTCTTTTTTTTAATTAATAGTATTTTTGTTATATAAAATATTATTCTTCTCATTTCATATAACATCATTTCATGCAAATCTTCCCAAGTTTCTCCGTAACAATTTACTACAATATTTCTTATAGAAAAATAGCATTTAATTTTTTTCATATGACTTCATTAATCCAGTCATTTCCCAATTAATGGACATTTATTTTCAGTTCTGTGCTAGTATAAAAAGATGAATGATAAATCTTTTTTTGTAAATACAAGTGATTTTCATTTTTCTTTGATCTCTTGAGGTAAAAGTCTAGTAATAACTTTGTTGATTCAAAAGATGTGAACAGTTTATGAATTTGAGGATGTAATTAGAAATTACTTTCCAGAAAGGCAGGTCTGATTCAAATCTCCAGCAATACCTAATTGGAAGCCTGTTTTTTTTTTTTTTTTTTTCTGTTATTCATTCCAAACTGATCATTTTTCTTTTTGATCAACTTTGCTAATGATGATTTATAGTATTTTTTACTATGGTTTCTAGAAGTTTAAATATGTTTCCCTTGTTCACACCTCATGACCAGTTATCAAGGAATGGCACACACATACACATGCATACACATATATATTGTTATCATAGGAAATGGTTTCAAAGATTTTTTTTCAGTTTCCTCTTTTCATGCTAATTTTAATTGTATTTATTTTATATAAAAACTTTTTTTAATGTAATCAAAAATTTCCATCAAAACATTCTCCAATTGATAAATGGTCAAAGGATATGAACAGACAATTCTCAGATGATGAAATTGAAATTATATCCACTCATATGAAAGAGTGTTCCAAATCACTACTGATCAGAGAAATGGGAATTAAGACAACTCTGAGATACCACTACACACCTGTCAGATTGGCTAAGATGACAGGAACAAATAATGATGAATGTTGGAGGGGATTTGGGAAAACTGGGACACTAATACATTGTTGGTGGAGTTGTGAAAGAATTCAACCATTCTGAAGAGCAATTTGGAACTATGCCCCAAAAGTCATCAAACTGTGCATACCCTTTGATCCAGCATTGCTGCTATTGGGCTTATATCCCCCCAAAATACTAAAGAGTGGAAAGGGACCTGTATGTGCCAAAATGTTGTGGCAGCTCTTTTCATAGTGGCTAGAAACTGGAAGATGAATGGATGTCCATCAATTGGAGAATTATTGGGTAAATTATGGTATATGAAGGTTATGGAATATTACTGCTCTGTAAGAAATGACCAACAGGACAAATACAGAGAGGTTTCAAAAGACTTACATCAACTGATGCTGAGTGAAATGAATAGAACCAGAAGATCGCTGTTCACTTCAATGCTGTATGAAGATGTATTCTGATGGAAGTGGATATCTTCAACATAAAGAAGATCCAACTCACTTCAGTTGATCAATGATGGACAGAAACAACTACACCCAGAGAAGGAACACTGGGAAGTGAATGTAAACTGTTAGCACTACTGTTAATCTTAGGTTACTTATACCTTTGGAATCTAATACTTAACATGCAACAAGAAAATTGGATTTACACACATATATTGTATCTAGGTTATACTGTAACACATGTAAAATGTATGGGATCGCCTGTCATCTAGGGGAGGGAGTAGAGGGAGGGAGGGGATAATTTGGAAAAATGATTACAAGGGATAATGTTTTAAAAAAATTACTCATGCATATATACTGTCAAAAATTTTATAATAAAGTGACTTTGTTTTCAATTTTAAAAAATTCCATTTTGTTTTCTGTAATCCTTTCTATGTCTTGTTTGATCATGAACTAGGCTGCCATGCATAGAACTCAAAAATAATTTATTCCTTGTACTTCTAAATTGCTATTAATGGAATCCTTTATATGTAAGTTTTGTATCTATTTGGTATATGGTAGAACCATGCTTATTTCTGTTGCACTATTTTGTAGTTTTCTTGGAATCATTAACATAATAGTTTTAAAACAATATTTATTTCTTCTTTTATTTGTTTTGAATTTTCCTTATTTTGTATAGCAATAATTTTATTTCCTTTAGTTTAAAAATCATTTTTGATTATTAAAAAATAGTTCTTGTTCTGTCCAGACTAGCTCTCTGAAGGACCTCAGTACCAGCCGGAATCCATGGTCTTAGAAGAAGGGTGAAGCTCCAAGTCATTATTAATCAGAGAAATTAATTAGAGACAACTCTGAGATGCCACTACACACGTGTTAGATTGACTAGAATGACAGGGAAAGATAATGCAGGACGTTGGAGGGGATGTGGGAAAACAGGGACACTGATATATTGTTGGTGGAATTGTGAATACATCCAGACATTCTGGAGAGCAATTTGGAACTATGCTCAAAAAGTTATCAAACTGTGTATACCCTTTGATACAACAGAATTTCTACTGAGCTTATATCCCAAAGAGATCTTAAAGAAGGCAAAGGGACCTGTATGTGCAAGAATGTTTGTGGCAGCCCTCTTTGTAATGGTCAGAAACTGGAAACTTAGTGGATGCCCATCAATTGGAGAATGACTGAATAAATTGTGATATATGAATATTGTAGAATATTATTGTTCTGTAAGAAATGACCAACAGGATGATTTCAGAAAGGCCTGGAGAGACTTACATGAACTGATGCTGAGTAAAATGAGCAGGACCAAGAAATCATTATATACTTCACGACAATACTATATGATGATCAATTCTGATGGATATGACCCTCAGCAGCAATGAGATGAACTAAATCAGTACCAGTTATGCCCAGCAAAAGAACTCTGGGAGTACTACTAGTATTGTAGTATTGAATGCTATACATACATTTGGATACAATACTACATACTATTATGTAGTATTGGGAGTACTACATAGTATTTCCAATACCCCTATTTTTGTCCAACTGCATTTTTTATTTCCTTCACAGGCTAACTGTACACTATTTCAAAGTCCAGTTCTTTTTGTTTGGACATGTATACATATATTTTATTTAATTTATACTTAACATATTTATCAAGTATTGGTCAAGTGGCATCTGGGGGAGGTGGGTGGAGGGAAGGAAAGGAAAAATTGGAACAAAAGGCTTGGCAACTGTCAGTGCTGTAAAATTACCCATGCATATATCTTGTAAATAAAAAGCTATAATAAAAGAGAAGGAAGAAAGAAAGAAAGAAAGAAAGAAAGAAAGAAAGAAAGAAAGAAAGAAAGAAAGAAAGAAAGAAAGAAAGAAAGAAAGAAAGAAAGAAAGAAAGAAAGAAAGAAAGAAAGAAAGAAAGAAAGAAAGAAAGGAAGGAAGGAAGGAAGGAAGGAAGGAAGGAAGGAAGAAGGAAGGAAGAAGGAAGGAAGGAAGGAAGGAAGGAAGGAAGGAAGAAAGAAGAAAGGAAAGGAAGAAAGAAAGAAGAAAGAAAGAAAGAAAGAAAGAAAGAAAGAAGAAAGAAAGAAAGAAAGAAAGAAAGAAGAAAGAAAGAAAGAAAGAAAGAAAGAAAGAAAGAAAGAAAGAAAGAAAGAAAGAAAGAAAGAAAGGAAAGAAAGAAAGAAAGAAAGAAAGAAAGAAAGAAAGAAAAGAAAGAAAGAAAGAAAAAGAAAGAAGGGTGAAGAGATGGGACTCAAGTGGATGGTCAAATATGGAGTCTGTTTCTTCCAAATTCTCTCAGCCTTATATAACCTAACCATAGCACACTGTGCATGTGCTAACTCTATATTGCACACAGAGGACCAATAAACACCATGTTGCTGTATGTAGATGACTCTTTGACACTTGGTATCATTCTGCTTTAACTACAACACTGGTTGTCACTGCCACCTGATTTCTCAGGAAGGCTGAGAGACCTTAGGGGAGATGGGAAGCCAAACCAGATATTGTCAGCAGACTCCCTCTGGGCTGAAGGGTCTTATATATCATCCAGAGTTACCCCACTATCTGTGTCCCTCTACGTCTCTCCCTTTCTTTTGTTTTAATTGAAGCAAGTATACTTCAGTGGTTAAATCCTTCAGCATGGGAGGAATCACACAGGCAAGTAGTAATATCACAAAGGCAAGTAGTAATATAACCAATACTATGAATAAACAAGATATTATAAAATAGTTCCATGACTCCCAGAAGGAAGGTATAGAAAGTAACTATTATTTCCCAACCACATACATTTACTTTAGTAGCCAAGAGATAAACCAAAGTCAATCTATATTGTCCATTACTTCATGTGTCAGGGAATCCATGATTCCCTATATTGTCCATTACTTCATGTGTCAGGGAATCCATGATTCCTGCCTGTTTTGAAGTTCTGCATCAGTCTCATTAGCAATTTTTTATGGTCATGATGATGTTTATTAGTCATTTACTATATACATAGGGTTAACTGCCAGGCTCTTTCAATGGTGGGTGCAGAAAACTTGATATATCTTGGGCCTTCTTCATTTCATAGATTGTCTCTTTTTTCTGTTTCTCTCCAATGGATAAGGTGGATACAGCTTATTGGCACTCATCAGATTCCTTCTGCATCTGTTGAGAGACAAGCAAACCTTCCGCCCCAAGTAGTTAACCTATCTGGCCTTTTCCATTCACTGCTCCCCAGATCTTTCCATATTCCTGTTGATTATCTAAAGATATCGGAGCTGCTCACATTGGACACTGTCCTCTTTCCAGTAGGTTATGAAACCTGTCTGCCAGAACCACTGCATAGTCATCAAAAACCAAAAGAAATAAAAGTATAAAGGGTTAAGTTTAGAAGTTCTCTAGGATTACCTGTGGCTCCCCCTTTCTTTTGTTTTTGGAAGAATGTCTTGATATCTCTCTTCTTTTCTCTCTATAATTGCCTGTCCTTGAGGATTGAAAGGTATGCCAGTGATATGTGGAATCTAATACCATGGGCAAAAGTTTGCAAAATGTTTAAAAGTATACTCAGGTCCATTATCTATTTTTTATTGATTGTTGCAAGTCCATAACTACAAAGGCCTGTGAATGGAATTCAGTGACCACTCAGGTTGTCCCTTTTGCTGCTGGTATTGAAAAAGTAAATCCTGAAAAGGTGTCCATTACAACATGGATAAAAGGCAGATGACCAAAAGATTTATAATAGGTCACATTTATTTTCCAAATTTCATTGGGTCTCAAACCATGAGGTTCTTCCCTAGAGAGAGCATAGGAGTGTGGAAAGGGAGGCAAGCTTTTACAGGTTTTTACTATGATTCTGGCTTCCTCTTTTGTTATCCCTAATTGAAAATATAAAGCTCGAGCAGCCTGATGATATTTAGAATGAGATTCTTGGGCTACATGAAATAGAAGAATGTTGGCTAACATGGTGAGAAGGCCTTTGAGTTTCCATAAAAACAGTTCTTCGAATTTATGCCTATTATGAGAATAGACATGCAAGAGGTGATACTTAACTGGACAGTTTCTCACAAGTTCCTGAAGTTATTTAAAAAGCTGGTATATGTTAGAGGCTACAAATTTTATTTGGGCTGTGGCAATTCTTTGTACCACATCTACTGACTGAGTCAAATCAGATATTGTGTTTACATCTCCTTAATAACAAGTAAGAACTAGCATAATTGCATATAACTCATTCTGCTGAGTGGACTGAAAGGAAGTTCTGACTACTCTTTTTATAGCTAAGCAACGAGAATATACAGCATAAATATTATATTTGGCTGCATCTGTAAAGATGGTTGGTCCTTTAAGAGGAACCTTAGAAATCTTTTCTTCAAAAATCTATGGCCAATTATATAATAGCCAGGTTTTCTTTAAGGGGGACTTGTGTGTATCATTTGGGGCTGTGACCAATAAAAGTTGCCACTCTGGGATGTTTTCACAGAATATATTGATTTGTGCATTGATATAGAAGATACATATCTTGTCAGGTCTTATCCCAGATAATGGCCTTTAATAAAATTCTAGCCACTGGGTAAGGAATAAGGCTGTGGTCTGGTTGTGCTTAGAGGTTCACTCACTCAATCACATTGACTCCTTGATGAAAAATGCAGGTATCACTTGTATAGCAAAAGTTTACATTTCCAAGGGTTTTTGATTGACTTTTTCAACTACATTGGATAAAGCTAGTTCCACCTCTCTCAGATCTTCCTGGGCTTCTTTTGTAGCCCAGTTGCAGTGAGTCTATAGCAGTGTCTTCTCTTAAAATGTCATACAATGGTAGTGATTGATAAGTAGTTAAACCTAACACTGAATGCATCCGTTGGATATCTCCTATCAATTTTTGAAAGTCATTTAAAGTGTTCAACTTCTCTGTTGTTGAAGAAAATTGTTGTACCATAAGTTGCTTGGGATATACTTCATATCCTAAATGTTGAAAAGGAGCATGCCTTTAATTTTTGTTTTTTTCTGGAGCTATATACAATTGGCAATTCTTTAGTGTTTCTGTGGTCTTTTGTAGGGATACTTCTAACATTTGCTCTTAGGTTCACATCCCAAGATCTCATCTATGTAATGTAATAACATAACTTTTGGAAATGTTTTTCTTGCTGAAGTAAAAGCAGCAGTCACCTACATTTGATACATGGTAGGGCAATTTTTCATTCCTTGTGGCAAAACTGTCCATTTGAATCTTCTATTAAGACTCAGCCAAATTAAAATTAATCCTGGGTATTGAAAAGGCAAATCTTTTCATATCCTCCTTATCCAGAGGGATAGAATAAAACAATCTTTTATGTCTATAACCAAAAGAAGCCATCTCTAGACAATTAAATAAGAGATGGAAGACAAGGCTGAATTGTTCCCATAGTTTCCATCTATTCATTCATTTTTCTCAAATCAGTCAACATCCTTCATTTTTTAAGATTTCATTTTTATAGCAAATACAAGGGAGTTTCAAGGATTTAGAGGTTGTAGATGTCCTTGGTCAAGTTGGTCCTGTACTATATCTAATAAGATTTTTTCACTGGTTAAAGGCCACTGTTCCACCCACTGGTGGATTAGTTTTCCATTTAATGGGAACACATGAGAAGTGTTGTTGAAGGCAGGCCTTCAACAACAGCCCCACAAAAGAAAGCCAAAGTTATCTATTGTAATCCTAACTGTTGTAGGATGTCTCTTCCCCAAAGATTGATGGAGATTTTTTACTACAAAAGAAGTAAAAAATCTTGTTTTATCTTGAAATTTCCATCTCAAAGGAATAGCACTAAATTCAGCTACTATTAATCCTCCTATGCTAGACTTATGGTTGTTTGCCATAATCTTTGTCCAGTGACTGGGTCAGTTGACACCTCTAATGACCATATGATCTGCATGTGTGTCTACTTCCCCTTTCAATGGTATATCATTTACATAGATAATGAGCATAAGATGGTCAACTGTAACAGCTGCAGTCAAGAATATTCCTGGATGAAAAGGAACACTAGGAAATGAGTGTAAACTGTGAGCATTATTACTTTTTTTTTTTGTTTTTGTTTTTCTTCCCAAATTATATTTACCTTCCAAATACAATTCTTCCTTTGCAACAATAATAACAACAAAATTCGGTTCTACACATATATATATATATATTGTACCTAGAATATACTATAAGATATTTAATATGTATGGGAATGCCTGCCATCTAGGGGAAGGGGTGGAGGGAAGGAAGGGAAAAATTCAGAACAGAAGGGAGTACAAGGGATAATGTTGTAAAAAAAAAAATTATGCATATGTACTGTCAAAAAATGTTATAATTATAAAAATTAATTAAAAAAAAAAGAAAAAAAAAAGAATATTCCTAGATTCTGTTGTTGGGAGTCAAAATCTACATATCACCAAATTGCATAACAGGAGTATGTATGAGGAAGACTGATGCTACTACTTCTCCTGGGTGATAGATCACATGTTGTTCATTTATATTAGTGACTGGGATATTAGCTATATATTTCCCCAGTTTCCTAAATCAATGTATGGATGGACACTGTGTTGTAAGCATTCTCTAAAGATGAAATGATCAAGCCTACTATGTGTGGGAACAAGGGATTTATAGGCTGGATGGGGACAGATTTCAATTCACCAGGAAATATTTCAGTAGTCCCAGCATACAACTCTATTTGTCTTGATTGCAATCCTCTTCCCCCATTAGCATATTTCTCTGGTAATGATCATGTTGGAGTACTAAACTTTTAAAAACTCTCTGAGTGTAACAGCCTCTGCCATCATACCCCAAGTTTTTTGTTTTTTTTGTTTTTTTGTTTTTTTCCCCTGGGGCCCTGGAGCCAAGGCCCCACTACCCATTACTCTGATCTTCTCTACATTCTGAGGCCCAATTGAAGCCCTTGTTGCATTTTGGGTCTTGCCCTCCTGCATTGTTCTTTCACTTTATCTTTTTGCCAATACTGAGCTTTCAAATGGCCTGCTTTACCACACTGAAAGCACTGGCAAGTTGCATTGGAAGTCCCTTCCCAAGAGGAACCCTGTTTTCCCATGTTAAGATTTTGAAATGCCTACATCATAGTTTGAGCATAAAAGATACTTGTGCTCCCTGTGGCACAGTGTCTTATGATCTCATGTAAAGGAGCATCCTTTTATAGTCCTAGTATAATTATTCCAAAATCCTCATTAGTATTTTCCTTAGACAGTTGCATTATCATAGTTTATGTTGCTTCATTTTCAATGGTTCATGTGACATCTATCTGCAGATGTCCCATGAAATCAGCAAAGGATTCATTGAGACATTCCACTATTTTCCTCAAGGTTTCCTCTCTATTTATTTTAATCCTAACTATTGCAGGATGTTGCTTCCCCATAAATTGGTGGGGATTTTTTTAACTACAAAAGAAGTAAAAACTCCTATTTTATCTTCAAAATTCCATCTCATTTTCCTAGGAGCTTTCCCTATGCTTTGATAGCAGAAGAAGCAATTTGCTCATACACTGCCAAAAGGCAATTAATCTGTGTTAAAATGTCTGCATAAAGACCTACACCTGCTAGCAGGGTCAAAAGTGACTGGTATATTAACTCCCATTTCATTGACTATTTCACTGGTCTTGTGTAGGTGGAAGTAAAAGCTAACTGAAGCTGAGTAGTACCATGCCCCTTAAACTTCCCAGCACAATGCTTAGCTCCTTTTCTGCTCAAATAGCCATGCTGTCTGGCATTGTCAGTACCATCCCCCTGCTGCTTTTTTCTCCTCAAATTTCCTCGTGTGGAAGCCCAAGTTAAATTGTTCCTTGTTTCAAAACTTGTGGGATTGCTTAAAGCCAATTGTATTATATTGTACATAAGGAATGTTTCCTCAGGAATTGAATCAAGACTCATAACTTTGTAATATCCCACTCATTTCCACTTCTCTGGCTCTAATCTTTCTTTCTTAGAGAGCCAAGGACTCTAATATATTTAAGAACTCACTGATCTGCTTCTGTTACCAACAAACCTTGCTTCTCCATTAACATAACTAAATCTTCTTCATACTTCCCTTGGGTGGGAGGCTCTTTTGTTAGTACTTGCCCTTTTTTGGCTGAAAAATGAAAGTGACTAGATTAGCCCTTATCAAATTTCCCTGCTTGCTTGTCTTTATATTTACCATATTTCTAAGGTCAGTGTTCTTGTCAGTAAAGTTGCTTTGTGCCCTACTTTGCAAGGCCTTACATTGAATGTCAAATGTTATGTCCTGGACTATGTATCTAGAGAATTTTGGTATTAGCCTGAGTACTTGGTCTAAGTAGAGGAATGAAGAGGTGAAACTCACATGGATGGTCATTTATTCAAAATTATCTCAGCTTATAGGCCCTAATGATGTAATTGTGTCTGCTTTTATCTGTGGAAGAAGGGTTGGAAAGGAATCTTTGGGGGAAGGGTAAATTCAGGTTCTCAACTTCTTCTAATCTCTGGGAGGGGCATAACCTGCTGTCCATAAAAGAAACTCCCAAGATTAGTAATCTCATTCAATTTCAAATTGAATTGAATTGAAATTCTCTCAGGTCATCCAGAGATTGGCCTCCTCAGGCCCAAAGATCAAAGAAGTCCCAAACCTCAGAAGGCTAATAAAAGATAACTCTGAACCCCAAATCTTTGCTAAATGCCCTTCTGGATGTAGCCTAGTGGGTCTCTCTCAGTGTAAAACTTTGCAAAATTATCCTAACAGGATTTTGCCCACTAAGAAAGCTGTCTTCTTAGTGTAAATAAATTCCCTTTTACCATAAACTTCAGGTTTGTGAATTCTTATGCAAAGCATCTGCAACATCTACCAGAGGGGATCTTTTACCCTCACTTCTCACACATCAACACTAATACCCTTACATAATCATAGCACACTGCTGCATGTGCTATTTACTGTGCATGAGAAATCACATAAACAATTTGCTATTGTATGTAGATGACTCTTTGCCACTTATTATCACTCTGCTTTAATTACAACTCAAATTGTCACCACCCTCTGACTTCTTAGGAAGGTCTAGAGACCTTAGGGAAGATGGGGAGTCGAACCAGACATTGTCAGCAAGTTCCCTCTGGGCTAAGGGGTCTTATACCTCACCCAGAGTTCCCCCACTATCTGTGGCCCTCTAAAAGTTCTTAGTTTTCACTTGTTCAGTTTTGATTTTCAATAACTTATTTGCATTTTGGGCTGTTTTTATTTTGATACTTAATTGTGTTTTAATAGATATTTCATTATTTTAATTGAAATTTCAAAGTTTTATTGACTTTCTGGAGTTTTTGGTTTTAAACCAAAGTCATTTCACTATTTTTTTTATTAAAATATCTAAAAATTTGACATTTCCCTTTAGCAACTTCTTTGGCTGAATTATTTAAAATGTTGTAATATAGTCTCATCCTCATCATTCTACCTGATATATTGTATCATTTCTATAATTTTCCCTTTGAACCACCCATTTTTAGGACTAAATTATCTTTATTCCAAATTAATTTGTAATTATTTCTTCAATGGTCTTTACTTGGATAAAACTCTTGTTGCATTATGATCTTCAAACCCATGTTTCTGCTTTTTATAAATGGCCCAATACATGTTTTATCTGTACAAAGGTACCGCATACAGGTACAATATATGCAAACTCATTTCTATTCCCATTCAATAAATATAAAACATGTTTTTCATCTAACTTTTCTGAAAATCTACCTTATTTCTTAAATTTATTTTTTTTTGTTACAAATTGCTGAAAGAAGCTACATTAAAGTCCTCTACTATTGTAGAAATGTGATTTATTTCTTCTTGTATATCATTTAGTTTTTTTCTTAGATGTTTAGATGCTATGCTATGAGACTTATAATGTTCAGAATTAAAAGAAAATTTCAATTATATAGTTTAGCTAAATTTAGTTTCCACGTTTATATTTTTAAGCAAGTTTATTTTTTCTCTTTTATTGGTAAATCTCAGATTGGCTACTTTTGATTTTTTTAGTTTAATTAAAGCACAATAGATTGAGCTCCAAACTTCATTTCTTTATTGTGGGTAAGAGAGAATATGTGTTTGTGAATATTTATATTTCAAAAGTCTGGAGTATCCTTGGCATAATCATAGCCCTTATATGTTCTTGCTTCTTTGTTTTTCCAGTCTTTTTGTCTAAGATTAGATGTGTCAGATTTTGAAGAAGTCCTAGAAGTGAACAATTAGGTTGGTCAAGAACTTAAAGGGACATGTGTATTTCAATATACCAAGCATACAAAAATCTATCATTTTAATTTTGAAGTTCTCCCTCATATTTTATATAGGAATATTTTATGGAACACTATAGTTAAAAAAAAATCAAGACTTAGGTGATTTACAGGGCAATAAAATAAAGAGTCATTCACTCCTCTCCCATTTCTGCTCCTGACTCTTTAGATTTGTCCATGTTCCGGAATCTTTTTCCATTTTGAAAGATACTTCTGCCCCTATGGATGCTTCCTCTAATTTGTGATTTTCTCCTGGTAAATTATTTTAAAGCTTTTTATTTTCAAAACATATGCATAGAAATTTTCCAACATTCATCCTTGCAAAACCTTGTGTTCCATATTTTCCTCCCTCCCTTCCCCCTATACCCTCTCATAGACAGCAAGCAATCCAATATATGTTAAACATGTGCAATTCTTCTATACATATTCCCACAATTATCATGCTTCACAAGAAAAATCATATAAAAAAGGAAAAAAATGAGAAAAAAATCACAATGAAAGAAAACAATAACAACAAAATGCAAATACTATGATTCTGTGATCCATACTCAGTCCTTACAGTACTCTCTTTGGGTGCAGCTCACTCTTTTCATCACAAGACTACTGGAAGTGGTCTGAATCACTATGCTTTTGAATAGAGCCATGTCCTTAGGAACTGATCATTATATAATCTTGCTGTTGCTGTGTACAGTGTTCTTCTGGTTCTACTCACTTCACTTAGCATCAGTTCATGTAAGTCTCTCTAAGGCTTTCTGAAACTATCCTGCTGATCATTTCTTGTAATATAATTTTTTGTGTGTGTGTTGTACTACTACAATTATTGTACTATAATCTGTAATACAATAATATCCCAGGACATTCCTATACTACAACTTAGTCCACCATTCTCCAACTGATGGTCATCCACTCAATTTCCAGTTTCTTACTGTTACAAACATTTTTGCACATGTGTGTCCTTTTCCCTTTTATATGATATCTTTTGGAACAAATAATTTGCATATGAAGATATTAAAACTGTTTCTACTCATGTGAAAAAGTAGAAACAGTTTTAATATCTTCATATGAAAATTATTTGTTCATACCATTTGATATTTGTGAATTGGAGAATGGCTTGAATTCTTATGAATTTGTGTCAATTCTCTATATATATTTAGACATGAATCCCTTATGAGAACATTTGAATGTAAAAATG
The DNA here is from genome assembly GCF_048593235.1 of Sminthopsis crassicaudata. Lineage (NCBI taxonomy): Eukaryota > Metazoa > Chordata > Mammalia > Dasyuromorphia > Dasyuridae > Sminthopsis > Sminthopsis crassicaudata. The sequence goes on along the minus strand of NC_133618.1, from coordinate 174,384,944 downwards.
TTCTCCAATTTATTGTTTACCTTCTAATCTTGTCTGCATTCATTTTGTTTGTACAAAAACTTTTCTAACTTAATATGATCAAAATTATCCATTTTACATTCCATAATGTAATCTGTTTCTTCTTTGGCCATAAATTCTTTCCTTCACCACAGATCTGAGAAGTAGACTATTCTTTTTTTTTTTTCTGATATCACTCTTTATGTCTAAATAATGAGACCATTTTGACCTTATCTTGGTATAGAGTGTTGAGTGTGGGTCATTGCCTACTTTCTGCCATGCTAATTTCCAATTTCCCCAGCAATTTTTTTTGTCAGATAGTTCTTCTCCAAGAAGCTGGAATATTTGGGTTTACCAAACACTAGATTACTATAGTCGATTACTATTGTTTCTTGTGAACCTAACCTATTCCGCTCATCAACTACTTTATTTTTTAGCAAGTGCCAAATGATGAACACTACTTTATTTTAACAATTTTTATCAATATCCAGAACAGTCATGCATACTGCACTCTTCTTCTGTCTCTATTTCTCATCCTTTGGATTTTTCCTCCACATCCATGCAGGCTATTTCACTGAAATATCCCTTCAGCCTTGCCTACCCTTCTCAAAATTATTAGTTTTTCCTAGACTTCTTGGTAATCTTTCTTTTTGCTTGTATTTTTAGTCTCAGGGCTTAGCACAGTGCCCAGCCATTGATAAGCACTTATTTGCTTGTTGAATTTATTCGACTTTATGGTTCTAAGAAAGACCAATTAAAAAAAAAAATCATTTGCTAGGTATTTGTTATACAACAGGAATTGAACTAAAGCTGGGTTAGAGAAATGAAAAAAAAAAATGTGGGTATGAGTCTCATATACAGATCCAGTTAAGAAAGATAGAATCCTCTCTCTCCTTCATATTTTTCCACCTCAGGTAATTAGGGTTAAATGACTTGCCCATGGTCATACAGCTAAGAAGTGTTAAATGTCTCAGATGACATTTGAACTCAGATCATCATGACATCATGTCTGGAGCTCTATCCACTATGCCACCTAGCTGCCCTTCCTTCTCTCTTTTCTTCCTTCTTCATCTGTCTATCTTTGTCTCTGTCTCTGTCCCTCTGTGTCTCTCTCTATCCCTGATTTCTAATAAGAGAAACAGAAAAAATATGAAGTGTTATCAGAAAATAGAGTTTTGTTCTATAAATTAAAGGGATGGTTTACTGGGAAGACAATTTGCAAGTTTTGTTTTTTTTTTTTTTTTTTTTTTTTTTGTTGTTGTTGTTTTGTTTTGTTTTTCTTAAATAATGGCACTATTACTTTAATTAAGGCTAACTATAGAATTGACTAGGGGGAATATTTTCTATTTTTTTTGATAATCAATCAAGATCACTGGGGCCCAGAGCAGGAGTTACAAAGTTGGTTATATTGACTTCCTCTGGGACTAGAGATATAGATTCTTTTTTTTTTTTTAATTATATATATATACATATATATATATATATATATCATAATATTATCCCTTGTATTCATTTTTCCAAATTACCCCCCCTCCCTCTATTCCCTCCCCCCGACGACAGGCAATACCATACATTTTACATGTGTTACAATATAGTCTAGGTACAATACATGTGTGTGAATATCATTTTCTTGTTGCACAATAAACATTAGAATCCGAAGGTACATGCAATCTGGGCAGACAGATATTAGTGCTAACAATTTACATTCACTTCCCAGTGTTTCTTCTCTGGGTGTAGCTACCTCTGTCCATCATTGATCAACTGGAAGTGAGTTGGATCTTCTTTATGTTGAAGATTTCCACTTCCATCAGAATACATCCTCATACAGTATTGTTGTTGAAGTGTACAGCGATCTTCTGGTTCTGCTCATTTCACTCAGCATCAGTTGATTTAAGTCTCTCCAGGCCTCTCCATATTCCTCCTGCTGGTCGTTTCTTACAGAGCAATAATATTCCATAACCTTCATATACCACAATTTACCCAACCATTCTCCAACTGATGGACATCCATTCATCTTCCAGTTTCTAGCTACAACAAAAAGAGCTGCCACAAACATTTTGGCACATATAGGTCTCTTTCCGCTCTTTAGTATTTCTTTGGGATATAATCCCAGTAGTAGCGCTGCTGGGTCAAAGGGTATGCACAGTTTGATAACTTTTTGGGCATAATTCCAGATTGCTCTCCAGAATGGCTGGATTCTTTCACAACTCCACCAGCAATGTATTAGTGTCCCAATTTCCCCACATCCCCTCCAACATTTGTCATTATTTGTTCCTGTCATCTTAGCCAATCTGACAGGTGTGTAGTGGTATCTCAGAGTGGTCTTAATTTGCATTTCTCTGATCAGTAGTGATTTGGAACACTCTTTCATGTGAGTGGATATAGTTTCAATTTCTTCCTCTGAGAATTGTCTGTTCATATCCTTTGACCATTTATCAATTGGAGAATGGTTCGGTTTCTTATAAATTATGGTCAGTTCTCTATATATTTTGGAAATGAGACCTTTATCAGAACCTTTGTTTTTAAAAATATTTTCCCAATTTGTTACTTCCCTTCTAATCTTGTTTGCATTAGTATTATTTGTACAGAAACTTTTTAGTTTGATGTAATCAAAATCTTCTATTTTGTGATCAATAATGATCTCTAGTTCTCCTCTGGTCATAAATTCCTTCCTCCTCCACAAGTCTGAGAGGTAGATTATCCTCTGTTCCTCTAATCTATTTATTATCTCCCTCTTTATGCCTAAATCATGGACCCATTTTGATCTTATCTTGGTATATGGTGTTAAGTGTGGATCCATATCTAATTTCTGCCATACTAATTTCCAGTTTTCCCAACAGTTTTTTCCGAATAATGAATTTTTATCCCCAATGTTGGAATCTTTGGGTTTGTCAAAGATTAGATTGCTATAGATGTACCCTTTTTTGTCCTTTGTATCTAATCTGTTCCACTGATCTATCGGTCTATTTCTTAGCCAATACCAAATGGTATTGGTGACTGCTGCTATATAATATAGCTTTAGATCAGGTACACTTAGACCACCTTCCTCTGAGTTTTTTTTCATTAGTTCCCTTGCAATTCTTGACCTTTTATTCTTCCATATGAATTTTGTTGTTATTTTTTCTAGGTCATTAAAATAGTTTCTTGGGAGTCTGATTGGTATAGCACTAAATAAATAGATTAGTTTGGGGAGTATTGTCATCTTTATTATATTCGCTCGGCCTATCCAAGAGCACTGAATGTCTTTCCAAATATTTAAATCTGATTTTATTTTTGTGGCAAGTGTTTTGTAATTTTTCTCATATAATTCCTGACTTTTCTTTGGTAGATGGATTCCCAAATATTTTATACTCTCAATATTTGTTTGGAATGGAATTTCTCTTTGTATCTCTTGCTGTTGCATTTTGTTAGTGATATATAAAAATGCCGAGGATTTATGTGGATTTATTTTGTACCCTGCCACTTTGCTGAAATTTTGAATTATTTCTAGTAGCTTTTTAGCAGAGTCTTTGGGGTTCTCTAAGTATACCATCATGTCATCTGCAAAAAGTGATAGTTTAATTTCCTCATTTCCTACTCTAATTCCTTGAATCTCTTTCTCGGCTCTTATTGCCGAGGCTAGCGTTTCTAGTACTATATTGAATAGTAATGGTGATAGTGGGCAACCTTGTTTCACTCCTGATCTTACTGGGAAAGGTTGCAGTTTATTTCTATTGCATATTATGCTTACTGACGGTCTTAAATATATACTCCTGATTATTCTAAGGAATAATCCATTTATTCCTATACTCTCAAGAGTTTTTAGTAGGAATGGATGTTGGATTTTGTCAAATGCTTTTTCTGCATCTATTGAGATGATCATATGGTTCTTATTAATTTGATTATTAATATGGTCAATTATATTAATAGTTTTCCTAATATTAAACCAGCCCTGCATTCCTGGAATAAATCCTACTTGATCATAGTGTATTATCTTGGAGATGATTTTCTGAAGTCTTTTTGCTAATATCTTATTTAAGATTTTAGCATCAATATTCATTAAGGAGATTGGTCTATAATTTTCTTTCTCAGTTTTCGATCTACCAGGTTTAGGTATCAGTACCATGTCTGTGTCATAAAAGGAGTTTGGTAGGACTCCTTCATCCCCTATTTTTTCAAATAATTTATATAACATTGGGGCTAATTGTTCTTTAAATGTTTGGTAGAATTCACATGTGAATCCATCTGGCCCTGGGGATTTTTTCCTGGGGAGTTGATTAATAGTTTGTTCTATTTCTTTTTCTGAAATGGGACTATTTAAGCAATTTATCTCCTCCTCTGTTAATCTAGGGAGCCTATATTTTTGGAGAAAGTCATCCATTTCACTTAAGTTATCAAATTTATTGGCATAAAGTTGGGCAAAGTAACTCCTTATTATTTCTCTAATTTCCTCTTCATTGGTGGAAAGATCCCCCTTTTCATTTGTAAGACTATCAATTTGATTTTCCTGTTTCTTTTTTTTGATCAGATTTACCAAAGGTTTATCTATTTTATTGGCTTTTTCATAAAACCAACTCTTGGTTTTATTTATTAATTCAATAGTTTTTTTACTTTCAATTTTATTGATTTCTCCTTTTAATTTTTGTATTTCGAGTTTAATTTTTGGTTGGGGGTTTATAATTTGGTCTTTTTCTAGCCTTTTAAGTTGTAAGCCCAATTCGTTAACTTCTCTTTCTCAATTTTCTTCAGATAAGCCTCTAAAGATATAAAATTTCCCCTTATTACTGCTTTAGCTGCATCCCAAAGATTTTGATATGATGTCTCATCATTATCATTATCTTGGGTGAAATTGTTAATTGTTTCTATAATTTGCTCTTTCACCCAGTCATTCTTTAAGATGAGATTATTCAGTTTCCAATTACTTTTTGGTCTATTTACCCCTAATTTTTTACTGAATGTAGCTTTTATTGCATTGTGATCTGAGAAGAAGGCATTTATTATTTCTGCCTTCCTACATTTAATTTTGAGATCTTTATGTCCTAATATATGGTCAATTTTTGTATAGGATCCATGAACTGCTGAGAAGAAAGTATATTCCTTCCTATTGCCATTCAGTTTTCTCCAAAGGTCTATCATACCTAGTTTTTCTAATGTTCTATTTACTTTTTTAATTTCTTTCTTGTTTGTTTTGTGGTTTGATTTGTCTAAATCTGAGAGTGCAAGGTTGAGATCTCCCACTATTATAGTTTTACTGTCTATTTCTTCTTGCAGTTCTCTTAACTTTTCCTTTAGAAAGTTAGATGCTATACCACTTGGTGCATATATGTTTAGTATTGATATGGCTTCATTATTTATGCTACCTTTCAGCAGGATATAGTTTCCTTCCTTATCTTTTTTAACGAGATCTACTTCTGCTTTTGCTTGATCTGAGATAAGGATAGCTACCCCTGCTTTTTTGGCTTTACCTGAAGCATAATAGGCTCTGTTCCAACCTTTTACCTTTACTCTGTATGTATCTCCCTGCTTTAAGTGTGTTTCCTGTAGGCAACATATTGTAGGGTTCTGCTTTTTGATCCAATCTGCTATCCGTCTCCGTTTGATGGGATCGTTCATCCCATTTACATTTACAGTTAAAATTACTAATTCTGTATTTCCTGCCATCGTATTATCCCCAGATTATACTTTTTTCCCTTGACCCCCCTGATCCCCCTCCCCGATATTTAATTTACAGACCCCCCCTTGTGACGCGCAACCCTCCCTCTTTTTTTTTTTTTTTTTTTTTAGGATCCCTCCCCCCTCCCTCCAAGTCCCTTCACTTATTCTCCTTTTCCTTTTCCCTTTTCCTCTCCCCCCTTTTAATGAGGTGAGAGAAAATTCTCTGAAAAACAAATATGTTAATTATTTACTCTTTGAGCCTCTTCTGATGAGAGTAAGATTCACACAATGATTCTCCCCCTCACTAAGTTCCCTCAGATATAGTGTATTTTCTGTGTCTCTTCCTGGGATGTAGTTTCCCTCTTTTTATCACTCCTTCCCCTTTTTCTGAACCGACCTCCTTCCCTTTACTACACCCCCCTTTTTTTCTTTTATATCAGTAAAATCAAATTATCCTTGAGTATTTTTTATATACCCACAACAGAGTTAGAGTTCTCAAGGGTTCTGTGTACCTTTTTCTGTTTCTCTTCAGTCTTGTGGATGTAGATCAAATTTTTTGTTTAAGTCTGGTTTTTTTCTTAGAAACATATAGAATTCCTCTGTTTCATTGAATGACCATCTTCTTCCATGGAAAAAGATGCTGAACTTAGCTGGGTAGTTCATTCTTGGTTGCAGTCCTTGATCTTTTGCCTTACGGAATATCAGGTTCCAGGCCCTTCTATCTTTTAATGTGGAGGCAGCCAGATCTTGGGTGACCCTTATTGTGGCACCTTGGTATTTAAATTGTTTTCTTCTAGCTGCTTGCAGGATTTTCTCCTTTGTGTGGTAATTCTGCAGCTTAGCCACAATATTCCGTGGTGTTCTTTTTTTAGGGTCTATTTCAGAAGGATTTCGATGAATTCTTTCCACATCTACTTTCCCTTCTGTTTCTATTATCTCTGGACAGTTCTCTTTGATAATTTCCTGTAAAATAGAATCTAGGCTCTTTTTTTTTTCGTCATAGTTTTCTGGAAGTCCAATAATCCGCAGATTATCTCTCCTAGATCTATTTTCCAGGTCTATAGATTTTCCCAGTAAGTATTTGACGTTGTTCTCCAGCTTCTCATTTTTTTTTTTTTTTGTTTTGTTTGACTGATTCTTGGGTTCTCTGTGAATCATTCATTTCTATTTGTTCCATCCTGACTTTTAAGGAGTTATTTTCTTCTTTCACAGTTTTTAGTTCTTTTTGTAAATGCCCAATTTCATTTTTAAATGAATTATTTTGCTCTATTGAATTTTTTTCCATTTCCCTAATTTGTTTTTTTTTGAGAATTATTTTCTTTTTCCAATTCAGAAATTCTATTTTCTTGAGACTTTTTTATCTTTTCCAATTCAGAAATCCTACTTTCCTGTGTTTTTTTAACCTTTTCTAATTCACTAATTTTGTTTCCCTGCATCTCCTGTGAATTCTTTATTTTTTCCAACTCCAATTTCAGGACGTTGTTATTCTCTATCATAACTTCCCTTTCCTTTCCCCATTTTTCTTTGATCTCCCTCAATTTTTTAAGAGCTTCTTCTAGGAGAGAGTTATGTGATGGGGGGCAGGGATCGTTCCCCTTTAGTTGTTGTCTGCTGATTCTCTGCTGTCAACTTCCTCGGGGTTGGATACCTGCTCTTTCTCTGTATAGAAGGAATCTATGGTTTTTCTAGCTTTTTTGCTCATACTTAAAAATCTTTTGGGGTCTGTCCCTGGGGTAGGAAATTATTTATTTACTTCTTTACCAGCTTCCTCCCAGACTGGATGGATGCAGAGGCTCCTGCGCCTGAGCTAAGATAGAGCTCTGGGAGAGAGTTCCCCACCCCCTCCCTGGAAGTGCCTCAGAGGTGATTAGCACTACTGTGCTTCGTGGGCGTAGAATAGTGAAGACAGCACGAAGCCCAGCCTATGTGTCCGGGTGGGGAGTGGATGTCTGCAGCAGGTGACGTGAGAAGCCCCTGTGCTCAAACTGGAAGTGTCTGCCAGAAACCGCGGTCCCTAGTTCAAAGGTTCCGCTTCTCTGGGACTTCCTGGAGCTGAGTTCCACTCCCTCCAGCTAAGCTAGGCAGTGTGTGTTGCCTTGGGCCGTATCCACCCACTTGTCAATCTCTTAACTATTCTCAGGAGGTAGCTGAGGCCACACTCCCTGGTGCCAAGAGATTTGCTGAGTCACCCCCAGGATCGGGGAAAATCTAATTTGAGTTTTAAAATATTTTGGCTTTCTCTTCTGAACTGCTAAATAATTAGCAGAGAAGAGCTAACAGCCTGTGCCAGATTCCTTTACCTCAGTGGCTTCTCTGATCCCAGAGCCCTTCCCAGCGCAATGGGTGCAGTGTGCCCCTACCCCACCGTCTGTGCTGGTCTCCCTTCTTCCTCCCCTGAGAACTGACCTTTCCTGTTGAAACTCCAGATTCTCTTCAGCTGGTAAGTCGTGCTTCCAGTCCTTGTGGTATCTATCAGTCCTGAGCTAATTCTGAGACTTAATTTATCTAATTGGTTGTGAGGGAGTGAGGACGTTCACTGAGTCGTGTGTTTCTTCTCCGCCATCTTGGCTCCGCCCCGGAGATATAGATTCTTGAGGTATGGAATATAGGAGTATAGATTTACTCTGAAAGATATAGGAGGCATTCACTCAGTCCATATTTCCAGCTTTCTGCCACTGTTGTCTACCTAAAGAAGGTTGCAACATATGGCCAAATATTACCTGTGTGCAAATAATGATGTGTTAGGATTACTAGGTGAGAACTCAGGTTGTCTGGACAGTGACAAGATGAGAATTCAGGTTGTCTGGACAATTACAAGGTGAGAACTCAGGTTGACTTGATAGAAGGAGCAAGCTTATTGGCTGAAGTGGTTCTTCCCAGAAGCCCTTGCATTATCCCACACCCATTCTCTGGGAGGATAAAAGAGACAACATTGGGCCCAGAGAGCGGATTGGACTGGAGAAGGACAAGAGTTAAAGAAGAGAAGACTCTGCACTACATCTGGCTTGATGCAGCTCTCTGCAGGAAGGGAAGTCACTTCTCTGGACAAGAGTTAACAGCAACTGCCTGGAGACAACGGTTCATTACAGGAAGAAGAATCTGTCTGAGAGATTTGAGTAGACACAGCAGATCTTTTCCCAGAGAGTGATCCGGCAGCTTCTGGAGACAACAGCTCGCTACAATTGGCATCCACACGTGGGGCAAGGACTTTTGCTTATCCTGACAAGAGGAGCTAGACCAGACCTTCACAATTTGGTGCCTGGACACGGTCCTGATTCCAGTGGAAAAGCCTCTGATCCAGATCTCAGTCTCTCTGACCCAGAACTATGAGTAACGAGGAAACTTTGTTAAAGATTAAGTGAGCATGCTAATAGATAAATAAGGAAATTAACTTGTTAAGGGCTAAACCAGCAATCTCTTATAGCTGAAATGGGGCAGATGTTAGCTATATTCAATCCCTGGACCTCAGCCGACTCAACCCCAGCCCCAGAAGCAACCTCAGCTCCACCCCCATTCAGGAGTGTTACTATAGAGAGTATAATCAAGATAATTGAGGAGCAGAGTTTACTTGTAACCTGGGTACAGATTGCTAAACTCTTGGCTGCATTAAGACGCACATCCCCTTGGTTCTTAGAGGAAGAAAAGATAGATGTAGATAAATGGAAGCTAGTGGGATTTGAAATGAAAGAATTTCATGCAAAAAATGGGCCTCGTTCAATTTCTGCAGAGGTATTTTATATCTACAACATAGTTCAATTAGCCTTAAACTATTAAGCAAGTTGTAGGAGAAGGAAAAGTTTTAAAAATGAACAGAGGAGGAAGTGTGAGGAAAAAAGGAAAGATCAAGATCTTGCCCTAGAGCAAGAGGATTTAAAGGAGGAATTAGGGTATGATTCTCTTGAAGAAGCTTCAACCCTGCCTAGAGAACAGATTATTGACAGGCCCACATCAACCCCACCTTCAGAGGTGGAGGAAGAAGGAGGGGAAGAAGCAGAAACACAAACAGAATTGCCTGTGAAGCAGCCTAATCCTATGACAAGATTAGAAAAAGCATTGGTTAAAGCTAAGAGAGAAGGACAGGATATAAGTGATTTTATACATGCATATCCTGTGATTGAAAATATTGACTCTGTAGGTCAAAAAAAGAGAAGATATGCACCTTTAGATTTGAATAAAATTAAAGATTTGAAAAAAGGTTGTACCCTTTATGGGGCTACATCAGCTTATGTTAAAATGTTACTAGATGGTTTGTCTTATGAAGTCCTAACCCCAAATGATTGGAAATCCATAGCAAGGACATGTCTGGAACCTGGAGAAAATTTGCTATGGCTTGCGGAATTTCATGAATTATGTAAAATTCAAGTCAGATGCAATTTGGAAATAGGAGTTAACACACAATTCACTTTTGAGCACTTAGCTGGTGAAGGTCAGTATGGAGAGAATTCAGAACAGATTAATTATACCATGACAATATATGAACAAATTGCTAAGGCTGCAATAAAAGCTTGGGGTGTCCTCCCTGGACAGAAAGATCGTGGAGAGGCTTTCACTAAAATACAGCAAGGTCCCAATGAACCTTTTGCAGATTTTGTGGGTCGTTTGCAAACTGCTGTCAAAAGAACTATTGGAGAAAATGCAGCTACAGAAATAATGACCAGACATCTGGCTAAGGAAAATGCCAATGAGATTTGCAAAAGAATTATATGGGGATTAGACAAAGATGCTTCTTTAGAGGAGATCATAAGACGCTGTGCTACAGTGGGAACAAATGCTTTTTACACCTGGACAATGATGAATGTGGAAAGGCAGGGTCCCTCCTGGCAAGGGATTTCTAGAGAAACTCGGCGATGTTTTCAATGTGGAAAAATTGGATATCTAAGAGCTCAGTGTGGGTATGGAGATACAGTAAGAAGACAGGGTAAGAGAAGACCTAAAACCCCATGTCCAAAATGCAACAGAGGACTCCATTGGGCATCAGAGTGTAGAATAATTCAGGGAAATGGGATGAGGGGCCCAGGTCCAGGGCCCCAGGCAAAAAAGACTTGGGGCATGATGGCAGCTGATGTTATACCCAAAGAGCCTTTAGAAGGTCAGGACTCTGATGTGATCAACCAGCAGAAAAGCAATCACATGGCAGAAAGGTATTACCTGATAAGTGAGCCAAAAGGCAATCAGATTGCAAAAATGGATTACACTTGGGGAGAATACAGGCCTTTTAAACCAACGGGGCTGTGTCCAGTGCAAACAACTCCAATGTATTTGCCAGATGATGAGAAGAGATTTAGAAAGTGGTAAATAGAAGAAAATTAGATAGGTTAACTGCCTGGGGAGAGGGTTTGCTTGTATTTTAACAGACAGAAGAAAACAGATGAAGAAGGAAATAGATGGGTGGCAACAAGCACCTGGAGAGAGATAGAAAAAGAGAAAGACCTCAAAATAAAGGAGAAGATCTAAGAAACATCTTACACCGAAAGAGCATGGCTAATAAAAAGACTGTTAAAGAACTTTAAAACCAGCAGGAATCATTGGACTTCCTCACACAAGATGAGACTAATAAGCAATGGACTTATGGACATTTATAAATTTTCAATTTATGATTATTTGATTATGTTATTTGTTATATACTTCTAGCATATGTTATGTATGTTACTATGTGCTTATGTAATTTATGTAATTATGTGTAATACTTCCCATATTGATGGATTTATGTTTCAAGGTCATGACTATCCTATGTTCTAAATCAAAAGAAAGGGGGAGATGTTAGGATTACTAGGTGAGAACTCAGGTTGTCTGGACAGTGACAAGGTGAGAATTCAGGTTATCTGGACAATTACAAGGTGAGAACTCAGGTTGACTTGATAGAAGGAGTCAGCTCATTGGCTGAAGTGGTTCTTCCCATAAGTCCTTGCATTATCCCACACCCATTCTCTGGGAGGATAAAAGAGACAACATTGGGCCCAGAGAGCAGATTGGACTGGAGAAGGACAAGAGTTAAAGAAGAGAAGACTCTGCACTACATCTGGCTTGATGCAGCTCTCTGCAGGAAGGGAAGTCACTTCTCTGGACAAGAGTTAACAGCAACTGCCTGGAGACAATGGTTCGTTACAGGAAGAAGAATCTGTCTGAGAGATTTGAGTAGACACAGCAGATCTCTTCCCAGAGAGTGATCCGGCAGCTTCTGGAGACGACAGCTCGCTACAATGATGTAATAAAAAATTAATCAGGAAATGTGATGGTACTTCTCTCTTCTGACTCCCTACTAAACTTTTTTTTCCAAAATGACCCTTAATTTTATCATTCAACTAAAAGAATTCTCTGCAAATTCATGACTAATATCCATCTGCTGGGTCAGTAGACTGGACCAAAGTCAGGAAGATCTAATCCAAGCACTTAGATATGTGATCCTGAGTAAATCAAAATTTGGCTATTTCCTCAACTATAAAATTGGAATAATAGTCACATCAATCTCATGGAGTTGTTATGTAACAAAAAAAGATAATTTGAGAGTAGCTAGTTGGTATAGTGGATAAAGCACCAACCCTGAAACCAGAAGGACCTGAGTTCAAACTTGGTCTCAGATACTTAACACTTCCTAGCTGTGTGATCGGCAAGTCACTTAATCCCAATTGCCTCAGAAAAAAATAGTTTAAAAACAAAGGTCAGTGACTGGTAGATAGTAAGTGTTATATAGATATATAACACCCTATTTTGATATTAAATAGCCAAATCTAAAGACCTTTTCTCAATTTTTTATCACTTTACCTCTGTGCAAACTTTGACCTTATTAGTCATGATCTTCTGAGATTCTCCTTTCTCTAGGATTTCCTCATTCTCATATTATCTGCCTAACTACTCCTCCTTAGACTCTTTTGCTAGATTTTAATATAGACAATGTTATATATTGCATCTAGGTTATATAGTAACACATGTAAAATGTATGGGATTGCCTGTCATTTAGGGGAGGGAGTAGAGGGAGGGAGGGGATAATTTGGAAAAATGAATACAAGGGATAATGTTATAAAAAATTACTCATGCATATATACTGTCAAAAATTATAAATAAAATAAAATAAAATAAAATAATATATAGACAATGTTAAATAACATTTTTGAGCCTCAGGTTTCTGTCTTGGCATTCTTCTATTTCTATTCTAAATTACCTTATTTGGCAATCTCAAAAATTTCCAGGATTAAATTATTATTTGTATGCAGAGATTGCCTAGAATTATCTATATTCTCTTAATCTGTCTCTTGAATTTAGTCGCACACCATTAGTTGCCTTTTAAGCATTTCAAACTGAATATTTTATAGGCATCTCATTCTCAACATGTCTGAAGATATTTTTATGTGTCCTGACTCCTTACCTTTGCTGCCCAAATACATCCCTCTTCTTACTTTTTTATACTCATCAATGATATTACTATTATCCCAATAGCTAAAGACCACAACATTAGTATCATCTTCAACTCCTCACTTGCACTATTTTCATATATTAAATCTGCTATCATTCACTTTTTTTCCATTTAAAAATATCTTTTCTATAGTGTCTGCTTATCTCTTCACACAGAACCACCATGTTAGCATAATGCTAATCAGTTCTAGTCTGAAATATTTGAAATATTCAAAGTGGTCTCCCTGACTCAACTCTCTTTACTCTGTTTCTCCATGTGATTTTCCTGAGTGCATGTATGACACACAAAGACATACATACACAAACACACACACACAAATATATACAAAGTTCCAGAGGCTCTCTATTACTGCAGAGATCAAAAAGAAACTCCTTTTTTGGTCATTTAATACTCTTCACAACCTGGACCTTTCTAACTTCTCCATGTTCTTATACTTTACTTACCTTCACTCTTTCTACTATTCAGCTATCCAGGTCAGTTATGGTTTTTCCAAGATTTTTAAGTGAATTTATTATTTAAGTGAATTTATTTATTTTTGTTGAATATCAAACAGAAATTTACTAACTTTTTCATTATATATTTTAGTACAACATACACACAAAGACCTGTACACTAATTCTATGTAAGCACTGCCCCCAGAGGATATTGAACAGCTGTTTTCTATCATCTCTTAAAAGAGCGACATAAAATAGATTTAAACTAATGCATGAATGAGTTTGATCAGTGTTAAGGAAGGATTTCTTTATTATTTATTATTTTATATTATTTGGTGTTAAGGAAGGATTTCTTTATTATTTGGCATTTTTAACACTGTAATGAATTATTGAGGGAAACTGAGGCATCTGTTTAGGAAGTTGTTTGAAAATAGTCAAATCTCTGAAGTCTGGAAAATTTATTTAAACTACTTAAAAGAATTGGAATTGTCTAGGCTAAGGTAGAAAAATTGACTACTATCTTCAAAGATATGAAGGTCCTTAATATAGAAGTATGGCATAATGGACAGAGAGTTTACATGAGTTAAATCCTGCCTCTGATATATACTGAATATATGAAAATGGGAAATTAATTTAATCCCAATTCCTTTAGGCAACTCTGTAAGGCTAAAAATAGAGATGAGTTGATAAGTTCCTTACTCAAAGGAATTATAATTCCATATATTCTCTATAATAGGTATATGTATGTCCTGACCAAAACAAACAAATTAAGAATAATTTTTTTAAATTATGTTTCTATAATAAAAACAAATATATTGAAGATTATAATGGTTAACTGTTGCAGAAATCATTCCTTATCTTAGATGTTAAAAAATTAGAATGAGTCCTGAAAGAAGGTCATAGTCCTTAATCACCTTAAAAAAGTCATTTATGTCTCCATGATTACTTTGATCTTAGCAGACCTGAAATAAAGGGGTTAGATGACAAGGACCTTGAACTCCTTTGTAGAACTGTAATGTGCTTTGGATATTAGAAAATACTTAATATATGGACCTTCCAAATTTTAATAAATATAGCTCACTTCTCCCTCTGAATGTATGTCTTCTTATCATTGAGCCTAATCTCTGGAGAAATATCTATTTGCTCATTTTGAACTCCCCTCGAATGGAATGTGCAAAGAACCTCTGCATAATCAGGCAGGTTTTTTTTTTGTTTTTTTTTTTGTTTTTTTTTTTGTTTTTTACATTTCCATTCACTTATAAATCCCTCTCAATATATGAAGGTTCCTCTAACAAGACCTTTTTTGGTAGGAGCTTTAAAAGTTCACAGATATAGTTCAGGTTATCTGTAACACCACAAGATAATGTCATTTGGCCAAAAAGTTTAATTTTACACCTAAACCTAAACCTCCCTGCTTTAGTGAAATAGAACAAAGGTAGAAAAAAATTATACTTGAAGGAGTAGCAAATCTGAAACACTGTAGTGCTCAGTTAAAAGCAGTTTGACACAGTAGCAAGAGCCCACTACTTAACATTTTGTTTAAATTATCTTTGTCATGAATTACCTGTGAGACCTTGAATAAACTATTTCTTAAACTTATCTGCAAGATGGGGGGGTCTAGGTTTAAATGCTTTCAACGCATGAGCCTATTAAATATATGAGTATACTATGTGTCTTAGAAGGGATCCTGTTTAGCATATCCATATGGAAAATGGTCCTTTCAATTATTCTAAAGAAGCTATTTTCAAGAATTCATACTTGCTAATATTTAATAAATTCCCTGAAAATTTCAAATAATGTAACCGAAAATTTGAGCATCTGGGTCTGGTCAACAAATTGTACCTCTCATCTTTCCCTTCAAGTTATCTTAAGTGAGATTATCTCCTGTGAAGCATATTGGCATCCATCTCTGAAAATATTTGGTATAAACATATGGTCAGGGTTTATTCAGGGGAAAAGGGGGTGGGTGTTGGGGGGAACTATTTGGATCCAGTTCTAAAAAGTCTTTGCCAAGAGTCTGCCTATGTTCTAGTTCCCATTGGGATCATTCTCTTCCCTGCCCCTCACCTTCTGGATATGGAATTAATGAAGGATAATGAAATTTAGCTATTTTCAAATGCAGTATGCTAGCCTCTTCTGAATTTATTGTCAGGATTTCTTTCTTGGCAGGGATAACAAGAAAGGTCAAACTGAACCCAGCTGCAGGTGTGCATGGGCAATACTCTATGAAGCTTTGTTTGAAGATGAATGAAAATGTGGGTTCTTTTAACCCTGCCTAATGATTCAGGGGCTGCTTTATCTCTCCTGGAAGAACTTTGGAAAAGGCTGTTCAGCTGCTGCCATGGAGGAAACATTTGGTCTTCTTGGTTTCATGGCTGGGCAGCTTATATTACAACTGATTAGAAAAGCTGCGCTTTCCCTCTTTCTCTTTCTTTCATGTATCTCTACATCAACTGTAATATGCAACTAATAAAATCAATAGAATGGAGAAGTCTGAAAGCAAAAACCTAGCAAGATCAGAACAAGCTCCAAACATCCTTTAGAACTAATTCATCCTAATTAAAATTTGGCCCCAGTCCTACCACATGTAAGAGCCTGGCAATTAAAGCAAGTACATTCAATACTTACAGATGGAGATGGCTTCACTTTAGCTTTGTTTTGGTCCCTAAAGCTGTGTGTGTATGTATGTGTGTGTGTGTGTGTGTGTGTGTGTGTGTGTGTGTGTCTGTGTGTCTGTGTGTCTGTGTATGTATGTGTGTGGTGTGGCAGCAGTGTTGAATTTGATCTTCTAAGCAACATTTACTATTTTAAGATTAGTTGACCAACTTGTAGATTATCAAAACTATGCTCTCCTCATTTGAATGAGCATATGAAGACATTTCTCTATATTGTCAGTTTTTACTCTCTTCTTTAAATGAAGGAATTTAGGGTTGTGCCCTCCAGTCTGAGGAAAAGGGGGTAATGCTGAGATGTGAGTAACAAAACAGATTTGATCTCACAAAATAATGATAATTTTCCAATGAGTTTGCGAATATTTCAAGATAAAAACTTGTGTTTGCATTCTAAAACCCTCCATAACCATTGCCAATCCAATCCCACTTTTCTGTTCTTCTAACATTTTTATCTTCCCCACCATAACCATATATTATATGATTCAGAAAATTGGCTTCCTTGTATAACCTCAGTGATAACATTCCTCTTTTTAAATCTAGGAAGTTTTACTGGCTGTTTCTGTTACCACAAATGAAGTATCTCCTTAGGACTGAGTTCTGGTTTCCCTAGTTTCCTTTAAGTCCTAGCTAAAATTTAACCTTTCACAGGAAACTTTCCCTATTCCCCCAAATTCTAGTGCCTTTTCTCTGTTAAGTATATCCAATATATCATCTCTACCTGATTGTGTATCATGTGTTTGTATGTTGGTTCTCCCATTAGTGAGCTAACTCTTTGAGAGCAGTAACTAAATTTTTTCTTACCTTTTTTTTTAAAAATCCCCAGTACTTAGCACAATACCTGGTAAATAACAAGTGATTAATAAATGTATATTGATGATTAATGAATAAGATTATGTAAGTTAGAAACAGAGATGAGAAAAATAGACATTGAAAAGGTCATTTTTATAGAACCTGATGACAAGGTAAAGGCTCCTCCTAAATCAAGAGATCAGAGACAAGAGTATAATTTACTGGAATTACACTGGAAAATCAACTGAAGAAATGATTAGGATCTCATTCCCTAAGTAGGGTCTCTATCCCTCTCTTGCTGGATAAGTCTATTACTACCCCGATTTGGAATTTAAAATATGGCTCTTATTAAAAAGTATCTTTTTTCAGTTTCCTTCCCTCAACATTTTAGCTTTACTGCAATATTTCTAAATGTATGAGGATTTTACTCTAAGAAACACAAAAATTAAGGATTGAACAATATAACCTCATTTATATAGTTTCTTATTTTGGCTTCAAGTATAGAATTGTTAGCATGTACTAAATCATAAAATGAATACATTCTATGAAAGTCATTTTAAGAGATAAGAAATTATGATTATCCTTGCTTGGTATTTTTGCCAGACATTCAGGTAAAAGAAGACAATATTTAAAAGTGTCGTTAACTGTCTGTTATATTTTACTACATTATGAAAAGAGTAAAGAAACTTCATGCTCAAAGTCACTCCTATGTAATCTGCTTTCAAATATATATGATTTGTCATAAAAAAAGAATAACTTTACTATCAAGAAGTAAAGGCAGGGCATGTCTACATCAGGTGCTTAATTAAGAAAGAACGTTAACAGTACAACTCAAGCAGATAAATATTTAGAATCAGGGATTTCAATAGCATCCTATTTAAAGCCTTCAAAGCTCTCTTTTCCAACTTATCTTCCATGCAAATTACCAAATGTAAATTACTTCACTTTTGACTTTTTAGAATCCTTAATTCCCTTCAAATGCTGACATCAACAAGAAATTCACTACTAATGTCCCTTCAAATACTTTGAATCTATTTTCTATGTTTAATATGTATAATATAATAATGTATATAAATACATGTTATCTCTCCTGATAGAATGTAAGCTCCTTGATTTCATTTTTTTTTTTCCTTTGCATTAGCAGCATTAAGCACAGTAATTGGTCCACAGGTGTCTAAAATGTGTTGATTGATTCCTTAATTCACAGAAATTGCTAGGCCTTTAATATGAAAAAATGACAATAGGAAATTCATCTTGGATTAAAAGAACATAATTTTCATATAAGCAATTACACAATTAATACAAATATCACCTCATTTCAGCTTCATATATTCTGAAAAGAAGAACAAAGGAAAGGTAGTGACTAAAAATATTCCAGTGGGAGAAGAACAATTTGTTTGTAATAAGGAACAAGAATCTTATAATTGATTTTGTTTAAGGGGGATTCACACATTGTCCATCAGTGTCACTGCTGGGTCTGTATATCAAGGAGATCATAAAAGAAAAGAACAACAAACAAACAAACAAACAAACAAACAAAAACAACAACAACCCACATGTGCAAACATGTTTGAAGAAGTTTTTTTGTAGTGGCAAGAAATTAGTAATTTAGTAAATTTCCATTATTTGTGGAATAGATAAATAAATTGTGGTGTATGAATTTAATGGGATATTTTTGTTCTATAAGAAATGCTAAGCAAGCTGATTTCAGAAAGCTTAGAAGGCTTATATGACCTGAGCAGAACTAGGAGGAAATTGTACATAGAAACAGCAAGATTATGTCGATGGTAAACTATGATAGACTTAGCTTTCTTAGGCAATGCTATGGTACAGAGCAATTCTAATAGATTTGGGAGGGGAAAATGCCATATAAATATAGAGAAAAAAGTTATGGAGACAAAGTGGGTTGTAATGGGTAGGCAAGGTAACATAAAAATAACAATTCAACCTATATTGATCTACCTTTTTCAATACCAGATCAATCAAATTGTCAAAAAATTATTCTAAAATAGTAGAAAAAACTAACACAATTCATCTGAAAGATCAAAAAGTCAAGAATGTCAAGGGAATTAATGAAAAAAAAAATACAAAGTATGGTGGCCTAGCAGTATCAGACTTAAAACAATATTCTAAAGCAGCAATCATCAAAACTTTTAGCTACTGGCTAAGAAATAGAGTGTGGATCAGTAGATTAAGTTAGAAAAACATGACAAAATAGTCAATGATTATGGTATTTTAGTATATCCTAAACACGCAAACTCCAGCTTCTGGGATAAGTATTCATTATTTCACAAAAAATGCTGGGAAAACTGGAAAATATTATGTCAGAAACTTGACATAGATCTACTTCTCCAATCCCATACTAAAATAAGGTAAAAATGGGTGCATGATTTGGGTGTAACGATTGATGCTATGAACAAATTAAGAGCATAAAAGATAGTTTACCTATGAGATCTTTGGAGAAGGAAGGACAATTTCACAATTGTTCCAGAGAAACCAGTGAACATTCTAAAATTCAAAATGGATAACTTTGATTACTTTAAATGAAAACCTTTTTGTACAAAGAAAAATGAAGAAAAAAAATTAAAAGGGAAGTACAAATCTGGGAGGGGGTGATTTACAAGGAGTGTTTCTGATAAAGGCCTCATTTATACATTTCTGAAATGTATAAAGAGCTGTGTCAAATTTATAAGAATAAAAAGTATCCCACAATTTAACAAATGGTCAAAGTATATGAAAAGCAAATTTTCAGATGACGAAATAAAAGCCTTCTATAGTCATCTGAAAAAAATGTTCTAAATCACTATTCATTAGAGAAATGCAAATTAAAACAATTCTGAAGTGCTACTTCATAACTCTTAAATTGGCTAAGATGATAGGAAAAAATAATGATAAATATTGGAGGGTGTTTGGGAAATTTGAGACACATACATTGTTGGTTGAGTTGTGAAATGATCCAAACATTTTTGAAAGCAACTTGGAATTATCACTAAAGACCTGTGATAGTGTTTACACTTTGACACAGCATTGCAAATACTGGTTCTATATCCTAAAGAAATAATTAAGGAAGGAAAAGGATCCACATATGCAAAAATATTTGTAGCGGCACTTTTTTGTGTTAGCAAAGAATTGGAAAATGAGTAGATTTCCATCAACTTGGGAGTGGCTGAATAAGTTATAGAATATAAAATTAATTGAATATTATTGTTCTATAAAAATGATGAACAAGCTGATTTTAGAAAAGTCTGGAAAAATTGACCTGAACTGTCACTGAGTAAAGCAAGCAGAACCTGAAATACATTGTACACAATAATAGCAGGTTCTTGTCAGTGGTTCAGTGATTCAAGGCAATTCCAATAAACTTTGGATAGAAAAAAGAAACAAAGTAAATTTTAGCATAACATTTTCAGCTTTCACATTTATTTGCTTGTTTTTACTATTCTCATTCTAATGATATTTTTCCTATTTTAGTCTTTTTTTTTTTTGCAGAACATAACAAATATGGAAATGTCTTTGGAAGGATTGGACATGCTTAATCTATATCAGATTACTTACTGTGTTGGATGGGGAGGAGGAGAAAAAAAATTTGGAACACAATGTTACATAACTATAAGCTACATGAGTTTGGAAAAATAAAATGCTATTGATAAAAATAAATAATTTCCTTCCCCAAAACAAGAGATCTATGATCCCTCAAGTATTGTTAAGACTTACAGTCCTTATAAAGATATAGAACCAGAGAAAGACGAACATTATCTTGGTAATGTTAGGTGATTCTGATAAAGTCAGATTATAGAATGATTCCTCATACCATGGGACAAAAAATGATCACAAGCATAGAACCACTTGTCCATTCAACTTTCTTTCTTTTATTAGCTTAGCTTATATTTGTCAGAAGATGCAGCATAAAACAGGAGGAATAGGATGAGACTTTAAAAGGCAGTACCACAGATATAGGAGAGGAGAGGGTTACATTTAAGAGGTATTGACAATTAAAACAATTCATCCTGGTTCAGTGGAGGAGAAGATCAGTGGGGAAGCCTCCAATCCCAGCTCAAAAGGCAAACTCTAGAAAACCAGGCTGTTTCCTGAAAATAACTGGCAAACCCACTCCATACAGACAGAAGGAGACCCCTTTATGCTGGTAACAGAATTAGAGCATAAAAGTTAAAAAAAAAAAAAAAAGAAAAAAGGAATACCAAAAGAAAAGAAAAGAAGCAAGAACCTTGACTATAGAAAACTATTACAGTGACAGGGAAGACCAAAACATGAAATCATACAAGAAAAAAAAATGTCCACAGAAGAAATATCAAAGAGTGATATGAATTTCTCTCAAGCACAAAGAGGCTTCTTGGAAGTGCTCATTAAAAAAAAAAAAAAAAAAAAAAACAAAACAAACAAACAAACAAACAAACAAAAAACTTTAAAATGTAAACTAGAGAGGTAGAATTAAAAATGAGAAAGGAAATGAGAGCTATGAATGAAAGAATCAAGAGCTTGATAAAGGAAGTCAGTTCTTTAACAGATACAATTTGTCCAAAGGCAAAAATAAATAAATAAATAAATAAATAAATAAATAAATAAATAAATAAATAAATAAATAAATAAATAAATGAAATAAATAAATAAATAAATAAATGATGGGGAAAAATCCCTTCAAAAGCATAATTAACCAAACTAAAAAGGATGAAAAAAATGGCACAAAATGTGAAATACCCTAATGAAAATTATTGGTTTACCTGAAAGACATGATCAAAAAAGAGCCTGAATAGCATTCTGTAAGAGATCATTAAAAAAAAAAAAAAAAAAAAAAAAAAGCCAACAACAACAACAACAACAAAACAGTCTCAATATTCTAGAAACAGAGGGATAAATACTCATTTAAAGAATCCATAGATGAACTTTGGAAAAAGATCCTACAAGGAAAAACCCAAGGAACATTGTTGCAAAACTCTAAAACTACAGTCTCATGGAAAAAAAAAAATACTGCATGCTGCCAGGAAAAAAAAAAAAAAAATCATATATCAAGGAGCAACAGTCAGGATTACCCAAGATTTGGCAGCTTCTACAATAAAAGATCGAAGATCGAAAGACCTGGAATATCAGATTCTGAAAGACAAAGGATCTGGAAATACAATCAAGAATTAACTGTCCAGCTCATCTTTCATCTTCATTGAAGTAAGTCTTCTAATGATTTCTATTTTTAAAAAATCCAGAAAATTTAATCTACAAACACACGACTCAAGAGAAATATTCTATAAATCCTTAGAAGTGTATCTGCTACTGGGGCAGACTGCTACTGGGTCATCACATGGACAAAAGGATGGTTGTGAATGGAATCTGACGTGATCATATCAAAGAAAAAGCCAGTAAAGGGTCAAAAAATGTCTGTGCCTTACATGAACTGATGCTGAGTGAAATGAGCAGGACCAGGAGGTCATTATATACTATTATAGATAGATAGATAGATAGATAGATAGATAGATAGATAGATAGATAGATAGATATAGATATATATATCTATATCTATATCTATATATTATATACAACAATACTGTATGGTGATCAGTTCTGATGGACATGGCCTTCTTCAATAATGAGATGAACCAAATCAATTCCAATAGAGCAGTAATGAACAGCTACACCCAGCGAAAGAACTCTGGGAGATGACTTTGAACTGTTACATAAAATTCCCAACTCCTCTATTTTTGTCCACCTGCATTTTTTTATTTCCTTCACAGGCTAATTGTACACTATTTCAAATTCTGATTCTTTTTGAACAGCAAAATAACTGTATGGACATGTATACATATATTGTATTTAACTTATACTTTAAAATACTTAACATGTACTGGCCCACTTGCCATACGGGGGAAGGGGTGTGGGGAAGGAGAGAAAAAGTTGGAACAAAAGGTTTTGCAATTGTCAATGCTGCAAAATTACTCATGGATTTATCTTGTAAATAAAAAGGTATAATTAAAAAAAAAAATTTGTAATAGAAGAAAAGGAAAGGGGAGGTATGATGAGGAAAATTAAAGCAAATAAAGATGCATAAAAATTATGAAACACTTGCCACAAAAATAAAGTCAGATTTAAATAATTGGAAAGGCATTGAGTACTCTTGGATAGGCCGAGCGAATATAATTAAGATGACAATACTCCCTAAACTAATCTATTTATTTAGTGCTATACCAATCAGAATCCCAAGAACCTATTTTAATGACCTAGAAAAAATAACAACAGAATTCATATGGAACAATAAAAGGTCGAGAATTTCAAGAGAAGTAATGAAAAAAAATTAAAATGAAGGTGGTCTAGCTGTACCTGATCTAGAACTATATTATAAAGCAACAGTCACCAAAACCATTTGGTATTGGCTAAGAAATAGACTAGTTGATCAGTGGAATAGGTTAAATTCACAGGGCAAGATAGTGAATAAAAATAGCAATCTAGTGTTTGACAAACCCAAAGATCCCAACTTTTGGGATAAGAATTCATTATTTGACAAAAACTGCTGGGAAAACTGGAAATTAGTATGGCAGAAACTAGGCATGGACCCACACTTAACACCACATACTAAGATAAGATGAAAATGGGTCCAAGATTTAGGCATAAAAATGAGATCATAAATAAATTAGAAGAACATAGGATACTTTACCTCCCAGACTTGTGGAGGAGGAAGGAAGTTGTGTCCAAAGGAGAACTAGAGATCATTATTGATCACAAAATAGAAAATTTTGATTACATCAAATTAAAAAGCTTTAGAACAAACAAAACTAATGCAAACAAGATTAGAAGGGAAGTAACAAATTGGGAAAACATTTTTACAGTTAAAGGTTCTTTTAAAGGCCTCATCTCCAAAATATACAGAGAATTGACTTTAATTTATAAGAAATCAAGCCATTCTCCAATTGATAAATGGTCAAAGGATATGAACAGAAAATTTTCAGATGATGAAATTAAAATTATTCCCACTCATATGAAAGATTGTTCCAAATCACTATTGATCAGAGAAATGCAAATTAAGACAACTCTGAGATATCACTATACACCTGTCGGATTAGCTAAGATGACAGGAACAAATAATGATGAATGTTGGAGGGGCTGTGGGAAAACTGGGACACTGATGCACTGTTGGTGGAGTTGTGAAAGAATCCAACCATTCTGGAGAGCAATCTGGAATTATGCCCAAAAAGTTATCAAAATGTGCATACTCTTTGATACAGCAGTGCTACTACTGGGTTTATATCTCAAGGAAATACTAAAGAAGGGAAAGGGACCTGTATGTGCCAAAAGTTTTGTGGCAGCCCTTTTTGTAGTGGCTAGAAACTGGAAAATGAATGGATGCCCCTCAAATGGAGAATGGTTGTGTAAATTATGGTATATGAATGTTATGGAATATTATTGTTCTGTAAGAAATGACCAACAGGAGGAATACAAAAAGGGTTGGAGAGATTTACATCAACTGATGCTGAGTGAAACGAGCAGAACTAGGAGATCATTATACACTTCAACAATGACACTGTATGAGGATGTATTTTGATGGAAGTGGATATCTTCAACATAGAGAAGAGCTGATCCAATTCCAATTGATCAATGATGGACAGAATCAGCTACACTCAGAAAAGGAACACTGTGAAATGAGTGTCAACTGTGAACATTTTTTTTTGTTTTTCTTCCCAGATTATTTTTACCTTCTGAATACAATTCTTCCTTTGCAACAACAACAACAAAATTTGGTTCTGCATATATATATTGTACTTACGATATACTATAAGATATTTAATATTTATGGGAATGCCAGCCATCTAGGGGAGGGGGTGGAGGGAAGGAGGGGAAAAATTTGGAACAGAAGGGATAATGTAATTAAAAAAAAATACCTATGCATATGTACTGTCAAAAAAGAGTTATAATTATAAAATTAATAAAAAATAAATTAAAAAATGTAATTGGGAAATAGTTTACAAAATAAATAAAAATACAATAGAACATAAAAAATAAAGATGTATAAAAGACCTATTACAATTGAGGAAGAAGGGAAGAGAATGAACATTGCCTGAAGCTTAATGTCATCATTTTTGGCTCTCAGAGGGAAAAACTTAGTCAGTTGGGAATAGAAATTTATCTAATCCTATAAAATAGGAGGAGAAGAAAGAGAAAAGAAAGGGCTATATGGAAAGGAGGGCAGAAAGACTAGAGGGAAAAGGGAAGAGAAAGCGGTAGTGGATACAGTAAAAGGTAATAGGTAGAGTGGATCACAAAAACATTGCTCTGAATAAGGTGGAAAGAAAGAACAAAAAGTATATGCAGAGGAGAAAATAGAATGGAGAGAAATACACACCTGGTAATCATAATTGTGAATCTGATTGGAATGAACTCTCCCATAAAATGGAAGCAAATAGCAAAGTGAATTATGAAAAAAGAAAAAAAAAATCAACAACAAAAAACAGAATCCTACAATATGTTCTTCACAAGAAACAATATTTGGCAGTGAGAAAAACATACTGAGGAAAGGTAAAAGGCTTGAAAAGGATTTATTGCACTTCCACTGAAGTAAAATAAATAAATAAAAGCCGGAATAGCAATTCTGATCTCAGATAAAGCAAAAGTAAAAATAGATTTAATTAAAGAAGATAATGAAAGAAAGTATATGTTGATAAAGAGTATAGTAAACAATAGGGTAATTATGAGATTAAATGCATATGCACAACATTATGGAGCAGCAAAATTCCTGGAGACTATATTAAACCAGGAAAAAAATAGACAACAAAACTGTATTAGTGGCGGATCTTAACTTTCCCCTCTCAGAATCAGATAAACCTAACTATTAAATAAACAAGAAAGAAATTAGGAAGTTTAATAGGATCCCAGGAAACCTAGAAATAATAGACTTCTAGAAAAATTGGATAGACACAGAAAGGAATACACCCAATTCTAAGTAGCACATGATCCCTACACAAAAACTGATCATGTATTAGGGCAGATGTAATGAGACCTTCTGAATCATCTGGAGCTTCAAACAAATTGTCTTCCAGTTGGCTAGCTCAGCCATTAAGAGGGAAACAAAAGAATTGATGATATGGGACATAACAAAAACAGTTCTTAGGGGGAAATTTTATATCTTTAAATAGCTACAGTAATAAAGTAGAGAACGAGGAGAACAATGAATTGGTCATGAAATTAAAAAAAGTAGGGAAAAAAAAAAAACAAATTAAAAACCTCAATTAAATGCCAAATTAGAAATTCTAAAATTCAAAGAAGAGATCCACAAAATAGAAAATAAGAAAACTATGGAAGTATTAAATAAAATTAAGAGTTCATTTTTGTGAAAATGCCAACAAAATAGTTAAACCTTAGGTATTTTTATTAGAAAAAGAAAAGAGAAAATCAACATCAAAAATGAAAAGGGTGAAAAACCACCAATGACAAATAAATTAAAGCAATAATTAGAAATTATTTTGCCCAACTGTGAGGCAGCAAATCCAACAATCTAACCAAAATAGATAAATATTTTACAAAAAATATAAAGTGTCCAAATTGACAGAAGAAGAAATAAATTACTTAATGTTTGAAAAAGCCATTAATGAATTTCCTAAAAAAATCTCGAATGTTAGTTGGATTCACAAGTGAATTCTAACAAACATTTAAAGAACAATTAATTCCAATATTGAGTAAAGTATTTGAAAAAATACTTAGGTAAAGCAATTCTGTACCTAATATACCTAAATCATATATACCTAAATAATATACCTAATACCTAAATCAGAGAGAGCCAAAACAGAGGGAAAAAATTGCAGATAAATCCCCCTACTTAATATTGATGCAAAAATACAAAAAAATATTAAATAACATATTCTCAAAGAGATTACATCAACTTATTAGCAGGATAATATACTGTAATGAAGTGGGATTTATATCAGGAAAGCAGGGCTGGTTCAATATTAGAAAAACTACTGCCATAATTTATTAAATTATATCAATGATAATCTCAATAGATGCAAAAAAAAAGTGTTAGCTAAAATATAGTTCCCATTCCTATTTAAAACACTAGATAAGGGGACTTTTCCTGAAAGCAATAATAAGTAATCATTTAAAACCAACAGCAAGCATTACTTGTAATGCATAAAAGCTCTATGGATTCTCAGTAAGATAAAGGGTGAAACAAGGATACCTATGATCATCAATATTATTCAACATTGTATTAGAAATGTTGGCTTTAACAATAAGAAAACATTAATTAAAAGAATTACATAGGCAATAAGGAAATAAAACTATCACTTTTTGCAGATGATGTGATGATATATTTATTGAATCCTAGAAAATCATTCAAATACCTACTGGAAATAATTCACAGCTTTAGCAAAGTTGGAAGATATAAAATAAAACCATAGAAATCATCAGCATTTTTATGTTATGTATTACTGCCAAAGCCCATAAACATGAGATAGAAAGAGTAATTCATATATATATATATATATATATATATATATATATATATATATATATATATATATATATATATATATATATATATATAATTATAGTTAAAATTATGAGCCTGCTAAAGAATCAAGTCAATTATTGCAATTTGTTGATGCCACAACTGTTTAGTTAGAGGAATTCAGTCAATGGAAAAGTAAATTACTTGAGACAATATCTACTTTAAAATATTTGGACAAGGAAAAAGCAACAAAAAATTCAAGATCATATCTAAATACCTTAAACAAAATCTAGGATTAAAAAGAGAGAGAGAAATACCTAAAAATTCACAAAACATCTGGACATCAATGGAATACAGAGTTATGTTGTACAAATAGAATTATGAAACACTATAAGGATGCAGTACCCTGGATGACAGAGAGAAGACACATCTCTATTTGAACTTTCCCTAATATTCTCAGAACAATAGCAGATCAAGCCTCTAATAGGTTTTGGAGTGACAGAACCCACAAATATTTGAAAAGTAACACATTTCCAGGAGAAGATATTTCAGAAGGACTTCAGAAAAGGTTTGTTTCAATTGGAGGATGGGTAGGGGATGTTTGAGCACAGGTGTAGTGAAGAGAGTCAGAGCTGGGAAATCTACCAGAAGGAATGTACAGCAGTGGTGGCTACTCTATCCTTTTTTCAAGCCAGTGGATCAGCAGATTAGCTGTAAGACATCCAACACAAATAAAAGAGGCAAATAGTGATCCTCTTAACACCCGAAAAATGTAGGACTTAGTAACAACTACCCAACATGAGAAGTAAGCAGCACCAACCCAATCACAGCCACTGTCACTTGTAGAGGAAGTTTGGACAATCTCTCCGTTGTCCTAAGAGCAGGCCGCAACCTTTTAATAAATGATCAAAAAAGGAAAAAAGAACTCTGATCACAGACAACTTTTATGGAGAAAGAGAAAAACAGACTTCAAACTCTGAGGACAGTCATGGCAAATAATGTCCAGATGAATCCCCAAAGGGTGAAATGATTTGGTTCCATCTCACAAGGTTCTACTGAAAAAACTCAAACAGGATCTTAAAAGAGTTAGAAGAAAAATGAGGAAAGGAAATGAGAACACTGCAGGAGTATTTGCAAAAGGAAACACAGAAGTTATCTAAAGAAAACTCCTTCAAAATAGATTGGATGAAATGGAAAAATCATATAAGTACTTACAAAATAGATTTGACAACATGGAAAAAGAAAAGAACTCCTTGAAAAACATAATTTGTGAAATGGAAAAATCATTAAATTGTTAAAACAACTCATTTAAAATTCTGTTGGACAAATGCAAAAGGAGCTAAAAAACCTAACTGAAGAAAGTAATTCATAAAATAAGAACTGAACAAATGCAAATGAGACATCAAGAATCAATCAATCAAGACCAAAAAAAAAAAAAAAAAAAATACAAGAAATGCAAAGAAACTGATTGGAAACAACAACACAACTAATAGCCTAGAAAATAGATCTAGGAGAGATAAACTAAGGATTTTTAGACTTCCAGAAAAAAACAAGATAAAAAAAGAGTCTAAAAATAATGCTTGAAGAGGAAAAGGAAAGAGTAAAAGGATCAAGGAAAACTGCCCTAATATCATAGAACTGGAGGGTAAAATATCCATCAAAAAAGACCCCAAACTGAAAACTTTTAGGACTATCATAGCAAAATTTCAGAATTATCAAACTAAGGAGAAAACATTGCAAGCATATTCACATATTGAGGAGCCACAATCAGGATTAACCAGGACCTAGCATCTTCCACTTTAAAGCACCAAAGGCCCTGGAATTTGATATTCAAAAAGACAAAAGAATTTGGATTGCACCTAGGAATCAACTATCTAGCAAAATTTAGCTTTACCTTTCAGGAAAAAAGACAGATTTTTAATGATAAAGGTGAATATCATTTATTTCTTATAAAAACAGAGCTGAACAAAATATTTGATCTCCAAATACAAAACTCAAGAGAAGCAGAAAGAGATAAAAAAGAAAGAAGTCTTGAGAATTGTATCTCTGATATGCAATACTTAGAGGGTGCAGGTATAATTTGATTTTTTTATGATAATATAAAAAAGAAACTAGAGATTGAAAGGAGATTATACTAGAAAAATAGGAAAATGGAGATAAACTGAAGTAATTTACATCTCATGAAGAGGCAAAAATGATCTGTTATAATTGAGAAAAAGAAGGGAATGAGATGAACATAGTGTGAATTTTACTCTCATCAGATTTCTCTCAGAAAAAGATTATCAGACACAATTTAATACATGTTGAAATGTGTCTCTCCATATAGGGAAATGGGAGAGGAAAGAGGAAAGAAAATGGGGAGGCTAAGTAAAAAACAAAACAAAACAAAAAACAAACAAACAAAAAACAAAGGTAGCAATCGATCTTAAATCAAGAAAAAAACAAAAATTTGTCTAATTAAAAGAGATAAGGAAGGAAACTATACTTTACTACAGGGTACCATAGATAATGAAGTAATATCACTACTAACCATATGCACCAAGTGGTATAGCATCCAGATTCTTAGAGAAGTTAATAGAGCTGCAAGAAGAAATAGACAGCAAATAAGAAGAAGTTTAGGAGGTAAATATACTTTTAGAAAAGCTAGGAATGATAGACCTTTGAAGAAGATTGAGTGGAGATAAAAAGGAATGTACTATTTTTCCCTCTAAATGGTACATGGAACCTACACAAAATTGATGATGTATTAGGGCATGAAAACCTCAAAATCAAACACAGAAGGGAAGAACTAGTAAATGCATCTTTTAAAGATTTTGATGCAATAAAAATTACATATAATAAAGGATGAGGGGAAAATAGGCAAAAAATCCATTGGAAATTAAATAACCTGAACATAAGGAGTGAGTGGGTAAAACAACAAATCATTGACACAATTGATAATTTCATCCAAGAGTAAGATGGTAATGAGATAATTTACCAAGATTTATGGGATGCAGCCAAAGTGTTTCTCACAGGAAGGATCTCTAGATGCTTACTTACATAAAAAAGAGAAATAGAAGATCAATGAATCTGGCAGGCACTAAAAAAAGCTAGAAAAAGAACAAACTAAAAATCCCAAATTAAATATAAAATTTGAAATTCTGAAAATGAGAGGAGTTTAAGAAAATTAATTATAAAAACTTATTCAACTAATAAAAAACTGAGCTAGTTTTATGGGAAAAAACAACAACAAAATGGACAAACTTTTAGTTAATTTGATAAGAAAAAGGAAAGAAGAAAATCAAATTGATAGTATCAAAAATGAATAGGATGAACTTCACTTCAATGAAGAGGAAATTTGGAAAATAATTAGAAGCTATATTGCCCAACTGCATGCCCATAACTATGATAATTGAAGTAAAATGGAGGTATATTTAAAATTATATAGATTGGCCAGATTAACAGAGGAGGAAAAACATCACTTAAATAGTCCCATCTTAGGGGGAAAAAAATGAATAAGGTATTAATCAACTCCCCAGGAAAAAAAATCTCTAGGGCCAGATGGATTTACATGTGAATTCTACCAAAAATTTATAGTACAATTATTTATAGTATAATTACAGTTATTATAGTACAATTATTTATAGTACAAATATTTCCAATATTTGCTAAGTATGTGAGTATGCATGCTAGAGAGTACAAACAGTACTATAGCAGATGTTGAGGCTTTTGAGATGTCATGGAGGCAAACTTTCCAATGGAGAAAGAGGACTATAGTCAGAACATGCATTTTTCATAATTGTCTTATCAGTCTCCTGGCTCAGGCCTTTGATGTGTGGGCCCATTTAATTATCCCTGCTAAAAAAATCTTACCGGGTTTCTTCTCCCTTTCCTTTATCACAGGTTCCCAAGGAAATATGGGAGGGTACTATTCATGAACAGCTCTCAAATGTTGCTGCTTCTTTATTTCTTATGTTTCTTGTATCCCATGTTTGGGTGCCATAATGTACCATCCCTATTAGTTCTTTGAAGGATCTTGCGACTAGCCTTAGCTTTAGTGGAGGAATGAAGAAGGCAGGAGAATAATGAGGATGGTCAAAGAAGGAGTGTCTATATTTCCAGTCCTCTCAGCCCTTAAATATTTAGAGGATACTAAACATGTGTCAACTAGAGAACCATTATATCAGCACATCATACAGAGCAAGTGCTAACTGTAAACATCCTGCTATTGATATGTAAATGTCTCTTTCTGTAAGTATTCCTTGATTCAAGTAGAACACTTGTGGTCAGGCCCTCTTTGACTTTTCAGGAAGGGTGAGAATACCAAAGGGAACTGGGGAGCCACGCCAGACACTGTCAGCAGGTTCCCTCTGTGCTTAAAGGTCTTAATGCTTTACCCAGAGATCCCCCACTATCTGTGGGAGGTATTATACAGCATGTAGTAATATAACATAGGTTAGTAGAGATGTAAAAAATAGTATGAATCAACATGATATTATAAAAGATTTCCATGACTCCTAGGAGGATATATGAATAACAATCACACATACACCTCTTTCAGTAAGAGATAGTCCTAAAGCAATCTATTGTCCATCATTTCATTGGAATCCAATGATTCCTATGGGTTTTGAAGCCCTCCATCACTCATAACATGTCAAGGAATCCAATGATTCCTGGAGATTTTGAAGTTCTGCAACAGTCTCCTTAACAACTTTTGATGTTTATGAGTCAATTGTCATACACATAGGGTTAATTGTCATGCTCTTTTAGTGGCACACATAGTTAGAGATAGAACCACCAGATATTTACTGGGTCTTCTTTGTTTTGAGGGTCTTCTCTTTTTTGGTCTTTCTCTGATGGAAAAGGCAAATAGGGCTCATTAGCACCCATCTGATTCCTTCTCCGCTGCTAAAGATACAATCAAACTCTCTCCCCCAAGCAGTTAACCTCTCTAGTCCCTTCTATCCATCACTTTCTGGATCTCTCCACATCACCTGGAAATAATCCAGTGATAGTGGAGCTGCTTGCACTGGACACTGTCCTTTTGTTGAGTTATGAAACATGTCTGCCAGAGCCAGTGCATCTTCATCAAAAAAATTTAATAGTATAAAGGGCTAAGTGTAAAAGTTTTTTAGGGTTGCCTGTGGCTCCCTTTTTCTTTCATTTTTGGAGAAGCATCTGCATATCTTGGTTTCTCCTTTCCACTACTGCCTGTGCTTGAGGATTAAAAGCTATGCCAGTGGTGTGTAAAATCTTCTACTATGCAGAAAATGTGTAAAATGTTTAGAAGTATATGCAGGTCCATTGTCTGTATTTTTGTTCTTCTTTTTTCTTTTTTTAAATTTATTTTATAATTATAACATTTTTGACAATACATATGCATAGGTAATTTTTTTACAACATTATCCCTTGTACTCCCTTCTGTTCTGAATTTTCCCCTCCTTCCCTCCACACCCTCCCTTAGATGGCAGACATTCCCATACATATTAAATATTATACTATATCCTAAGTACAATATATATGTGCAGAAACGAATTTTGTTGTTGTTGTTGTTGCAAAGAAAGAATTGGATTCCAGAGGGTAAAAATAACCTGGGGAGAAAAACAAAAAATGCTAACAGTTTACACTCATTTCCCAGTGTTCCTTTTCTGAGTGTAGCTTATTCTTTCCATCATTGATCAATTGGAATTGGATTGACTCTTCTCTATGTTGAAGATATCCACTTCCATCGGAATACATCTTCATACAGTATTATTGTTGAAGTGTATAATGTTATAAAAAATTACTCATGCATATATAATGTCAAAAAAATTTATAAATAAAATTTTTTGAAAAATGAAAAATGCAATAAAACAAAAAAAGTGATGAACGATATAATTTCTGAATAGCATAAAATAGATCTCCAGGCTGCTCTGAACCAAGTTTATAGCAGAAAAATGATTGTGGTTTCTTTTTAAGTATCTTTGTTTTAACTTGGTGGGTTAGTGCCCTGGACTTGGGAAATAGTCCAAGAAACCAGCTTCACACAATTTGTCCATAAGCTATGTGTGGAGAGCTGTGTTACAAGGCTGGTGGTTGATTATAACTTGCAATTTTTCAATCAGGCAGGAAGCCAGAAGGGGATTCTGGATAAGGGTCTAGCAATTCAAAATCTTCAGGAAGCAAGACAGGAGTCTTTTTCATGGAATTTGATTGTTTGAGAAGAAAACAATGCGTGCAGAAGATGGTTGATGATGTTAATTACTAATTGGTTATTGCTAAGGAGGCAAGGTAATATGCATTCTCACATATAAAATATACAAAAAATAACAAAATCAAAGTTCTTGACCTCACAAACTAACATACTAACAAGGAAGAAAACATGCAAATAACTAAGGAGATACCAGATACTATATGGATAATATTCATATACTTATATAGGTATAAATATAGACACACAAATATAAATTGGATAAAAGGATAATATACATTCCAAGGTATGCAAACATTTCTCAGATTACATGCAGAGTACTGAAGCTATATATATAGCTTCAGAAAACATCGAGAGAACAATACAATTACTTGATTAATGAAAACAACACTGAAAAACTCCATAACTCAAATTATATGACATAACCAAGAAATGTTCCAAAGAACCTTTGAAGAAACACACTTCTTTCTTCTTGGCAGAGTTGGTAGATTATTCGTTTTGTGCAAAATGCTTCATGATATATGGATTTTCTATGAGGATTAGTTTTGTTCAAATGTTTTGCTTTTCTTTATTATGAAAAAGTTCTGTTTTTCAGGAAGGAGGTAGGATGTATAAGAGATATTAAGAAAGAACAAAGTATTAAAAAATCACAAAATATTGTTAAATATCTTAAAAGTAGAACATTCTAAATTAATATTGATTTGATTTGAGAAGGAATGGGCAAAACCACATCCAGAGAAAGAACTGTTGAGAATGAATGCAAGTCAAAGCGTACGATTTTCATTTTTTTCTCCCTTTCTCATGTTTTCCCTTTTGTTATGATTTTTCTTTCTAAATATGATTAACATGGAAATATTCTTAACATGATTGTACATGTATCACTTAAATTATATTGCTTGCTCTATTGAGGAATGGGGAAGGAAGGGAGAGTTGGAAAAACTCTAATCTTAAAAAA
Source organism: Sminthopsis crassicaudata (assembly GCF_048593235.1). Lineage (NCBI taxonomy): Eukaryota > Metazoa > Chordata > Mammalia > Dasyuromorphia > Dasyuridae > Sminthopsis > Sminthopsis crassicaudata. Next base: position 174,350,442 of record NC_133618.1, on the reverse strand, counting down.
TAAATGTTGAAAACTATCTTTACATGTAATTGAAAAAATACTGCATTATTAAATGAACAAAAAAGAGATACTGGGCACCTCAATAAGTATCTTCCAATGGAGACTGAATGACCACTTGTCAAAAATAGTTTTTTTTGTTAATTTGGTTATTGATATAGTCAATTATGTTAATAGATTTCCTATTATTGAACCAGGCTTGCATTCCTGGTATAAATGCTACTTGGTTTATATAGCTCTGGAGTTAATTGTTCTTTAAATGTTTAGTAGAATGCACATGTAAATCCATCTGGTCCTGGGAGTTTTTCTTAGGGAGTTGATTAAAAGCTTTTTCCATTTCTTTTTCTAAAATAGGTTTGTTTAACTAACTTACTTCTTCCTCTGTTAATCTGGATAACATATATATATATATATATATATATATATATATATATATATATATATATATATATATATATATATATAAAATAGCTTTTTATTTATAAGATATATGCATGGGTAATTTTTCAGCATTGGCAATTGCAAAACCTTTTGTTCTAACTTTTCCCCTCCTTTCAACCCCTTCCCCCAAATGGCAGGTTGACAAATACATGTTAACCTATCTTTTTGAATGTATTCCTTTTTTTAATCAAATTTACCAAGGGTTTATCTATTTTTTTTTCATAGAACCAACTCTTAGTTTTATTTACTAATTCAATGTTTTTTTGTTTTTTTTAACTTTCAATTTTATTAATCTCTCCTTTTATTTTTAGAACTTCAAGTTTAGTGTTTGACTGGGTGTTTTTAATTTGCTCCTATTTTAGCTATTTTAGTTGAAAGCCAAATTCATTGACCTCTTTCTCTATTTTACGCAAGTAGGCCTCTAGATATAAAATTCTCCTTATCACCAGTTTGGCTGCATCCCACACATTTTGGTGTGTTGACTCATTATTTTCTTTGGTGAAATTATTAATTGTATCTATGATTTGCTGTTTCACTCAACCATTCTTTAAAATGAGATTATTTATTTCCCTACTTTTTTTTTGGTCTGTTTTCCCTGGCTTTTTATTGAATTTGAATTGACTTTTATTAAATGCATTGTGATCTAAAAATAAAGCACTTATTATTTCTGCCTTTCTGCATTTTAAACTGAGGTCTTTGTGTCCTAATATATGATCAACTTTTCTAGTATTCTATTTACCTCTTTACCTTCTTTCTTATTTATTTTGTGGGTTGGTTTATCTAATTTTGATAGTGTAAGGTTGAGATCTCCCACTTGGTGCATATATGTTTACTATTGATATTGCTTCATTATCTATGTTATCCTAGTTTTATTCCTTATTTCTTTTAATTAAATCAATTTTTACTTTTGCTTGATCCCAATATTTCTTTTACCTTTTTATGTTTCTCTTGAGTACTATATTTGGAGATAAAACTTTGGTTTAGTTCTGTTTCTTTCATCAGAAATAGAAGAAATTCACCTATTTCTTTGAATATCCATCTTCTTCCCTTGGAAAAAATGTTCATTTGTCCAGGCAAGTTATTCTTGGCTGTATACAAAGTTCTTTTGCCTTTTGGAATATCAGATTCCAGGCCCTTTGATCCTTTAATGTGGACACTGCTAGATGTTGAGTAATTCTTATTGTGGCTCCTCTGTATTTGAATTGTTTTTTCTAGATGCTTATTTCCTTGGTCTGATAGTTTGGTAATGTAGCCATAATATTTCTTGGAATCTTTATTTTGGGATCTCTTTCAGTAGGTGATCGATGAATTATTTGAATGTCTGTTTTAACTTATGTTTCTATTACCTCTGGGCTCTTTTTTACATCATAATTTTTGGGAAGTCCAATAATTCTTAGATTATCTCTCCTAGATCTATTTTCCAGGTCTGTTGTTTTCCCAAATAGGTATTTAATATTTTTTTCTATTTTTTTTTCATTTTTTTGGTTTTGTTTGACTGATTTTTGGTGTCTTGTCAAGTCGTTCCTTTCCATTTTTTTCAATTCTTTTTTTTAATGATTTATTTTCTTCATTTGGAAATTGGCCTATTGAGTTTTTTAAATGAGTTGTTTTGTACTATGGAATTTTTTTTTTCCATTTCGCCAATTTTATTTTTTAGAGAGCTATTTTCTTTTTCCAATTCACTAATTCTGTTTTTGAGGGAGTTGATTTCTTTTTCCACTGTTTCTTTTAATGAGTTATCCAGACCATCCTGCCAAGCTTCCATTTTCTTTCCTCATTTTTCTTCCAGCTCTCTTGTAAAAGAGTTTTTGATTTCTGCTATGAGAGTCTTGTGTAGTGGGGACTAGATCATATCCCCCTTTGGGCTTACATCTAGAGACAATCTTTTTTTAGTCTCCTAAGGGTTTGAAGTCTCTTCTCTCTCAGTATAGAAGCTATCTATAGTTAAAGCCTGCTTTAACTCTTTACTAATTTTGACATAAAAGAAACAAAGAAAACAAAATAAAAACAAACAAAAAAACAAAAAACAACTGACGTCTGCTTTGGGGGCAGTATGGTATTACCAAGCTTCCTCTATAGACAACAGGAAGTAGCAGTAAAGCAGCAGCAGGACAGCAATAGCTGCTCTGTGTCTATACAAGGATTTCACTCTGAGAGTGTGCTAAGTCACTCCAGGTGTTGTGTGGGTATTGCCAAGTCCTGAGAGACTCTAGCATTTTCAGGTTATAGTCTTTAGTCCCTGTGATTTCTCTGCTGATCTACTGGCTTTCTGCCAGAGTAAAGTAGCCACATTGTGGTAAATTTCTCCCAGCAAATTTTCTGCTGGCTGAGACCACACATCAGACCCTTCAGATCTGCTCAGCATGAGCTGCCTTCCATGCTTTCACTGCCAACATTCCTGACCCTGTGCCTAGCCTATTCATCCCCATCCTTGAGCAAAAACAGAAATTTTCTGATGAATTTCAAGAATATCTTCTGTTGGTAATATTCCCAATATTCTTGGGTTTTTTCAGTCCAGCACTAATTCTGAGGTCTTTTATAAAAGAAGTAGTCTGAGGGAAAGGAAGAGCTTAGATATATGTATGTGTCCTCTCCATCATCTTGACTCTGTCCCTCTCTAATAGAATATTGAATAGTAATGGTGATATTGGGCAAACTTGTTTTACTCCTGATTTTATTGGGAATGGTTCTAGTTTATCCCCATTACATATAATGCTTATTGATGATTTTAAATAAAGGCTCCTGACTATTTTAAGGAAAAGTCCATTTATTCCTATACTCTCTAGTATTTTAAATAGTAATTTGTCTTGGATTTTATCAAATGTTTTTTTTTTTCCTGCATCTATTGAGATAATAATAGGATTTTTGTTAATTTGGTTATTGATATAGTCAATTATGTTAATAATTTTCCTAGTATTGAACCATCCCTGCATTCCATACTTTATCATGCTGTATTATCCTGGAGATGATTTTCTGTAAACTTTTTGCTAGTATTTTATTTAAAATTTTTGCATCAGTGTCCATTAGGGAGATTGGTCTATAATTTTGTTACTTTGTTTTTGTCCTACCTGGTTTAGATATAAGTACCATGTCTGTGTCATAAAAGGAATTCAGTATGACTGCTTCAATCCCTATTTTTTCAAATAGTTTATATAGCATTAGAGCTAATTGTTTGTTAAATTTTTGGTAGAATTCACACATAAATACATCTGTTGCTGTAGATTTTTTCTTAAGGAGTTGATTAATAAGCTTGTTCTATTTCTTTTTTTTTCTTTCTTTTTTTTTTTTTTTTTTTTTTTTAATGGGACTTTAAAAAAAAATACTTCTTCCTCTGTTAATCTAGTCGGGCTACATTTTGAAGGTATTTGTCCATTTCATATAAGTTATAAAATTTATTGGCATAAAGTTGGACAAAGTCAATCCTAATTATTGCTCTAATTTGCTCCTCATTAGTGGAAAATTCTCACTTTTCATTTTTAATATTAATAATTTGATTTTCATTTTTCATTTTTCTAATCAATTTTCCAAGGGTTAATCTTTTTTTTTTGTTTATTCAAAGAACTAACTCTTAGTTTTATTTATTAATTTTATATATATATACATATATATATGTATATATGTATATATATGTATATATATATATATTTACTTTCAATTGTATTAATCTCTTTTATTTTTAGAATTTCAAGTTTAGTGTTTGACTGGGGGATTTTAATTTGCTCTTTTTCTAGGTTGTTTAGTTGCAAGCCCAATTCAATGATTTTCTCTTTCTCTATTTTATGCAAGTAAATCTCTGGAAAATAAAAAAAAAATTCCCTTATTACCACTTTAACTGCATCTGACATATTTTGGTATGTTGTCTCATTATTGTCATTCTCTTGGGTGAAATTATTGTGTCTATGATTTGCTGTTTCACCCAATCATTCTTTAGGATGAAATTATATTCCAATGACTTTTTGGTCTGTTTTCCCCTGGCTTTTTAATGAATGCAATTTTTATTACATCATAATCTTTAAAGGGACGCATTTATGTTTCTACCTTTCTATGTTTGCATTTGAGGTCTTTATGTCCTAATATATGGTCAGCTTTTGTATAGGTTCCATGAACTGCTGAAAAGAAAATGTACTCCTGTCTCCATTTAGCTTTCTCCAAAGATCTATCATACCTAACTTTTCTAGCATTCTATTTACCGCGTTAACTTCTTTCTCATTTATTTTGTGGTTTGATTTATCTAGTACTGTGAGTGCAAGTCTGAAATCTCCTACTATTACAATTTTGCTTTCTATTTCCTCTTGCAGCTCTCTTAACTTGTCCTTTAAGAATTTAGATGCTACACCACTTGATGCATACATGTTTACTACTAATATTGGTTCATTATCTATGTTACCATTTATCAAAATATAGTTTCCTTCGTTATCTCTTTTAATTAGATCAGTTTTTGCATTTCCTTGATCTGAGATCAGGATAGCTGCCTCTTCTTCTTCTTCTTCTTTTTTTTTTTTTTTTTGAAAAAGAGAATGATTTTATTATTTTGTATTATAGCTTTTTATTTACAAGATATATGCATGGATAATTTTACAGCACTGACTCTTGCAAAACTTTTTGTTCCAATTTTCCCCCCTTTCCTCCATGCCCTTTCCCATTTGGTAGGTAGATTAAATATGTTAAATTAAATATTAAATATAATACATGTATAGAACTCCATGCAGTTATTTTGCTGCACAAGAAGAATTCGACTTTGAAATAATGTACAATTAACCTGTGAATGAAATAAAAAATCCAAGCAGACAAAAACAGAGGTATTGGAAATGCTATTTAGTAGCTCACAGTCATTTCTGAGAGTTCTTTCATAGAGTGTAGCTGGTCCTATTCATTATTTTTTTAAAAATTGATTAATTTATTATTTAATTACTTTTTACAAAAAAATTATACATAGGTAATTTTCCAGCATTAATAATTGCAAAACCTTTTGTTTAAACTTTTCCCCTTCTTCCCCACACCCCTTCCCCCAGATGGCAGGTTGATAAATACATGTTAAATATGTTAAAGTATAAGTTAAATACAATATATGTATACATGTCCAAAAAGTTATTTTGATGTACAAAAACAATTGGACTTTACAATTAGCCTGTGAAGGAAATAAAAAATGTAGGTAGACAAATATAGGGATTGGGAATTCAATGTAGTGGTTCATAGTAAACTCCCAGAGTTCTTTCACTGGGTGTAGCTCGTTCAGTTCATTACTGCTCTATTGGAACTGATTTGGTTCATCTCATTGTTGGAGAGGGCCATGTCCATCAGAATTGATCATCATATAGTATTGTTGTTGAAGTATATAATGATCTTCTGGTCCTGCTCATTTCACTCAGCATCTGTTTATGTCTCTCCAGGGCTTCCTAAAATCATCCTGTTGGTCATTTCTTACAAAACAATAATATTTCATAATATCCATATACCACGGGTTATTCAGCCATTCTCCAATTGATGGGCATTCACTCAGTTTCCAGTTTCTGGCCACTAAAAAGAGGGCTGCCACAAATATTCTTGCACATACAAGTCCCTTTTCCTTCTTTAAAATCTCTTTGGGATATAAGCCCAGTAGTAATGCTGCTGGATCAAAGGGTATGACCAGTTTCATAACTCTTTGAGCATAGTTCCAATTTGCTCTCCAAAATGGCTGGATGTATTAACAATTACACCAACAAGGTCTCAGTGTCCCAATTTTCCCACATCCACTGTAACATTCTATATTATCTTTCCCTGTCATTCTAACCAATCTGACAGGTGTGTAGTGGTATCTCAGAGTTGTCTTAGTTTGCATTTCTCTAATTAATAATGACTTTGAGTATCTTTTCATATGGCTAGAATAGTTTAAATTTATTCATCTGAGAATTATCTGTTCATATCCTTTGACCATTTATTAATGGGAGAATGGATTAATTTCTTATAAATTAGAATCAATTCTCTATATATTTTGGAAATGAGGCCTTTATCGGTCCTATTTATTATTGAACAAATAGACCGATTTGCTTCATCTCATTGTTGAAAAGAGCTACGTCCATCAGAATTGATCACCATATAATATTGTTGTTGAAGTATAATGATCTCCTGATCCTGCTCATTTCACTTAGCATCTGTTCATGTCTCTCCAGGCCTTTCTGAAATCTTCCTGCTGGTCTTTTCTTAGACAACAGTAATATTCCATAACATTAATATACCACAATTTATTCAACCATTCTCCAATTGATGGACATCCACTCAGTTTCCAGTTTCTAGCCACTACAAAGAGGGCTGCTACAAACATTTTTGCACATATAGGTCCCTTTCGCTTCTTTAAGATATCTTTGGATATAAGCCCAGTAGTAACACTGCCGGATCAAAGGGTGTGCACCTTTAGATAACATTTTGAGCATAATTCCAAATCATTCTCCAGAATGGCTGGATGATTCATAATTCCACGAACAATGTATCAGTACCCCACCTTCAGCATTCTCTTTTGCTGTCATGCTACCAATCTAAGAGGTGTATAATGATATCTTAGAGTGGTAATGATATCTTAGAGTGGTCTTAATTTGCATTTCTCTGATTAATAATGACTTGGAGCATCTTTTCATATGGCTAGATATGGTTTCAATTTCTTTATCTGAGAATTGTCTGTTCATATCCTTTGACCATTTATCAATTGGTGAATGGCTTGATTTCTTATGAATTAAAGGTAATTCTCTATATATTTTGGAAATGAAGCCTTTATCAGAATCTTTGATTGTGAAAATGTTTTGCCAGTTTATTATTTCCCTTCTAATCTTGTTTCCATTAATTTTGTTTGTACAAAAGCTTTTCAATTTGATATAATCAAAATTTTGTATGTTGTCATCAATAATGATCTCTAGTTCTTTGGTTATAAATTCCTTCCTTCTCCACAGATCTGAGAGGTCAACTATCCTGTGTTCTACTAATTTATTTATAATCTCCTTCTTTATGCCTAGGTCATGAACCCATGTTTACCTTCTCTTAGTTTCTGCCATACTAATTTCCAATTTTCTCAGCAGTTTTTTTTTTTTTTTTGTCAAACAGTGAATTCTTTTCCCAAAAGCTGAGGTCTTTGTGTTTGTCAAACATTAAATTATTAAAGTTATTGACTATTTTGTCCTGTGAACCAAACCTATTCCAATGATCGACTAGTCTATTTCTTAGCCAATATGAAATGGTTTTGGTAACTGTTGCTTTATAATACAGTTTTAGATCTGATACATCTAGACCTTCTTCATTTGTCATTTTTTTTTCATTAGTTCCCTTGAAAGTTTTGACTTTTTGCTCTTCCAGTTGAATTTTTTTGGTATTTTTTCTAGTTCATTAAAATCGTTTCTTGGGAGTCTGATGGGTATAACATTAATAAAAAGATTATTTGAGGTAGTATTATCATCTTTATTATATTTGCTTGCCTTATCCAAGAGCATTTAATATTTTTTTTTCAATTGGTTAGATGTGACTTTATTTGTGTGGAAAGTGTTTTTCAGTTTTGCTCATATAGTTTCTGACATTGCCTTACTAGATAAATTCCCAAATATTTTACTATTGGCATTTACTTTAAATGGAATTTCTCTTTGTAACTCTAAGTATTGGATTGTGTTAGTGATATATAAGAATGCTTATGACTATTTAAGTTTATTTTTTATCCTGAAAATTTGCTAAAGCTGTGGATTATTTCAAATAGCTTTTTAGTAGAATCTCTAGAGTTCTCTACCATCATATCATCAGCAAAGACTGATAATTTGGTTTCCTCATTACCTACTCTAATTCCTTTAATCTCTTTCTCAACTCTTATTACCAAAGCTAGCATTTCTAATATAATATTGAATAGTAATGGTGATAGTAGGCAACCTTGTTTCACTCCTCATCTTTTTGGGAATAATTCCAAGTTTATCCCCATTACATATGATGCTTACTGACAGTTTTAAATAGATGCTACTCATTATTTTAAGGAAAAGCCCATTTATTTCTTTTTTTTTTTAATTTTTATTTTATTTTATAATTATAACTTTTTTTTTGACAGTACATATACATGGGTAATTTTTTACAACATTATCCCTTGCACTTACTTCTATTCAGATTTTTTCTCTTCCTCCCCCAACCCCCTCCCCCAGATGGCAAGCAGTCTTATATATGTTAAATATATTACAGTATATTCTAGATAAAATATATGTGTGTAGAACCAAATTTTTTTTCCACAGGAAGAATTGGATTCAGAAGGTAAAAATAACAGTTTACACTCATTTCCCAGTGTTCCTTTTCTGGATGTAGCTGATTCTGTCCATCATTAATCAATTGGAATTGGATTACTGTTCTCTATGTTGAAGAAATCCACTTCCATCAGCATACATCCTCGTACAGTATCATTGTTGAAGTGTATAATGATCTTCTGGTTCTGCGCGTTTCACTCAGCATCAGTTGATGTAAGTCTCTCCAAGCCTCTCTGTATTTCTCCTGTTGGTCATTTCTTATAGAACAATAATATTCCATAAAATTCATATACCATAGTTTACCCAACCATTCTCCAATTGATGGACATCTATTCATCTTCCAGCTTCTAGCCACTATGAAAAGGGCTGCCACAAACATTTTGGCACATACAGGTCCCTTTCCCTTCTTTAGTAGTTCCTTGGAGTATAAGCCCAGTAGTAGTATGGCTGGGTCAAAGGGTATGCACATTTTGATAACTTTTTGGGCATAATTCCAGATTGCTCTCCAGAATGGTTGTATTCTTTCACAATTCCACCAACAATGCATCAGTGTCCCAGTTTTCCCACAGCCCCTCCAACATTCATCGTTATTTGTTCCTGTCATCTTAGCCAATCTGACAGGTGTGTAATGATACCTCAGAGTTGTCTTAATTTGCATTTCTCTGATCAATAGTGGTTTGGAACACTCTTTCATATGAGTGGAAATAGTTTTAATTTCATCATCTGAAAATTGTCTGTTCATATCCTTTGACCATTTATCAATTGGAGAATGGCTTGATTTCTTATAAATTAAAGTCAATTCTCTGTATATTTTGGAGATGAGGCCTTTATCAGAACCTTTAACTGTAAAAATGTTTTCCCAGTTTATTACTTCCATTCTAATCTTGTTTGCATTAGTTTTGTTTGTGCAGAAACTTTTTAATTTGGTGTAATCAAAATGTTCTATTTTGTGATCAATAATGGTCTCTATTTCTCCCTTGGACACAAACTCCTTCCTCCTCCACAAGTCTGAGAGGTAAACCATCCCATGTTCCTCCAATTTATTTATGATTTCGTTCTTTATGCCTAAATCTTGGACCCATTTTGATCTACTCTTAGTATGTGGTGTTTTGTAATTTTGCTCATATAATTCCTGACTCTTCTTTGGTAGATATATTCCCAAATATTTTATACTATCGACTGTTATTTTGAATGGAATTTCTCTTTGTATCTCTTGCTGTTGGATTGTGTTGGTAATGTATAAAAATCCTGAGGATTTATGTGGATTTATTTTGTATCCTGCAACTTTGCTAAAATTCTGAATTGTTTCTATTAGCTTTTTAGCAGAGTCTTTGGGGTTCTCTAAGTATACCATTATATAATCTGCAAAGAAGGTCAGTTTGATTTCCTCATTACCTACTCTAATTCCTTGATTTTCTTTCTCAGCTCTTATTGCCAAGGCTAGAGTTTCTAGTACAATGTTGAATAGTAATGGTGATAGTGGGCAACCTTGTTTCACTCCTGATCTTACTGGGAAAGGTTCCAGTTTATCACCATTACATATGATGTTTACTGATAGTTTTAAATATATGCTCTTTATTATTTTAAGGAATAGACCATTTATTCCTAAATTCTCAAGCGTTTTTAGTAGGAATGGATGTTGGATTTTATCAAATGCTTTTTCTGCATCTATTGAGATGATCATATGGTTTTTATTAATTTGTTTATTAATATGGTCAATTATGCTAATAGTTTTCCTAATATTGAACCAGCCCTGCATTCCTGGTATAAATCCCACTTGGTCATAGTGTAGTATCCTGGGGATGATTTTCTGAAGTCTATTTGCTAATATCTTATTTAAGATTTTAGCATCAATATTCATTAAGGAAATTGGTCTATAGTTTTCTTTCTCAGTTTTTGATTTACCTGGTTTAGGTATCAGTACCATGTCTGTGTCATAGAAGGAATTTGGTAGGACTCCTTCAATCCCTATTTTTTCAAATAGTTTACATAGCATTGGAGTTAGTTGTTCTTTAAATGTTTGGTAGAATTCACCTGTAAATCCATATGGTCCTGGGGACTTTTTCTTAGGAAGTTGGTTAATAGCTTGGTCTATTTCTTTTTCTGAGATGGGACTATTTAGACTACTTACTTCTTCCTCTGTTAATCTGGGCAAGCTATATTTTTGAAGGTATTCTTCCATTTCATTTAAGTTATCAAATTTATTGGCATAAAGTTGAGCAAAGTAGCTCCTAACTATTGTTCCAATTTCCTCTTCATTAGTGGTGAGTTCACCCTTTACATTTTCAAGACTATCAATTTGCTTTTTCTCTTTCCTTTTTTTAATCAGGTTTACTAAGGGTTTGTCTATTTTGTTGTTTTTTTCATAAAACCAACTCTTAGTATTATTAATTAATTCAATAGTTTTTTTTTTTTTTACTTTCAATTTTATTAATCTCACCTTTTATTTTTTTAATTTCAAGTTTTGTGTTTGTCTGGGGGTTTTTAATTTGTCCCTTTTCTAGCAATTTTAGTTGTAAGCCCAATTTGTTGGCCCTCTCTTTCTCTATTTTATGCAAGTAGGCCTGTAGAGATATAAAACTTCCCCTTAATACTGCTTTGGCTGTATCCCACACATTTTGGTATGATGTCTCATTATTGTCATTTTCTTGGGTGAAGTTATTAATTATGTCTATGATTTGCTATTTTACCCAATCATTTTTTAGTATAAGATTATTTAGTTTCCAATTATTTTTTGGTCTATTTTCCCCTGGCTTTTTATTAAATGTAATTTTGATTGCATTATGGTCTGAAAAGGATGCATTTACTATTTCTGCCTTACTGCATTTGATTTTGAGGTTTTTATGCCCTAGTATATGATCAATTTTTGTATAGGTTCCATGAACTGCTGAGAAGAAAGTATATTCCTTTCTGTCTCCATTTAGCTTTCGCCAAAGATCTAGCATAGCAAACTTTTCTAGTATTCTATTCACCTCTTTGACTTCTTTCTTATTTATTTTGTGGTTTGATTTATCTAATTCTGAGAGTGCAAGGTTGAGATCTCCCGCTATTATAGTTTTGCTATCTATTTCCTCTTGCAGCTCTCTTAATTTCTCTTTTAAGAATTTAGATGCTGCACCACTTGATGCATATATGTTTAATATTGATACTGCTTCATTATTGATGCTTCCCTTTAGCAGGATATAATGCCCTTCCTTTTCTCTTTTGATTAGATCAATTTTTGTTTTTGCTTGATCTGAGATGAGGATGGCTACTCCTGCTTTTTTGGTTTTGCCTGAAGCATAGTAGATTCTGCTCCACCCTTTTACTTTTAGTTTGAATGTCTCACCCTGTTTCAGGTGTGTTTCCTGTAAATAACATATAGTAGTATTCTGACTTTTAATCCAGTCTGCTAACTACTTCCTCTTTATGAGGCAGTTTGCCCCATTCACATTTATGGTTAGAAGGACTAATTCTATATTGCTTGCCATCCTATTAACCCCTGCTTATGCTTTTCCCCTTTCCTTCCCTTTTACCCCCCTACCCAGTATTAAACTGGTGAACACCACTTGCTTTTCACAGCCCTCCCTTTTTAGGATCCCTCCCCCACCTTAAAGATCCTCCCCTTATTTTACCCCTTGTCTCGAAATTTCTGTATTCCCTTCCCCTTAGCTTACTCCTTCCCTTTCACTTTTCAATGAAGTGGAAGAAGTTTCACCATAAATCGAATATGTCTAGTGATACACGCTATGTTCATCTCCCTCCTTTCTTTCTCTAAGATATAATAGGTTACCTTTGCCTCTTCATGAGATGTAGTACCACCACTTTACACTTTTTTTATGATATAATCTCCTTTCCACCTCTAGTTTCTAAGACAAATTGTACTTATGTTCTTTACATATTTTTTTGACAGAAGTATAGTTCTCAAGATTTCTTTTTACCTTTTTAGAAATCTCTTGAGTTCTGTATTTGAAGATCAAACATTTTATATAGGTCTGGTTTTTTCATCAAAAATAGATGGAATTCATTTATTTCGTTAAATGTCCATCTTCTTCCCTGGAAAACGATGCTCATTCTTGCTGGGTAAGTTATTCTTGGCTGCATACCAAGTTCCTTAGCCTTTCGGAATATCATGTTCCAGGCCCTGTGTTCTTTTAATGTGACCGCTGCTAGATCCTGGGTTATCCTTATTGTGGATCCTCCATATCTGTATTGCTTTTTTCTAGCAGCTTCCAGTATTTTTTCCTTCATCTGATGGTTCTTGAACTTGGCCACTATATTTCTTGGCATTTTGATTTTAGGGTCCCTTTCATTAGGTGATTGACGAATTTTTTTAATGTCTATTTTACCCTCTGTTTCCAGAATGTCTGGGCAGTTCTCTTTGATAATTTCCTCGAAAATGGTGTCCAAGCTATTTTTTTCCTCCCATTTTTCAGGGAGTCCGATTATTCTCAAATTGTCTCTCCTGGATCTGTTTTCCAGGTCTGTTGTCTTTCTGGTAAGGTACTTGACATTCTTTTCAATTGTTTCATTTCTCTGGTTTTGCTTGACTACCTCTTGGTTTCTCCTTGAGTCATTCATTTCTACTTGTTCCAGTCTAATTTTCAATGATGTGTTTTCTTCACTCACTTTTTTTTATATCTCTTTGTAATTGTCCAATTGAGTTTTTATCTTCTATGGATTTTTTTTTTCCATTTTATCCATTTTATTTTTTAGAGAGCTGTTTTCTTTTTCCAGCTCACTAATCCTATTTTCCTTTGAGTTGTTTACCTTTTCCAGTTCACTAATCTTGTTTCTCAATGATTTGATTTCTTTATCCACTCTGTCTTTGAATGCATGGGATGACTTCTCCAGGCTCTCTTGCCAAGCTTCCCTTTCCTTTTCCCATTTCTCTTCCAGCTCTCTTGTGAGAGCCTTTTTGATTTCCTCTATGAGGTTCTTTTGTATTGAGGAGCAGCTTATATCCCTGCCAGGGGATACATCTGGGGACAGTCTGTTCCTAGTCTCCTCAGCATTTGAAGTCTGCTCCCTTTCCACACAGAAGTTGTCAATGGTTAGAGCCCTTTTGAATTTTTTGTTCATTTTGTCAGAGTAGGAATCAAAGAAAACAAACTGACAGAGAAACAATTGGTCTGTTTTGCGGGGGATGGGGCTGGATGGTATTAATGGGCTTCCTCTACAGGCCGGGGGTAGGGCAGCAGAGAGCCACTAACAGAACAGCAATGACTGTACTGAGTCTGCGCTCTGAGTCTCTGAGAATGCACGGAGTCAGTCCAGGTGGGGGTTGGGGGTGGCCGGGCACTGAGAGATGCTGGCTTTCTGGGCTTTTAATCTTCACCTCTGGTGTTTACACCCTCTCCGCTGCTCCTGGCTTGCTGCCAAGACGGAGCATCCACACTGGGGCAAAAGCCCTTTCACAGAAACGGCAGAGATCACACCCCTCCCCCTCCTGTCTGAGCTGTGTGAGCTGCCTGTCTTGCTCTGGCTGCCTGCCCTCAGTCTGCGCCCAGTCTGATTGACCCTCCCCCGAGCAAACACAGACCTTTTCTGGCAACTTTCAAGGATGTTTTCTCTTGGTGATTATTTGTGGATTTTTTTCTGGGTCAAGCATTAAGTCAGAGGCTTGTCATGAAGTAAGTTCTGAGAGAAAAGGAGGAGCTCAAGCAGCTGTCTGCCTCCACGCTGCCATCTTGGCTGGAAGTCATCAAGCCCATTTATTTCTACACTCTCTAGTGTTTTAATAGGAATGGATTGGATTTTATCAAATGCTTTTTCTATATATATTGAGATGATCATATGTTTTTGGTTACTTTGGTTATTAATATGCCAATTATGCTAATATTTTTCCTAATATTGAACCAGTCCTGCAATCCTGGTATAAATCCTACTTGGATTTACATTTGGCCTGCTCGTGCCCAACAGAGCAAACCTTTTCTGGAGATCTTCCAGATTATCCTCAGCATGTAAGTTGTTGTAGTCCCAATATTCATGGATTTTGCCAGTCAAGCACTATTTCTGAAGCTGAACTTGTAATTAGTAGAGAGATCAGAAGAGTAGTGTAAAAAGATTCATATGTCTTCTCTGCCATCTTGCCTCTGCCCCTACACTTTCTATTTTGACATCACATGATGCATAATAGATTCTGCTACAACCTTTTACCTTTACTCTATATGTATCACTCTGCTTCAAGTGTGTTTCCTGTAAACAACATATTATAGAATTCTGACTTTTAATCCAGTCTGCTATCTCCCTCTGCTTTATGGTGATTTTTACTCCATTCACATTTATGGTTAAAATTACTAATTATGTATTTCCTGCCATCTTGTTAACCCCAGATTATGATTTCTCTTTTTTTTCCCTTTCTCCTTTAGTCAGTATTAAATTTGTGAGCACCACTTGTCTCCTGCAGCTCTCTCTCTTTAGGATCCCTTCTCCCACCTTAGATCCCTTACAATTTCTATATTCCCTTCTATTTAGTTTACTGCTTCCCTTTTTGCTTTTCCCCTCTGACTTTTTAGTGAAGTGGGAGAAGTTTCTCTGTAAACCAAATATGTTTTATATTTTATCTTGAGCCAGTTCTGATGAGAGTAAAATGCACATTATGTTAATCCCCCTCCCTTCTTTCCCTCAGATATAATAGGTTTATTTTGCCTCTTTGTGACATTAAGTACCTCCACTTTTACCTTTTTCTGGTACAATATCCTTTCCACTTCTATCTTCTTTTTTATATTAAAACAATAAAAGCAAATTATACATGTATTCTTTATGTATACTTACAATATATAGTTCCCACGATTTCTTTTTACCTTTTTATGTTTCTCTTGAGTTCTACATTTGAAGGCCAAACTTTTTATTTAGTTCCAGTTTTTTCATCAGAAATAGATGTAATTCACCTATTTCAATGAATGTTCATCTTTTTCCCTGGAAGAAACAGCTCATTTTGGCTAGCAATGTTATTCTTGGCTGTGTACCAAGTTCCTTAGCCTTTTTGAATATCAGATTCTAGTCCCCTCCCTCCTTTAATGTTGATGCTGCTAGATCCTATGTAATCCTTATTGTGGCTCCTATGTATTTGAATTGTTTTTTTTTTTTTTTTTTTTTTTTTTTTTTTTTTTTTTTTTTTTTTTTTTTTCCCCTAGATGATTGTTGTATTTTTTTTTTTTTTGTCTGATAATTCTGGAATGTAGCCACAATATTTCTTGGAGTTTTGATTTGGGGACCTCTTTCAGTAAGTGATTGATGAATTCTTTCAATATCTATTTTACCCTCTGTTTCTATACCTAGAACCTATACCTAGAGCCATATAGAACCTATACCTAGAATCCTCAGTTCTCTTTGATAATTTCCTGAAAAATAATGTCAATCTCTTTTTTTCAATCATGATTTCCTGGAAGTCCAGTAACCCTCATATTATTTCCCCTAAATCAATTTTCCAGGTCTGTTGTTTTTCCAAGTAGGTATTTAACTTTTTTTTTTTCTATTTTCTTTTTTCATTTTTTTAGTTTTGCTTGATTAATTCTTGGTGTATACTTGAATCATTCATTTCCATATTTTCAATTCTGATTTTTAATGAATTATTTTCACTATTTACTTTTAAATTTTATTTTTGCAATTTTTATTGAATTTTTAAATGAGTCGTTATGTTTTATTGAATTTTTTTCCATTTTGCCAATTTTATTTTTTAAAGAGGTATTTTATTTTTCCAATTCACTAATTATGTTTTTCAGGGAGTTGATTGATTTTTTATCCATTCTATCTTTTAATGACTAACATGACTTATCCAGACCATCTTACAAAACTTCCCTTTCCTTTACCCATTTTTCTTCTAGCTCTCTTTTAAGAGCCTTTTTAATTTCTTTTATAAGAGCCTTGTATGATGGGGTCCAATTTATATCACAATTTGGGGCATAATCTGGAGATAATCTGCTTTTAGTTTCCTCAGGATTTGAAGTATGCTCTCTTTCAGTATAGAAGCTATCTATAATTAGAGCCTGCTTTGCCTTTTTACTCATTTCCCCCCCCCAAAAAAAAAATAAACAAACAAAAACTCAAAAAAAAAAAAAGCAAAACAAACAAAGCAACAGAAAAGAACAAAAAAATTGCAGTCTACTTTTGGGGCAGTCTATTGTTAACAAGCTTACTCTACAGACAACAAGAAGTAGCACTGAAGCAGTAGTAGGACAGCAATGGTTGTGCTGGGATCAGCATCTGCATTGGGATTAGCGGTTGTGCATTGTAATCCTGCTGAGTCCCTCCTAGTGCTGGTGGGGTTTGGCCAAGTCCAGAGAGACTCTAGAGTTTTGAGGTTTTTGTCTTTACCCTTTGTGTTTATATCTCTTCTCTGCTGATCTACTAGCTTGCTGCTAGAGCAAAGAAGCCGACACTATGGTCAAATTCTTCAGGCAAATTTTCCACCTGCTGAGACTGCACTCTACCTCCCTCTGGTCTGCTCAGCATGTGCTGTTTCCACACTCTTACTGCCTGCTTGCCTGCTGTTGCACATGGCATAACTGCCCCTTCCCAGGAGCAAAGACAGACCTTTTTTGCCAAATTTAGAGATCATCTTCTGTTGGTAACGTGTTGTACACCCAATATTCGTGGGTTTTGACAGTCAAGTATTAATTCCACGTTTGTTTCATGTATATATTTATATTCTGAGGGCAAGGGAGAGCTTAGATAGATGTGTGTGTCCTCTCCATCATCTTGGCTCTGCCTCCTATAAAAAGTATTGAAGTAATAAAAAGTAAGAGCTGTTTTGGTTTTTTTTATGTTTTTTTTGGGGGGAAGGTAAAATAAATAAACTTTTGGCTAATTGGAAAAAAAAAGAAAGGAAAAACAAAACAAAACAAAACACCAGCATCAAAAATAAAAATAAATGGACTTACTACCAATGACATAGAAATTAAAGAAATATTTAGTAACTATTTTGCCCAACTGTAGGGCAGCAAGTCTGGCAATCTAACCACAATGATTGTGCATTGTTCAGGTTAAGAGATGAAAATATAAATTACTTAAATGATCCCACTTTAGAAAAAAAAGTAATTGACAAAGCCATCAATGAATTCTCTAAGAAAATTATCTTCTATGATAGATGGATTCACAAGTGAAGTCTATAACACATTTAAAGAACAATTAATTCCAATACTGTGAGAATTATTTGGGAAAATAGGTAAAGAACAAATCCTACCAAAATCATTCCATGAAACAAGTATGGTACTGACACCTAAACCAAAAAGAGTCAAAACAGAGAATGAAAATTAAATATCAATCTCCCCATTGAAGATTGATACAAAATTTTAAATAAAATATTACCCAATAGATCATAGCAATTTATCTGCAAGATAATACAGAGATGAAGTGGGATTTATACCAAGAATGCAGGGTTGATTCAATATCATGAAAACTATTGCCATAATAGACCATATCAATAATAAAATCAACAGAAATTTTATGACAATCTCAATAGTTGCAGAAAAAAGCTTTTAATAAAATATATCACCCATTCTACTAAAAACACCAGCAATCACTTGGATAAAGGGAGCTTTCCTTAAACAATAAGCAATATCTATCTTAAACCTACAGCAAGCATTATTTGTAATGCAGAGAAAGTGAACACATCACCAATAAGATCAAGGATGAAAAAAGGATACCCATGATCACCACTGTTTTTCATCATTGTACTAGAAATGCTGGCTTTAGCAATAAGAAAAGAAAAAAAGTAAAAAATAACGGAATTAGACTAGGCAATGAGGAAATAAAACTATCACTCTTTGCAAATGAAATAATGATATACTTAGAGCATCCTAGAAACTTATCCAAAACATTACATCAAATACTTAACAGCTTTAGCAAAATTTCAGGATATGAAATAAACTCAAATCATCACCATTTCTATACATTACTGACAAAGTCCATCAGCAAGAAATAAAAAGAGAAATTCTATTTAAAATAATTCTAAACAAAATAAAATACTTGGGGCTCTACCTGCCAAGACAAACCCAAGAATTAATTATATGAACACAATTATAAAACTTCTCACACAAATAAAGTCAGATCTAAACAATTGGAAAAAATATCAATTGCTCATAGGTAGACTGAACTAATATAGGGAAAATGACAATTCTACCTAAATTGGTCTGTTTTTTTAAGTGCCATACTAATCAAACTGCCAAAATTATTTTATAAAACTAAAAAAAATAATAATAGAAAAATTCATCTAGAAGAACAAAAGGTCAAAGATATCAAAGGAATTAATGGGAAAATAAAAAAAATGATAATTTAGCAGTATCAACTAAAACTGTATTATAAAACAGCAATCATCGAAACCATTTTGTACTGGCAAAGAAAAAGAGTGGTGGATCACTGCAACTAATTAGATACACTTGACACAATAATCAAGGCCTATAGTCATCTAACAATTAATAAACTCCCAAAAGTACAGCTTCTGGGATAAGAACTCACTATAGCTTGGAAAATGGGAAATTAATATGTCAAAAACTCTCATAGATCTGCATTTCACAGACCATACCAAAATAAGGTCAAACTGAGTACACGATTTAGGAATAAAAGATAACATACACAAATTAGGAGAACAAAGGATCATTTACCTATCAGATCTTTGCAGTAGGAAACAATTAATGACCAAAAAAGAATTAGAGAAAATTATGAAAAGCAAAATGGACCACTTTGATAACACTAAATTACAAAGGTTTTCCACAAACAAAGCCAACAGAAATAAGATTAAAAGGGTCATACAAAGCTGGTAATCCTAACAAAATGTAAATTAAAACAACCTCTCAGATTGGTTAAGATGACAGGAAAATATAATTATAAATGTTGGAGAGAATGTGTGAAAACTGGGACACTAATATATTGTTGGTAGATTTGTGAAATAATCCAACCTTCTGGAGAGCAATTTGGAACTATGCCCAGAAGATTATAAAACTGTACATACCCTTTGATGCAGCAGTGCTCTTATTGTGTCTGTATCCCAAGGAAATCATAAGGGAGGGGAAATGACCCATATGCAAAAATGTTTGTATCAGATCTTATTGTGTTAGAATAGAATTGAAAAAGTAATAGATGACCATCGATTGGGAAATGGTTGAACAAATTGTGGTAAAAATAATCTGGGAAGAAAAACAAACAAACAAACAAAAAAAAACAAAGAAAGAAATAAAAATGTTCACAGTTTACACTTATTTCCCAGTGTTCATTTTCTGGATGTAGCTGATTCTGTACATCATTGATCAATTGGAATTTGATTAGCTCTTCTCTATGTTGAAGATATCCACTTCCATGAGAATATATATCCTCATACAGTATCATTGTTGAAGTGTATAATGATCTCCTAGTTCTGCTCTGTGCACCTGTGAAACTAGAATTGCTCTAGGATTGTGAAAAGTACAATAGAGAATTGTGATAAGCTAGAATTGTTTTAGGATTGTGAAAAGTGCAGTAGAGAATTGTGAGAAACTAGAATTGGTCTAGAATTGTGATAAATGTAACTAGAATTGTGACAACCTACCTCACTGATATTTAGTTGTTAACTAGAATTGTGATATTTTACCTTGTTGATTTCCCACCTCAGTGTTGACATCCTACCTCATTGGCATCCAATCTCTTTGGCTTATTATCTCTTGAGTAGGACTTTAATGAATGGGTTGAACACTTGGCCACTGTTGAGCCTAGTTCTCATTATCATACTTCTGTTTACTGATCTGCTGCTTTGTATGTCCTTGGGCATAACACTCTGTCATCTCATGAATCAAGTGGATTATAGCTGATGCTAAAAGTTTAACTTGATGAGATGTGGGGTTCCCGTAAAACAAGAGAAAGAAATTATGTAATGCCCCTTTAAATGGGTGGTGCCAAAGTGCAAAGGGAGAATGAAGCCCAGAAGTATTCTCAGTGGATATTAGGACTGCCCAGTGGGTTGGATCTTGGTCACATTGAGATAGTTTGTAATGGGTGACTCTCTCACTGATTGGCTGTGTGTGTGACATTACAGGCATTATATAAGCCCACTGCAGACAGCAGTTGACCTCTTTAACCTGGCGCTCTTTAACCTGGCTCCCTGAGCCAAGCTGATGGATAGCCCAGAGAGGTCTTCGTGGGTCTTCTGACCAGGTGTTAACTAGGGAACCAACAAGGACACATTACAGTTTACACTCATGTCCCAGTGTTCCTTTTCTGGATGTAGCTGATTCTATCCATCATTGATCAATTGGAATTGCATTAGTTCTTCTCTATGTTGAAGATATCCACTTCCAACAGAATATATCCTCATACAGTATCATTGTTGAAGTGTATAATGATCTCCTACTTCTGCTCGTTTCACTCAGCATCAATTCATGTAAGTCTCTCCAACCCTCTCTGTATTCCTCCTGTTGGTCATTTCTTACAGAACAATAATATTCCATAACATTCATATGCCATAATTTACCCAACCATTCTCCAATTGTCTCCATTGTCCAATTGATGGACATATTCATTTTCCAGTTTCTAGCCACTATAAAAAGGGCTGCCACAAACATTTTGGCAGATACAGGTCGCTTTCTCTTCTTTCATATTTTCTTGGGATGTAAGCCCAGTAGTAGCACTGCTGGGTCAAAGGGGATGCACAGTTGGCATAATTCCAGATTGCATTCCAGAGTGGTTGGATTCTTTCACAACTCCACCAACTATGCATCAGTGTAGCAGTTTTCCCACAGCCCTTCCAACATTCATCATTACTTATTCCTGTCATCTTAGCCAATCTGACAGGTGTGTAATGATATCTCAGAGTTGTCTTAATTTGCATTTCTCTGATCAATAGTGATTTTGAACACTCTTTCATATGAGTGGAAATAGTTTTAATTTCATCATCGGAAAATTCATTGTTCATATCCTTTGACCATTTATCAATTGGAGAATGGTTTGATTTCTTATAAATTAAAGTCAATTCTCTATATATTTTGGTGATGAGCGCTTTATCAGAACATGTAGCTGTAAAAAAATGTTTTCCCAATTTGTTAATTCCCTTCTAATCTTGTTTGCATTAGTTTTGTTTGTACAGAAACTTTTTAATGTGGTGTAATCAAAATTTTCTATTTTGTGATCAATAATGGTCACTAGTTCTCCTTTGGACACAAATTCCTTCCTCTTCCACAAGTCTGAAAGGTAAACTATCATATGTGCCTCTAATTTATTTATGATTTAATTCTTTATGCCTAAATCTTGGACCCATTTTGATCTTATATCAGTATGTGGTGTTAAATATGGGTCCATGCCTGGTTTCTGCCATACTAATTTCCAGTTTTCCCAGCAGTTTTTATGAAATAATGAATTCTTATCCCAAAAGTTGGGATCTTTGGGTTTGTCAAACACTAGATTGCTATTTTTATTCACTATCTTGCCCTGTGAACCTAACCTATTTCACTGATCACTGTTGCTTTATAATATAGTTCTAGATCAGGTACAGCTAGACCACATTCATTTAATTTTTTTTTTTCATTACTTCCCTTGAAATTCTCAACCTGCTCTATTGGGGGGTGGAGCCAAGATGGCGGAGAAGAAACCCACGACTCTGTGAACGTCCTCATTCCCTCACAACCAATTAGATAAATCAGCCTCAGAAATAGCCCTGGACTGATAGATACCACAAGGACTGGAAGCACTACTTACCAGCTGAAGAGAATCTGGAGTTTCAACAGAAAAGGTCAGTTCCCAGGGGAGGAAGAAGAGAGGCCAGCACAGACGGCTGGGTGCTAGCATACTGAGCCGATCGAGCTGGGAAGGGCTCTGGGATCAGAGAAGCCACTGAGATAAAGGAATCTGGCACAGGCTGTTAGCTCTTCTCTGCTTATAATATAGCAGTTCAGAAGAGAAAGCTAAAATACTTTAAAAACTCAGATAGATTAGATTTTCCAGGACCCTGGGGGTGACTCAGCAGATCTCTGCACCAGGGGGTGTGGCCTCAGCTACCACCTGAGAATAGTTAAGAGATGGACAAGTGGGTGGATACGGCCCAAGGCAAAACACATTGCCTAGCTTAGGCTGGAGGGAGTGGAACTCAGATCCGGAAGTCCCAGAAAAGCAGAACCTTTTAACTAGGGACCACGGTTTCTGGCAGACACTTCCAGTTTGAGCGCAGGGGCTTCTCACGTCACCTGCTGCAGACATCCACACCCCACCAGGACACATAGGCTAGACTTTGTGCTGTATTTACTGTTCAATCTCAACCTCAGGGAAGCCACTAAAACACAGCGCCCTCGGGGCACAGCAGTGCTAGTCACCTCTGAGGCACTTCCAGGGAGGGGGTGGGGAACTCTCTCCCAGAACTCTCTCTTAGCTCAGGCACAAGAGCCACTGCATCCATCCTGGCTGGTAGGAAGCTGGTAAAGAAGTAAATAAACAATTTCCTACCCCAGGGACAGACCCCAAAAGATTTTTTAAATATGAACAAAAAAGCCAGAAAAACTATAGATTCCTTCTACACAGAGAAAGAGCGGGTATCCAACCCCGAGGAAGTTAACAGCAGAGAGACAGCAGATAACAACCTAAAGGGGAACGATTCCTGCCCCCCATCACATAACTCTCTCCTAGAAGAGACTATTAAAAAGTTAAGAGGGCTTGAAGAAAAATGGGGAAAGGAAAGGGAAGCTATGATAGAGAATAACAATGTCCTGAAATTGGAGTTGGAAAAAATAAAGAATTCACAGGAGATGCAGGGAAACAAAATTTGTGAATTAGAAAAGGTTAAAAAATCACGGTAAAGTAGGATTTCTGAATTGGAAAAGATAAAAAAGTCAGAAAATAGTATTTCTGAATTGGAAAAAGAAAATAATTCTCAAAAAAAATTAGGGAAATGGAAAAAATTCAATAGAGCAAAATAATTCATTTAAAAACGAAATTGGGCATTTACAAAAAGAACTAAAAACTGTGAAAGAAGAAAATAACTCCTTAAAAATCAGGATGGAACAAATAGAAATGAATGATTCACAGAGAACCCAAGAATCAGTCAAACAAAACAAAAAAAATGAGAAGCTGGAGAACAACGTCAAATACTTACTGGGAAAATCTATAAACCTGGAAAATAGATCTAGGAGAGATAATCTGCGGATCATTGGACTTCCAGAAAACTATGACCAAAAAAAGAGCCTAGATTCTATTTTACAGGAAATCATCAAAGAGAACTGTCCAGAGATAATAGAAACAGAAGGGAAAGTAGATGTGGAAAGAATTCATCGAACTCCTTCTGAAATAGACCCTAAAAAAAGAACACCACGGAATATTGTGGCTAAGCTGCAGAATTACCACACAAAGGAGAAAATCCTGCAAGCAGCTAGAAAAAAACAATTTAAATACCAAGGTGCCACAATAAGGATCACTCAAGATCTGGCAGCCTCCACATTAAAAGATAGAAGGGCCTGGAACCTGATATTCAGTAAGGCAAAAGATCAAGGACTGCAACCAAGAATGAACTACCAAGCTAAATTTAGCATCTTTTTCCATGGAAGAAGATGGTCATTCAATGAAACAGAGGAATTCTATATGTTTCTAAGAAAAAAACCAGACTTAAACAAAAAATTTGATCTACACCCACAAGACTGAAGAGAAACAGAAAAAGGTACACAGAACCCTTGAGAACTGTAACTCTGTTGTGGGTATATAGAAAGTACGCATGGAAAATTTGATTTTACAGATATAAAAGAAAAAAAGGGGGTGTAGTAAAGGGAAGGAGGTCGTTTCAGAAAAAGGGGAAAGAATGATAAAAAGAGGGAAACTACATCCCAGGAAGAGGCATAGAAAATACACCATATCTGAGGGAATTTAGTGAGGGGGAGAATCATTGTGTGAATCTTACTCTCATCAGGAGAGGCTCAAAGAGTAAATAATTAACATATTTGTTTTTCAGAGAATTTTCTGTCACCTCATTAAAAGGGGGGAGAGGAAAAGGGAAAAGGAAAAGGAGAATAAGTGAAGGGACTTGGAGAGAGGGGGGAGGGATACTAAAAAAAAAAAGGGAGGGTTGCGCGTCACAAGGGGTGTCTGTAAATTAAATATCTGGGAGGAGGGTCAGGGGGGTCAAGGGAAAAAGCATAATCTGGGGATAATATGATGGCAGGAAATACAGAATTAGTAATTTTAACTGTAAATGTGAATGGGATGAATGATCCCATCAAACGGAGACGGATAGCAGATTGGATCAAAAATTAGAACCCTACAATATGTTGTCTGCAGGAAACACACTTAAAGCAGGGAGATACATACAGAGTAAAGGTAAAAGGTTGGAACAGAGCCTATTATGCTTCAGGTAAAGCCAAAAAAGCAGGGGTAGCTATCCTTATCTCAGATCAAACAAAAGCAAAAGTAGATCTCCTTAAAAAAGATAAGGAAGGCAACTATATCCTGCTGAAAGGTAGCATAAATAATGAAGCCATATCAATACTAAACATATATGCACCAAGTGGTATAGCATCTAACTTTCTAAAGGAAAAGTTAAGAGAATTGCAAGAAGAAATAGACAGTAAAACTATAATAGTGGGAGATCTCAACCTTGCACTCTCAGATTTAGACAAATTAAACCACAAAACAAACAAGAAAGAAATTAAAAAAGTAAATAGAACATTAGAAAAACTAGGTATGATAGACCTTTGGAGAAAACTGAATGGCAATAGAAAGGAATATACTTTCTTCTTAGCAGTTCATGGATCCTATACAAAAATAGACCATATATTAGGACATAAAGATCTCAAAATTAAATGTAGGAAGGCAGAAATAATAAATGCCTTCTTCTCAGATCACAATGCAATAAAAGCTACATTCAGTAAAAAGTTAGGGGTAAATAGATCCAAAAGTAATTGGAAACTGAATAATCTCATCTTAAAGAATGACTGGGTGAAAGAGCAAATTATAGAAACAATTAATAATTTCACCCAAGATAATGACAATGATGAGACATCATACCAAAATCTGTGGGATGCAGCTAAAGCAGTAATAAGGGGAAATTTTATATCTTTAGAGGCTTATTTGAAGAAAATAGAGAAAGAGAAGATTAACAAATTGGGCTTACAACTTAAAAGGCTAGAAAAAGACCAAATTATAAACCCCCAACCAAAAATTAAATTTGAAATACAAAAATTAAAAGGAGAAATCAATATTATTAAAAGTAAAAAAACTATTGAATTAATAAATAAAACCAACAGTTGGTTTTATGAAAAAGCCAATAAAATAGATAAACCTTTGGTAAATCTGATCAGAAAAAAGAAAGAGGAAAATCAGATTGTTAGTCTTACAAATGAAAAGGGGGATCTTTCCACCAATGAAGAGGAAATTAGAGAAATAATAAGGAGTTACTTTGCCCAACTTTATGTCAATACATTTGATAACTTAAGTGAAATGGATGACTTCCTCCAAAAATATAGGCTCCCTAGATTAACAGTGGAGGAGATAAATTGCTTAAATAGTCCCATTTCAGAAAAAGAAATAGAACAAACAATTAATCAACTCCCCAGGAAAAAATCCCCAGGACCAGATGTATTCACATGTGAATTCTACCAAACATTTAAAGAACAATTAGCCCCAATGTTATATAAATTATTTGAAAAAATATGGGATGAAGGAGTCCTACCAGACTCCTTTTATGACACAGACATGGTACTGATACCTAAACCAGGTAGATCGAAAACTGAGAAAGAAAATTATAGACCAATCTCCTTAATGAATATTGATGCTAAAATCTTAAATAAGATATTAGCAAAAAGACTTCAGAAAATCATCTCCAGGATAATACACTATGATCAAGTAGGATTTATTCCAGGAATGCAGGGCTGGTTTAATATTAGGAAAACTATTAATATAATTGACCATCTTAATAATCAAATTAATAAGAACCATATGATCATCTCAATAGATGCAGAAAAAGCATTTGTCAAAATCCAACATTCATTCCTACTAAAAATGCTTGAAAGTATAGGAACAAATGGACTATTCCTTTGAATAATCAGGAGCATATATTTACGACCGTCAGTAAGCATAATATGTAATGGAGATAAACTGGAACCTTTCCCAGTAAGATCAGGAGTGAAACAAGGTTGCCCACTATCACCATTATTATTCAATATAGTACTAGAAACACTAGCCTTGGCAATAAGAGCCGAGAAAGAGATTCAAGGAATTAGAGTAGGAAATGAAGAAATCAAACTATCACTATTTGCAGTTGACATGATGGTATACTTAGAGAACCCCAAAGACTCTGCTATAAAGCTATCAGAAATAATTCAGAATTTTAGCAAAGTTGCAGGATACAAAATAAATCCACATAAATCCTCAGCATTTTTATATATCACTAACAAAATGCAACAGCAAGAAATACAAAGAGAAATTCCATTTCAAACAAATGTTGAGAGTATAATGTATTTGGGAATCCATCTAGCAAAGAAAAGTCAGGAATTATATGAGAAAAATTACAAATCACTTGCCACAAAAATAAAATCAGATTTAAATAATTGGAAAGACATTCAGTGCTCTTGGATAGACCGAGCGAATATAATAAAGATGACAGTACTCCCCAAACTAATCTATTTATTTAGTGCTATATCAATCAGACTCCCAAGAAACTATTTCAATGACCTAGAAAAAATAACAAAATTCATATGGAAGAATAAAAAGTTGAGAATTGCAAGGGAACTAATGAAAAAAAAAAAAAAAAAAACTCAGAGGAAGGTGGTCTAAGTGTACCTGATCTAAAGCTATATTATATAGCAGCACTCACCAAAACTATTTGGTATTGGCTAAGAAATAGACCGGTAGATGAGTGGAACAGATTAGATACAAAGGACAAAAAAGGGTACATCTATAGCAATCTAATATTTGACAAACCCAAAGATACCAACATTAGGGATAAAAATTCATTATTTGGAAAAAAACTGTTGGGAAAACTGGAAATTAATATGGCAGAAAATAGATATGGATCCACACTTAACACCATATACCAAGATAAGATCAAAATGGGTCCATGATTTAGGCATAAAGAGAGAGATAATAAATAGATTAGAGGAACAGAGGATAGTCTACCTCTCAGACTTGTAGAGGAGGAAGGAATTTATGACCAGAGGAGAACTAGAGATCATTATTGATCACAAAATAGAAGATTTTCAAGCCATTCTCCAATTGATAAATGGTCAAAGGATATGAACAGACAATTTTCAGATGATGAAATTAAAACTATTTCCACTCATATGAAAGAGTGTTCCAAATCACTATTGATCAGAGAAATGCAAATTAAGACAACTCTGAGGTATCATTACACACCTGTCAGATTGGCTAAGATGACAGGAACAAATAATGATGAATGTTGGAGGGGCTGTGGGAAAACTGGGACACTGATGCATTGTTGGTGGAGTTGTGAAAGAATCCAACCATTCTGGAGAGCAATCTGGAATTATGCCCAAAAAGTTATCAAAATGTGCATACCCTTTGACCCAGCCATACTAATACTGGGCTTATACCCCAAAGAACTACTAGAGAAGGGAAAGGGTCCTGTATGTGCCAAAATGTTTGTGGCAGCCCTTTTCATAGTGGCTAGAAGCTGGAAGATGAATGGATGTCCATCAATTGGAGAATGGTTGGGTAAACTATGGTATATGAATGTTATGGAATATTATTGTTCTATAAGAAATGACCAACAGGAGAAATACAGAGAGGCTTGGAGAGACTTACATCAACTGATGCTGAGTGAAACGAGCAGAACCAGAAGATCATTATACACTTCAACAATGATACTGTACGAGGATGTATGCTGATGGAAGTGGATTTCTTCAACATAGAGAAGAACTAATCCAATTCCAATTGATTAATGATGGACAGCACCAGCTACATCCAGAAAAGGAACAATGGGAAATGAATGTAAACTGTTATTTTTACCTTCTGAATCCAATTCTTCCTGTGCAACAAAAAATTCGGTTCTACACACATATATTGTATCTAAATTATACTGTAATATATTTAACATATATAAGACTGCTTGCCATCTGGGGGAGGGGGTTGGGGGAGGAAGGGAAAAAATCTGAATAGAAGTAAGTGCAAGGGATAATGTTGTAAAAAAATTACCCATGCATATGTACTGTCAAAAAATGTTATAAATATAAAAGAAAATAAAAAATTAAAAAAAAAAATAGAAGATTTTGGTTACATCAAACTAAAATGTTTCTGTACAAATAATACTAATGCAAACAAGATTAGAAGGGAAGTAACAAATTGGGAAAATATTTTTAAAAACAAAGGTTCTGACCAAGGTCTCATTTCCAAAATATATAGAGAACTGATCCTAATTTATAAGAAACCGAACCATTCTCCAATTGATAAATGGTCAAAGGATATGAACAGACAATTCTCAGATGAAGAAATTGAAACTATATCCACTCACATGAAAGAGTGTTCCAAATCACTACTGATCAGAGAAATGCAAATTAAGACAACTCTGAGATACCACTACACACCTGTCAGATTGGCTAAGATGACAGGAACAAATAATGATGAATGTTGGAGGGGATGTGGGGAAACTGGGACACTAATGCATTGTTGGTGGAGTTGCGAAAGAATCCAGCCATTCTGGAGAGCAATGTGGAATTATGCCCAAAAAGCTATCAAACTGTGCATACCCTTTGACCCAGCAGTGCTACTACTGGGCTTATATCCCAAAGAAATACTAAAGAGCGGAAAGAGACATATATGTGCCAAAATGTTTGTGGCAGCTCTTTTTGTTGTAGCTAGAAACTGGTAGATGAATGGATGTCCATCAGTTGGAGAATGGTTGGGTAAATTATGGTATATGAAGGTTATGGAATATTATTGCTCTGTAAGAAATGACCAGCAGGAGGAATACAGAGAGGCTTGGAGAGACTTACAACAACTGATGCTGAGTGAAATGAGAAGAACCAGAAGATCACTATACACTTCAACAACAATACTGTATGAGGATGTATTCTGATGGAAGTGGAAATCTTCAACATAAAGAAAAGCCAACTCACTTCCAGTTGATCAATGATGGACAGAGGTAGCTACACCCAGAGAAGAAACACTGGGAAGTGAATGTAAATCGTTAGCACTAATATCTGTCTGCCCATGTTACATGTACCTTTGGAATCTAATGCTTATTGTGCAACAAGAAAATGATATTCACACACATGCATTGTATCTAGGTTATATTGTAACACATGTAAAATGTATGGGATTGCCTGTCATCGGGGGGAGGGAATAAAGGGAGGGGAGGGGATAATTTGGAAAAATGAATACAAGGGATAATATTATAATATATATATAAAATAAAAAATTATTAATATTAAAAAAAAGAAATTCTGAAACTTTTGTTGTTCCATATGAATTCTGTTGTTATTTTTTTTTGGTCATTAAAATAGTTTCTTGGAAGTCTGATTGGTATAGCACTAAATAAATAGATTAGTTTAGGCAGTATTGTCATCTTGATTATATTTGCTCAGCCTATCCAAGAGCACTAAATATCTTTCCAATTATTTAACTTTGACTTTATTTTTGTGGCAAGTGTTTCATAATTTTTCTCATATAATTCCTGACTTTCCTTTCGTAGATATATTCCAAAATATTTTATACTATCGACAGTTATTTTGAATGGAATTTCTCTTTGTATCTCTTGCTCTTGGTTTGTGTTGGTAATGTTTAAAAATGTTGAGGATTTATGTGGATTCATCTAGTATCCTGAAACTTTGCTAAAGTTCTGCATTATTTCTAATAGCTTTTTAGCAGAGTCTTTGGTGTTTTCTAAGTACCATCATGTCATCTGCAAAGAGGGTCAGTTTGATTTCCTCATTACCTACTCTAATTCTTTGAATCTCTTTCTTGGCTCTCATTGCCAAGGCTAGCATTTCTAGTACAATGTTGAATGGTAATGGTGATAGTGGGCAATCTTATTTCACTCCAGATCTTACAAGGAAAGATTCCAGTTTATCGCCATTATATATGATGTTTACTGACAGTTTTAAATGTATCCTCATTATTTTAAGGAATAGCTCATTTATTCCTATACTCTCAAGTGTTTTTAGTAGGAATGAATGTTGGATTTTATCAAATGCTTTTTCTGCATCTATTGAGATGATCATATGTTTTTTTTATTAATTTGATTATTAATATGGTCAATTATACTAATAGTTTCCTAATATTAAACCAGCCCTGCATTACTGGTATAAAGCCTACTTGATCATAGTGTATTATCCTGGGAATGATTTTCTGAAGTCTTTTTGCTAATAATATTATTTAAGATTTTAGCATCAATATTCATTAAGGAGATTGGTCTATAGCTTTCTTTCTCAGTTTTCAATCTACCTGGTTTAGGTATCAGTACCATGTCCGTGTCATAAAAGGAATTTGGTACGACTCCTTCAATCCATAGTTTGTCAAATAGTTTATATAGCATTGGAGTTAGTTGTTCTTTAATGTTTGGTAGAATTCACATGTAAATCCATCTGGTCCTGGGGATTTTTTCTTTTTTTTTTTTTTTTTCTTATTTTATTTATATATTTTTTGACATTATATATGTATGAGTAATTTTTGTTTTATAACATTATCCCTTGTATTCATTTTACCAAATTACCCATCCCTCCCTCTACTCCCTCCCCTTGATGACAGGCAATCCCATATAATTTACATGTGTTACAATATAACCTATATACAATATATGTGTGTAAATACCATTTTCTTGTTGCACCTTAAGTATTGGATTCTGAAGGTATAAGTAACCTGGGTAGATAGACAGTGGTGCTAACAATTTACATTCACTTTCCAGTGTTCCTTCTCTGGGTGTAGTTGTTTCTGTCCATCATTGATCAACTGGAAGTGAGTTGGATCTTCTTAATATTTAAGATGTCCACTTCCATCAGAATACATCTTCATACAACATTGAAGTGCACAGCGATCTTCTAGTTCTATTCATTTCACTCAGCATCAGTTGATGTAAGTCTCTCAAAGCCTCTCTGCATTCCTCTTGCTGGTCATTTCTTACAGAGCAATATTTCATAACCTTCATATACCATAATTTACCCAATCATTCTCCAATTGATGGACATCCATTCATCTTCCAGTTTCTGGCCACTACGAAAAGAGCTGCCACAAACATTTTGGCACATACAGGTCCCTTTCCCCTCCTCAGTATTTCTTTGGGATATAAGCCCAATAGCAGCAATGCTGAATCAAAGGGTATGCACAATTTGATAACTTTTGGGGCATAGTTCCAGATTGCTCTCCAGAATGGTTGGATTCTTTCACAACTCCACCAACAATGTATTAGTGTCCCAGTTTTCCCACATCCCCTCCAACATCCATCATTATTTCTTCCTATCATCATAGCCAATCTGATAAGTGTGTAGTGGTATTTCGGAGCTGTTTTAATTTGCATTTCTCTGATCAGTAGTGATTTGGAACACTCTTTCATATGAGTGGATATAATTTCAATTTCATCAGCTGAGAATTGTCTGTTCATATCCTTTGACCATTTATCAATTGAAGAATGGTTTGATTTCTTATAAATTAGGGTCAGTGCTCTATATATTTTGGAAATGAGACCTTTATCAGAACCTTTAACTATAAAAATATTTTCCCAATTTGTTACTTCCCTTCTAAACTTGTTTGCATTAGTATTGTTTGTACAGATACTTTTTAGTTTGATGTAATCAAAATCTTCAATTTTGTGATCAATAATGATCTCTAATTCTCCTCTGGTCAACAATCACTTCCTCCTCCACAGATCTGAGAGGTAGACTATTCTCTGTTCCTCTAATCTATTTATTATCACATTCTTTATGCCTAAATCATTTACCCATTTTGATCTTATCTTGGTATATGGTGTTAAGTGTGGATCCATGTCTAATTTCTGCCATACTAATTTCCAGTTTTCCCAACAGGTTTTTCCAAATAATGAATTTTTATCCCTAATGTTGGTATCTTTGGGTTTGTCAAAGACTAGATTGCTATGGATATACCCTTTTTTGTCCTTTGTATCTAATCTATTCCACTTATCAACTGGTCTATTTCTTAGCCAATACCAAATGGTTTTAGTGACTGCTGCTATATAATATAGCTTTAGATCAGGTACACCTAAACCACCTTCATCTTAATTTTTTTTCATTAGTTCCCTTGCAATTCTCAACATTTTGTTCTTCCATATGAATTTTGTTGCTATTTTTTCTAGGTCATTAAAACAGTTTCTTGGGAGTCTGATTGGTATAGCACTTAATAAATAGATTAGTTTGGGGAGTATTGTCATCTTTATTATATTCGCTCTGCCTATCCAAGAGCACTGAATGTCTTTCCAATTATTTAAATCTGATTTTATTTTTGTGGCAAGTGATTTGTAATTTTTCTCATATAATTCCTGACTATTCTTTAGTAGAAGGATTCCCAAATATTTTATACTCACAACATTTGTTTGAAATGGAATTTCTCTTTGTATTTCTTGCTGTTGCATTTTGTTGGTGGTATATAAAAATGCCGAGAATTTATGTGGATTTATTTTGTATCCTGCAACTTTGCTAAAATTCTGAATTATTTCTGATAGCTTTATAGCAGAGTCTTTGGGGTTCTCTAAGTATACCATCATGTCATCTGCAAAGAGTGATAGTTTGATTTCCTCATTTCCTACTCTAATTCCTTGAATCTCTTTCTCGGCTCTTATTGCCAAGGCTAGTGTTTCTAGTACTATATTGAATAGTAATGGTGATAGTAGGCAACCTTGTTTCACTCCTGATCTTACTGGGAAAGGTTCCAGTTTATCTCCATTACATATTATACTTACTGACGGTCGTAAATATATGCTCCTGATTATTCTAAGGAATAGTCCATTTATTCCGATACTTTCAAGCGTTTTTAGTAGGAATGAATGTTGGATTTTGACAAATGCTTTTTCTGCATCTATTGTGGATGTAGATCAAATTTTTTGTTTAAGTCTGGTTTTTTTCTTAGAAACAAATGGA
Source organism: Sminthopsis crassicaudata (assembly GCF_048593235.1). Taxonomy (NCBI): domain Eukaryota; kingdom Metazoa; phylum Chordata; class Mammalia; order Dasyuromorphia; family Dasyuridae; genus Sminthopsis; species Sminthopsis crassicaudata. The sequence continues at coordinate 174,316,802 of NC_133618.1, read as the reverse complement.
ATTCCTCTGTTTCATTGAATGACCATCTTCTTCCATAGAAGAAAATGCTGAACTTAGCTGGGTAGTTTATTCTTTGTTGTAATCCTTGATCTTTTGCCTTTTGGAATTGATACTGTTTCATTATTGATGCTACCCTTTAGCAGGATATAATGCCCTTCCTTTTCTCTTTTAATTAGATCAATTTTTGTTTTTGCTTGATCTGAGATGAGGATGTCTACTCCGTCTTTTTTAGTTTTTCCTGAAGCATAATAGATTCTGCCCCACCCTTTTACTTTTAGTTTGAATGTATCACCCTGTTTCAGGTGTCTTTCCTGTAAACAACATATAGTAGGATTCTGACTTTTAATCCAGTCTGCTAACTGCTTCCTCTTTATGAGGCAATTTGCCCAGTTCACATTTATGCTTAGAAGGACTAATTCTATATTGCTTGCCATCCTATTAACCCCTGCTTATGCTTTTCCCCTTTCCTTCCCTCTTACCCTCCTACCCAGTATTAAACTTGTGAACACCACTTGCTTTTCACAGCCCTCCCTTTTTAGCATCCCTCCCCCACCTTAAAATTCCTCCCCATATTTTACCCCTTTTCCTCACAATTTCTGTATTCCCTTCCCCTTAGCTTACTACTTCTCTCCCACTTTTCAATGAAGAGGAAGACGTTTCACCATAAATCAAATATGTCTATTGAGGGGGGGCGGAGCCAAGATGGCGGAGAGGAAACACACGACTCAGTGAACGTCCTCACTCCCTCACAACCAATTAGATAAATTAAGTCTCAAAATTAGCTCAGGACTGATAGATACCACAAGGACTGGAAGCACGACTTACCAGCTGAAGAGAATCTGGAGTTTCAACAGGAAAGGTCAGTTCTCAGGGGAGGAATAAGAAAGACCAGCACAGACGGTGGGGTAGGGGCACACTGCGCCCATTGCGCTGGGAAGGGCTCTGGGATCAGAGAAGCCACTGAGGTAAAGGAATCTGGCACAGGCTGTTAGCTCTTCTCTGCTAATTATTTAGCAGTTCAGAAGAGAAAGCCAAAATATTTTAAAACTCAGATTAAATTTTCCCCTGACCCTGGGGGTGACTCGGCACCAGGGGGTGTGGCCTCAGCTACCTCCTGAGAATAGTTAAGAGACTGACAAGTGGGTGGATACGGCCCAAGGCAACACACACGGCCTAGCTTAGCTGGAGGGAGTGGAACTCAGCTCCAGGAAGTCCCAGAGAAGCGGAACCTTTGAACTAGGGACCGCGGTTTCTGGCAGACACTTCCAGTTTGAGCGCAGGGGCTTCTTACGTCACCTGCTGCAGACACCCACTCCCCACCCGGACACATAGCCTGGGCTTCCTGCTGTCTTCACTATTCTAAGCCCTCGAAGCACAGCAGTGCTAATCACCTCTGAGGCGCTTCCAGGGAGAGGGTGGGGAACTCTCTCCCAGAGCTCTCTCTTAGCGCGGGCGCAGGGGCCGCTGCATCCATCCGGTCTGGGAGGAAGCTGGTAAAGAAGTAAATAATTTCCTACCCCAGGGACAGACCCCAAAAGATTTTTTTTAAGTATGAACAAAAAAGCTAGAAAAACCATAGATTCCTTCTATACAGAGAAAGAGCGGGTATCCAACCCCGAGGAAGTTGACAGCAGAGAATCAGATAACAACCTAAAGGGGAACGATTCCTGCCCCCCATCACATAACTCTCTCCTAGAAGAAGCTCTTAAGAAATTGAGGGAGATCGAAGAAAAATGGGGAAAAGAAAGGGAAATTATGATAGAGAATAATAATGTCCTGAAATTGGAGTTGGAAAAAATAAAGAATTCACAGGAGATGCAGGGAAACAAAATTAGTGAATTAGAAAAGGTTAAAAAAACACAGGAAAGTAGGATTTCTGAATTGGAAAAGATAAAAAAGTCTCAAGAAAATAGAATTTCTGAATTGGAAAAAGAAAATAATTCTCAAAAAAAAAAAATTAGGGAAATGGAAAAAAACTCAATAGAGCAAAATAATTCATTTAAAAACGAAATTGGGCATTTACAAAAAGAACTAAAAACTGTGAAAGAAGAAAATAACTCCTTAAAAGTCAGGATGGAACAAATAGAAATGAATGATTCACAGAGAACCCAAGAATCAGTCAAATAAAACAAAAAAAATGAGAAGCTGGAGAACAACGTCAAATACTTACTGGGAAAATCTATAGACCTGGAAAATAGATCTAGGAGAGATAATCTGCGGATTATTGGACTTCCCGAAAACTATGACCAAAAAAAGAGCCTAGATTCTATTTTACAGGAAATTATCAAAGAGAACTGTCCAGAGATAATAGAAACAGAAGGGAAAGTAGATGTGGAAAGAATTCATCGAACTCCTTCTGAAATAGACCCTAAAAAAAGAACACCACGGAATATTGTGGCTAAGCTGCAGAATTACCACACAAAGGAGAAAATCCTGCAAGCAGCTAGAAAAAAACAATTTAAATACCAAGGTGCCACAATAAGGGTCACCCAAGATCTGGCTGCCTCCACATTAAAAGATAGAAGGGCCTGGAACCTGATATTCCGAAAGGCAAAAGATCAAGGACTGCAACCAAGAATGAACTACCCAGCTAAGTTTAGCATCTTTTTCCATGGAAGAAGATGGTCATTCAATGAAACAGAGGAATTCTATATGTTTCTAAGAAAAAAACCAGACTTAAACAAAAAATTTGATCTACATCCACAAGACTGAAGAGAAACAGAAAAAGGTACACAGAACCCTTGAGAACTGTAACTCTGTTGTGGGTATATAAAAAATACTCAAGGATAATTTGATTTTACTGATATAAAAGAAAAAAAGGGGGGTGTGGTAAAGGGAAGGAGGTCGGTTCAGAAAAAGGGGAAGGAGTGATAAAAAGAGGGAAACTACATCCCAGGAAGAGACATAGAAAATACACCATATCTGAGGGAACTTAGTGAGGGGGAGAATCATTGTGTGAATCTTACTCTCATCAGAAGAGGCTCAAAGAGTAAATAATTAACATATTTGTTTTTCAGAGAATTTTCTCTCACCTCATTAAAAGGGGGGAGAGGAAAAGGGGAAAGGAAAAGGAGAATAAGTGAAGGGACTTGGAGGGAGGGAAGAGGGATCCTAAAAAAAAAAAAAAAAAAAAAAGAGGGAGGGTTGCGCGTCACAAGGGGGGTCTGTAAATTAAATATCGGGGAGGGGGATCAGGGGGGTCAAGGGAAAAAAGTATAATCTGGGGATAATACGATGGCAGGAAATACAGAATTAGTAATTTTAACTGTAAATGTAAATGGGATGAACGATCCCATCAAACGGAGACGGATAGCAGATTGGATCAAAAAGCAGAACCCTACAATATGTTGTCTACAGGAAACACACTTAAAGCAGGGAGATACATACAGAGTAAAGGTAAAAGGTTGGAACAGAGCTTATTATGCTTCAGGTAAAGCCAAAAAAGCAGGGGTAGCTATCCTTATCTCAGATCAAGCAAAAGCAGAAGTAGATCTCGTTAAAAAAGATAAGGAAGGAAACTATATCCTGCTGAAAGGTAGCATAAATAATGAAGCCATATCAATACTAAACATATATGCACCAAGTGGTATAGCATCTAACTTTCTAAAGGAAAAGTTAAGAGAACTGCAAGAAGAAATAGACAGTAAAACTATAATAGTGGGAGATCTCAACCTTGCACTCTCAGATTTAGACAAATCAAACCACAAAACAAACAAGAAAGAAATTAAAAAAGTAAATAGAACATTAGAAAAACTAGGTATGATAGACCTTTGGAGAAAACTGAATGGCAATAGGAAGGAATATACTTTCTTCTCAGCAGTTCATGGATCCTATACAAAAATAGACCATATATTAGGACATAAAGATCTCAAAATTAAATGTAGGAAGGCAGAAATAATAAATGCCTTCTTCTCAGATCACAATGCAATAAAAGCTACATTCAGTAAAAAGTTAGGGGTAAATAGACCAAAAAGTAATTGGAAACTGAATAATCTCATCTTAAAGAATGACTGGGTGAAAGAGCAAATTATAGAAACAATTAACAATTTCACCCAAGATAATGATAATGATGAGACATCATATCAAAATCTTTGGGATGCAGCTAAAGCAGTAATAAGGGGAAATTTTATATCTTTAGAGGCTTATTTGAAGAAAATTGAGAAAGAGAAGATTAACGAATTGGGCTTACAACTTAAAAGGCTAGAAAAAGACCAAATTATAAACCCCCAACCAAAAATTAAACTCGAAATACAAAAATTAAAAGGAGAAATCAATAAAATTGAAAGTAAAAAAACTATTGAATTAATAAATAAAACCAACAGTTGGTTTTATGAAAAAGCCAATAAAATAGATAAACCTTTGGTAAATTTGATCAAAAAAAAGAAAGAGGAAAATCAAATTGATAGTCTTACAAATGAAAAGGGGGATCTTTCCACCAATGAAGAGGAAATTAGAGAAATAATAAGGAGTTACTTTGCCCAACTTTATGCCAATAAATTTGATAACTTAAGTGAAATGGATGACTTTCTCCAAAAATATAGGCTCCCTAGATTAACAGAGGAGGAGATAAATTGCTTAAATAGTCCCATTTCAGAAAAAGAAATAGAACAAGCTATTAATCAACTCCCCAGGAAAAAATCCCCAGGACCAGATGGATTCACATGTGAATTCTACCAAACATTTAAAGAACAATTAGCCCCAATGTTATATAAATTATTTGAAAAAATAGGGGATGAAGGAGTCCTACCAAACTCCTTTTATGACACAGACATGGTACTGATACCTAAACCAGGTAGATCGAAAACTGAGAAAGAAAATTATAGACCAATCTCCTTAATGAATATTGATGCTAAAATCTTAAATAAGATATTAGCAAAAAGACTTCAGAAAATCATCTCCAAGATAATACACTATGATCAAGTAAGATTTATTCCAGGAATGCAGGGCTGGTTTAATATTAGGAAAACTATTAATATAATTGACCATATTAATAATCAAATTAATAAGAACCATATGATCATCTCAATAGATGCAGAAAAAGCATTTGACAAAATCCAACATCCATTCCTACTAAAAACTCTTGAGAGTATAGGAATAAATGGATTATTCCTTAGAATAATCAGGAGTATATATTTAAGACCGTCAGTAAGCATAATATGCAATAGAAATAAACTGCAACCTTTCCCTGTAAGATCAGGAGTGAAACAAGGTTGCCCACTATCACCATTACTATTCAATATAGTACTAGAAACTCTAGCCTCGGCAATAAGAGCCGAGAAAGAGATTCAAGGAATTAGAGTAGGAGATGAGGAAATCAAACTATCACTTTTTGCAGATGACATGATGGTATACTTAGAGAACCCCAAAGACTCTGCTAAAAAGCTACTAGAAATAATTCAAAATTTCAGCAAAGTGGCAGGATACAAAATAAATCCACATAAATCCTCGGCATTTTTATATATCACTAACAAAATGCAACAGCAAGAGATACAAAGAGAAATTCCATTCCAAACAAATGTTGAGAGTATAAAATATTTGGGAATCCATCTACCAAAGAAAAGTCAGGAATTATATGAGAAAAATTACAAAACACTTGCCACAAAAATAAAATCAGATTTAAATAATTGGAAAGACATTCAGTGCTCTTGGATAGGCCGAGCGAATATAATAAAGATGACAATACTCCCCAAACTAATCTATTTATTTAGTGCTATACCAATCAGACTCCCAAGAAACTATTTTAATGACCTAGAAAAAATAACAACAAAATTCATATGGAAGAATAAAAGGTCAAGAATTGCAAGGGAACTAATGAAAAAAAACTCAGAGGAAGGTGGTCTAAGTGTACCTGATCTAAAGCTATATTATATAGCAGCAGTCACCAAAACCATTTGGTATTGGCTACAAAATAGACCGGTAGATCAGTGGAACAGATTAGATACAAAGGACAAAAAAGGGTACATCTATAGCAATCTAATCTTTGACAAACCCAAAGATTCCAACATTAGGGATAAAAATTCATTATTCGGAAAAAACTGTTGGGAAAACTGGAAATTAGTATGGCAGAAATTAGATATGGATCCACACTTAACACCATATACCAAGATAAGATCAAAATGGGTCCATGATTTAGGCATAAAGAGGGAGATAATAAATAGATTGGAGGAACAGAGGATAATCTACCTCTCAGACTTGTGGAGGAGGAAGGAATTTATGACCAGAGGAGAACTAGAGATCATTATTGATCACAAAATAGAAGATTTTGATTACATCAAACTAAAAAGTTTCTGTACAAATAATACTAATGCAAACAAGATTAGAAGGGAAATAACAAATTGGGAAAATATTTTTAAAAACAAAGGTTCTGACAAAGGTCTCATTTCCAAAATATATAGAGAACTGACCCAAATTTATAAGAAACCGAACCATTCTCCAATTGATAAATGGTCAAAGGATATGAACAGACAATTCTCAGAGGAAGAAATTGAAACTATATCCACTCACATGAAAGAGTGTTCCAAATCACTACTGATCAGAGAAATGCAAATTAAGACCACTCTGAGATACCACTACACACCTGTCAGATTGGCTAAGATGACAGGAACAAATAATGACAAATGTTGGAGGGGATGTGGGGAAACTGGGACACTAATACATTGCTGGTGGAGTTGTGAAAGAATCCAGCCATTCTGGAGAGCAATCTGGAATTATGCCCAAAAAGTTATCAAACTGTGCATACCCTTTGACCCAGCAGCGCTACTACTGGGATTATATCCCAAAGAAATACTAAAGAGCGGAAAGAGACATATATGTGCCAAAATGTTTGTGGCAGCTCTTTTTGTTGTAGCTAGAAACTGGAGGATGAATGGATGTCCATCAGTTGGAGAATGGTTGGGTAAATTGTGGCATATGAAGGTTATGGAATATTATTGCTCGGTAAGAAATGACCAGCAGGAGGAATATAGAGAGGCCTGGAGAGACTTAAATCAACTGATGCTGAGTGAAATGAGCAGAACCAGAAGATCACTGTACACTTCAACAACAATGCTGTATGAGGATGTATTCTGATGGAAGTGGAAATCTTCAACATAAAGAAGATCCAACTCACTTCCAGTTGATCAATGATGGACAGAGGTAGCTGCACCCAGAGAAGAAACACTGGGAGGGGAATGAAAATTGTTAGCACTAATATCTGTCTGCCCAGGTTGCATGTACCTTCGGAATCTAATGTTTATTGTGCAACAAGAAAGTGATATTTGCACACATGTATTGTACCTAGACTATATTGTAACACATGTAAAATGTATGGTATTGCCTGTCGTCGGGGGGAGGGAATAGAGGGAGGGGGGGTAAATTGGAAAAATGAATACAAGGGATAATATTATAAAATATATATATATATATATATATATATATATATATATATATATATATAATAAAAAAAAAAATAAAAAAATAAAAAAATAAAAAAAATAAATAAATAAATAAATAAATAAATATGCCAAGGTGAAAAAAAAAAAAAAAAAAAAGAAATATTTTTTTATTTTATTTTTAAATAAATATTTATTTTTTAACAATCATAAAAAAAAAAAAATATGTCTATTGATACACACTATGTTCATCCCCCTCCTTTCTTTCTCTCAGATTTAATAGGTTATCTTTGCCTTTTCATGAGATGTAGTACTACCACTTTACCCTTTTTTATGATATAATTTCCTTTCCACCTCTAGTTTCTAGGACAAATTATACATGTGTTCTTTACATATCTTTATGGCTGAAATATAGTTCTCAAAATTTCTTTTTACATTTTTAGAAATCTCTTGAGTTTTGTATTTGAAGATCCAACATTTTGTGTAGGTCTGGTTTTTTCATCAAGAATGGATGGAATTCATTTATTTTACTAAATGTCCATCTTCTTCCCTGGAAAACGATGCTCATTTTTTCTGGGTAAGTTATTCTTGGCTGCATACCAAGTTCCTTAACCTTTTGGAATATCATATTCCAGGTTCTTCGTTCTTTTAATGTGGATGCTGCTAGATCCTGGGTTATCCTTATTGTGCATCCCCCAAATTTGAATTGTTTTTTTCTAGCAGCTTCCAGTATTTTTTCCTTCATCTGATGGTTCTTGAATTTGGCCAATATATAATCCTTGACGTTTTGATTTTAGGGTCCTTTTCAGTAGGTGATTGATTAATTTTTTTAAATGTCTGTTTTACTCTTGACAATTCTCTAATACTGGCCTTTCCTGGGGAAGTGCTAGCATGCTTAGGAGGAGGAAGTTCATTGTTTGAAGTAATTCTTCCTAGAAGCCTTTGCATTATCCCATGCCCATTCTCTGGGAGGATAAAGAGGGCAGCTCTGGAGGAAAAAGGGAGTCTCTGCTCTAGGCCAGAGTTGAGTTGGCTCTCTACAGAAAGAAGAATCTGTTTGAGAGATTTAAGTTGACACAACAGATCCCCTCCCAGAGAGTGATCAGCAGCTTCTGGAGACAACAGCACCTTATAGATCATTATTTGTGGGTTTCTTTTCTGGTCAAGCATTAACTCTGAGGCTTGTCATGAAGTAAGTCCTGAGAGAAAACAAGGAGCTCAAGCAGCTGTCTGCTCCACGCTGCCATCGTGGCCGGAACCCATTTTCTTTATTTCATGTAATATTTTTTTCAAGGATCATTTTTTTGGGGCACAGCTTTCCGGTAGTCCACTTTTCTTCTTTTCTCTTGATCTTTTCTCTGGATCTGATGTTTTTCTTCTAAGATGTTTTACATTATCTTCTATTTTTTTCACTCCTTATATTTTATTTTGTTATTTCTTGGTCTCATATCTTTACTAGCTTGTTCATTCTAATTTTCAAAATAATCATTTTGTTCTTTAAGACTTCATCTTCTTTCCTACTTGGCTATCTTTTTTCACAATATTCTGGCTTTTATTCGATGGTTCTTATTTGTTTGTTTATTTATTTTTCTTTCCACAATTTCTCTCACTTGATGTTTGAAGTCTTTTGAAAGTTCTTTCTGGTCAGGTAGTCATTTAACATTACTCTTTGGAGGGAGAAGAGGAGATTTTTATTTTACTGTAATCCTCTAAGTATGAACCCCCATTTTCCCTGTTCCCAGTTTTTTTGGTTGATTTCTTTCTTCTTTGCCTGCTCAGTTTTTTAAATGCAAAATATTAGTATAAGCATATATAATTCTGAGGTGTGAGGGAAGGCAGATGTGATTAGCTTTATTTTAGCTCTTCCCTCTGATTTGGAATACCAAACACACTATTGCACCTTCCAGCAAGGGCCCACAGTCAGCATCATCCCTGCCCCACTGCTTCTGAATTTACCGGATGTGCTGGTTGCTTCCTGCCTAGGAGATTGTCTCAGCAGTGCAGCTGAGTCTGGTGTTCCTGATCATAGGGATCATGGGAGTCCTCAAATCTCCAACTCCCCAAACTATCTATGAGATGAATCCAGCTAGCCCCGGGGCTGCTTAATTGCTATTTCTGATAAGCTAACCTGGAAATGTTTACAATTTGTACCTGTCTAAATCTCCACCTAAAATCAGGTACAGATGACCCAATAGTTTTCCAATTAGTCACCTGTATACTCAAGATGAGGAAAGGAAAAGGAAATAGCAAAGGGACAATAAAAGGGAAAACTCAAAATTCTAGAAATGCCAACCTGAATAAGACATCATTTCATAAATTCTACCAAAAATATAAGTAGTAGTTGAGGAACTTTTCTCCTTTTCTCAATAAAATTAAAGAAAACCAGGCTTTCTGTCATAAAATTATATTAATTCAGTCAGCAAAGTAACATAAGCTATAAATAATCAATTAATGAAGAAAAATAATATCACAAATCACACTTTTGTTTGTTATTATTTAAGTAGAAAAATCCTGATCTTTGTTTTTTATCTCACACATTTTTATACTTAAAAAAAATTAAACAAGAACAGTAATGGCTAAGATGTATATAATGTTTTAACATTTGTAAAGCATTTTACAAATACTATATCATTTGATCCTTACAATATCACTGTGATATAAGTACTATTATTATCCCCATTTTACAGATGAGGAAACTTAGAAAAACAGATTTTAAGTGATTGACTCAGGGACACAAGCTAGTAATTGTTAAAGGTTAGATTTTAATTCAGGTTATCCTGGCATTCCTTTAAAATCCATAAATTCTTTGTTTTTATGACAAATCAACATTAACCTGCTGTAATCATGATAGACTCCTTCATATTCTGATGCTATCTTATTAATTTCCACCCTCCATTTTTAAAATAATCTTCTTATTTGGAATTCTCTTAATACTTCTCCAGATGACAAAAGTTTTTTTTTTTAATTTTTTATTTTTCTCTTCAAGACATACTCAACTATCTTATCTCCTATATTTTCCATCAAACACCTTCTGAAAAAGGAATAAAATAAAAATTCCAAGGAATATTGTGACCAAATTTCAGAACTATCAAACTAATGAAAAAAATATTACAAGTAGCCAGGAAAAAAATTCAAATACAAGGGTGCCACAATAAGGATGACTCAAGATCTGGCTGCCTCCACATTAAAGATTGAAGAGCCCATAACCTGATATTCCAAAAAGCAAAAGAACTTGGAATGCAACCAAGAATAAACTACCCAGCTAAGCTGAGCATTTTCTTCCATGGAAGAAGATCAACATTTAATGAAACAGATGAATCCAAATTGCTTCTAAGGAAAACATCAGATCTAAACAAAAAAAAAAAAAAAAAAAAAAAAAAAATTGATCTCCAACCACAGGACTCAAGAGAAGCAGAAAAAAGGTAAAAGTAACTCTTGAGAACTGTATTTCTGTTGTGGATATACATAAATACTATATGTATAATTTTATTTTGCTAATATAAAAAGGGAAGTAGAAATGGAAAGGAGATAGTGTCAGAAAAAGGGGAAAGGGGAAATAAAATGAGGGAAACTACATCCCACAAAGAAGCAAAGTAAACCTATCATATTTGAGGGAATTTAGAGAGATGAAGTACTTTGTGTGAATCTTACTCTCATCAGAATTGGCTCAAAGACAAAAATAATTGACATATTTGTTTTACAGAGAATTTTCTCTCACCTCAATAAAAAGGAGGACAGGAAAAGGGAAAAGGAAAAGAGTAATAAAGGAAGGGTACAAGAAAGGATAAGAGATTCAAAGGGGGGAGGGAGGGATCCTAAAGACGGTGAGTGGTGTGATATGAGTGTGGCCCATAATTTAATACTCGGAAAGAGGGTTGGGGGGGCAAGAAAAAGAAAAGCATAATCTGGGGATAATAAGATCACAGGAAATACAGAATTAGTAATTTATTTTATATTATTATTATTATTATTATTATTATTATTATTATTTTACTATAGCTTTTTATTTACCAGATATATGCATTGGTAATTGTACAGCATTGACAACTGCCAAACCTTTTGTTTCAAGTTTTCCCTTCCTTCCCAACACCCCCTTCCCAAAATGGTAGGTTGACCAATACATGTTAAATATGTCAAAGTATAAATTAAATAAATTATACGTATACATGTCCAAACACTTATTTTGCTGTCCAAAAAGAATCAGACTGTGAAATAGTGGACAATTAGCCTGTGAAGGAAACAAAAAAATGCAGGTGGACAAAAATAGAGAAATTGGGAATTTTATGCAGTGGTTCATAGTCATCTCCCAGAGTTCTTTTGCTGGGTGTAGCTAGTTCACTTCATTACTGCTCTATTAGAATTGATTTAGTTCATTTTATTGTTGAAGATGGCCACATCCATCAGATTTGATCATCATATAGTATTGTTGTTGAAATATATAATGATCTCTTGGTCCTACTCATTTCACTCAGCATCAATTCATGTAAATCTCTCCAGGCCTTTTTGAAATCTACTGTTGGCCATTTATTACCGAACAATAATATTCCATACTACAGAATTAGTAATTTTAACCATAAATATGAATGGGATGAACTCTCCCATTAAGTGGAGGTGGATAGCAAACTAGATCAAAAGTCAGAACTCTACAATATGTTGTCTACAACAAACACATTTAAAGCAGGGAGATACAAACAGAGTAAAAGTAAAAGACTGGAGCAGAATCTATTTTGCTCCAGGTGAAGTAAAAAATACAGAGGTAGCCATCCCTTATCTCAGATCAAGCAAAAGCAAAAATTGATATACTTAAAAATTGATATAATTAATAAAAAAAGGAAACTATATCCTGCTAAAGGGTAGCATAGAAAATGAAGCCATATCAATACTAAACACATATGTACCAAGTGGTATAGCATCTAACTTCCTAAAGGAGAAGTTAAGAGAGTTGCAAGAAGAAATAGACAGCAGAACTATAATAGTGGGAGATCTCAACCTTGCACTCTCAGAATTAGATAAATCAAACCACAAAACAAATAACAAAGAAATTTAGGAGGTAAATAGAATATTAGAAAAATTAGGTATGATAAATTTTTGAAGAAAACTGAATGGTGACAGAAAGAAGTATACTTTCTTCTCAGCAGTTCATGGAACCTATTCAAAAATTGACCTTATATTAGAACATAAAAACCTCAAAATTAAATGCAGGAAGGCAGAAATAGTAAATGCTTTCTTTTCAGATAACAATGCAATAAAAACTACATTCAACAAAATGTTAGGGGTAAATAGATCAAAAGGTAATTGGAAACTAAATAATCTCATCTTAAACTGATTGGGTGAAACAGCAAATTATAGACAAAATTAATAATTTCACTCAAGATAATGACAATGGTGAAACATCATACCAAAATTTGTGGGATCCAGCTAAAGTGGTAATAAGGGGGAAATTTATATCTTTAGAGGTTTACTTGAATAAAATAGACAACAGAAGATCAATGAATTAGGCTAGCAAAAGACCAATTAAACCCCCCCAATCAAATACTAAACTTGGAATTCTAAAATTAAAAAGAGAAATTAATAATATCAAAAGTTTAAAAAAACAAAACATTGAACTAATAAATAAAATTAAGAGTTGGTTTTATGAAAAAAACAATAAATTAGATAAACCTTTGGTAAATCTGATTAGAAAAAGAAGAGAGGAAAATCAAATTATTAATTATAAAATTGAAAAGGGAGAACTTTCCACCAATGAAAACAAAATTAGAGAAATAATAAGTAATTATTTTGCCCAACTTTATGCCAATAAATTTGATAACCTAAGTGAAATTGATGACTACCTCCAAAAATATAGGCTTCCCAGATTAACAGAGGAGGAAGTAAATTGCTTAAATAGCCCCATTTCAGAAAAAGAAATAGAACAAGCTATTAATTAACTCATTAAGAAAAAATCCCCAGGAGCAGATGGATTTACATGTGAATTCTACCAAATATTTAAAGAACAATGAGCCCCAATGCTATATAAACTACTTGAAAAAACAGGGAAAGAAGAAGTCCTACCAAATTCCTTTTATGACACAGATATGGTACTGACACATAAACCACGTAGGTTGAAAACAGAGAAAGAAAATTATAGACCAATCTCCCTAATAAATATTGATGCTAAAATCTTAAAGAAGATATGAGCAAAAAAACTACAGAAAATCATCCCCAGGATAATGCATGATCAAGGAAACCAGGAATGCAGGCCTGGTTCAATATTAGGAAAACTATCAGTATAATTTTCCATATTAATAACCAAATTAACAAAAAACACATGGTCATCTCAATAGATGCAGAAAAAGCATTTGATGAAACCCAACATTCATTCCTATTAAAAATACTTAAGAGTACAGCAGTAAATGGACTTTTCCTTAAAATAATCAGGAGCATATATTTAAGACCGTCTGTAAGCATCTATTTAAAACCATCAGTAAGCATGTAATAGGGATAAACTGCAACCATTCCCAATAAGATCAGGAGTGAAACAAGGTTTCCCACTATACTCATAACTATCCAATATTGTATTGGAAATGCTAGCTTTGTCAGTAAGAGTTGAGAAAGAGATTACAGAAAATACAGTAGGTAATGAGGAAACCAAATTTTTACTCTTTGCTGATAGTATGATTGTATAATTAGAGAGCCCCTGAGATTCTACTAAAAAGCTATTAGAAAAAATCCACACTTTAGCAAAATTGCAGGATACAAAATAAACCCACATAAGTCATCAAGTATTCTTATATATTACTAACAAAATCCAATAGTTAGAGTTCAAAGAGAAATTCCTTTTAAAGTATCTACTGACAGTATAAAATATTTAGGAATCTATCTTCCAAGAGAAAATCAGAAACTATATAAGCAAAACTACAAACACTTTCCACACAAAGAAAGTCTAATCTAACCAATTGGAAAAAATGTTAAATTCTCTTGTATAGGGTGAGCAAATATAATAAAGATGACAATACTACCTAATGTAATCTATTTATTTAGAGCTATACCAATCAGAATCCCCAAAAAACTATTTTTAATGAACTAGAAAAAATAACAACAAAGTTCATATGGAAAAATAAAAAGTCAAGAATGTTAAGGGAATTAATGAGAAAAAAAACTCAAATGAAGGTGGCCTAGGTGTATCATATCTAAAATTATATTATAAAGCAGCAGTTTTCCAAAACCATTTGGTATTGGTTAAGAAACAGATTAGTTCATCAGTGGAATAGATTAGGTTCAAAGGACAAAACAGCCAATAACGTTAATAGTCTAGTATTTGCAAACCCAAAGACTCCTGCTTTTGGTATAAGAACTCACTGTTTGACAAAAATTACTGGGAAAATTGGAAATTAGTAAGGCAGAACCTAGACATTGACCCATACTTACCACCATATACCAAAATATGGTCAAAATGGGTTCATGACCAAGGCATAATAAATGAGATTATAACTAAATTAGAAGAACATAGCATAGTTTACCTCTCAGACCTGTGAAAGAGGAAGGAATTTATGACCAAAGAACAAGTAGAGATCATTAGTGATCACAAAATAGAAAAATTAGATTATGATTATATCAAATTGAAAAGTTTTTTTTTTGGTTTTACAAACAAAAGTAATGCAGATAAGATTAGAAAGGAAGCAATAAAGTGGAAAAATATTTAGACAGACAAAGGTTCTGATAAAGACCTCATTTCCAAAATATATAGAGAATTGACTGTAATTTATAAGAAATCAAACCATTCTCCAATTGATAAATGGTCAAAGGATATGAACAGGCAATTCTCAGATGAAGAAATTGAAACTATTTCTAGCCATATGAAAAGATGCTCCAAGTCATTATTAATCAGAGAAATGCAAACTAAGACAACTCTGAGATACCACTACAAACCTGTCAGATTGTCTAGAATGACAGTGAAAAATAATGAAGAATGTTGGAGGAGATGTGGAAAAACAGGCACACTGATATATTGTTGGTGGAATTATGAATACATCCAGCTATTCTGGAGAGCAATTTGGAACTATGCTCAAAAAATTATCAAACTCTACATACCCTTTCATCCAGCAGTATTACTACTGGGCTTATATTCCAAAGAGATTTTAAAGAAGGCAAAGGGACCTGGATGTGCAAGAATGTTTGTGGCAGCCCTCTTTGTAGTGACCAGAAACTGGAAACTGAGTGGATGCCCACCAATTGGAGAATGGCTGATTAAATTGTGATATATAAATATTATGGAATATTATTGTTCTGTAAGAAATGAACAATAGGATGATTTCAGAAAGGCCTGGAGATACTTACATGAATTGATGCTGAGTGAAATGAACAGGACCAGAAGATCATTATATATTTCAACAAAAATAATATATGATAACCAGTTCTAATGGATGTGGCCATTTTCAACATGAGATGAACCAAATCAGTTCTAACAGAGCAGTAATGAATTGAACCAGCTACACCCAGAGAAAGAACTTTGGGAGATGACTATGAACCACTACATAGAATTCCCAATCCCTCTATTTTTGTCCACCTGCATTTTTTATTTCCTTCACAGGCTAATTGTCCACTATGTCAAAGTCCAATTCTTTTTGTATAGAAAAATAACTGTTTGGACATGTATACATATATTGTATTTAATTTATACTTTAACATATAACATGTATTGGTCAACCTGCCATCTGGGGGAATGGGTGGAGGGAAGGAGGAGAAAAATTGGAACAAAGGATTCATCAATTGTCAATGCTGTAAAATTACCCATGCATATATCTGGTAAATAAAAGCTATAAGCTTATATATATATATATATATATATATATATATATATATATATATATATATATATATATATATATATATATATATATATATATATATATATACATATATATATATATATATATACAGAGAGAGAGAGAGAGAGAGAGAGAGAGAGAGAGAGAGAGAGAGAGAGAGAGAGAGAGAGAGAGAGAGAGGAGAGAGAGAGAGAGAGAGGAGAGAGAGAGAGAGAGAGAGAGAGAGAGAGAGAGAGAGAGAGAGAGAGAGAGAGAGAGAAAGAGAGAGTTTAAAAAAGAAAAAAGAAAACAGCCTTCTTTTCCAGTTCAAGGAACATTATAGAGACCATTGTCAGGGTTATGAAAAGCCAAGGTTTGATTATAATTTGGGAGCAGATAACTGAACCTTTAGAAACTGTACAGCACACATCTTCTTGGTTCTCTATGGGAAATTATTGGATCTAGAGGAATGGACATTAGTAGGAGAGCAATTATGTCAATTGTACAATAAAAATGGACCTGACTCCATTTCCAAAGACACATTTATTGCATATAATTTTAAACAACTGGCTTTAGGAAATTATATAAGTTCTAGAATAAGGAAAAGAAGAAAGAGAATGAGGGAGAGGTGACACCTAGGTTAATAGGATGAAGAATCAGATAAAAATAGAGTTAAGTACAATTTTGAGTTAGGCAATTCACAACAGGAGCATTTCCCATTATGTGACCTACCTCCCTTAATTAAGCCTTCATGGGTGGAGGGAGAAGGAGGAGGGGGAGAGGCAGTAGCACATTCAGGACTGCCAATGAAGCAGCCTAAAAAAAAAATTATTACAAAAGGCAAGGCTAAGAGAGGACAGGATATATCTGATTTTAAAATTACTGCATACTTTGTGATTGAAGAGATTGACTCTTCAAGTCAAAAAAGGAGAAGATACACTCCTTTAGATTTGGAAAAAAATCAAGGATTTGAAAAAAGGTTGCACTCTTTATGCGGCTACATCATCTTATGTTAACATATTATTAGATAATTTGCCCTATGAAATCCTAACCCCTAGTGCCTGGAAATACACAGCAAGGACATGTTTAGAACCTGGACAAAACGTGTTGTGGCTTTCAGAGTATCATGTATTATGTAGAATTCAAGCCCAATGCAATTGGCAAACAGGAGTTTATATATACAAGTCAGTTTTGACCAACTAACAGGTGAAGGTCAGTGTGGAGAAAATTCAGAACAGATTAATTACCCCACAACAACTTATGAGTAGATTGCAACTGCTGTTATAAAAGCTTGGGGTTCCCTCCCTGGACAAAAAGATTGAGGTAAAACCTTCACAAAAATAGAGCAAGTTTCCAATGGATCCTTTGCTGATTTTGTAAGATTTCTGCAAACAGCTGTCACAAGAACTACTGGAGAAAATTCAGCTACAGAAATAATGACCAGACATCTGGCTAAGGAAAATGCCAATGAGATTTGCAGAAGAATTATATGGAGACTACACAAAGATGCTCCTTTAGATCATAAGACGCTATGCCACAAATGCTTATTATACCCAGACTATAATGAACATGGGAAGAGAGGATCCCTCTTGGCAAGGGAATTCTAGAGAAACTCGTCGATGCTTTCAATGTGGAAAAGTTGGACATATAAGAGCTCATTGTAGATATAGAGATAGAGTGAGAAGATAGGCTGAGAGAAGACCTAAAATCTTATGTCCAAAATGCCACAAAGGCTTCCACTGGGCCTCAGAATGTAGATTGACTCAGGGAAACGAGAGGCAGGACCCAGCTCAAAGATATTATACAAAAGACAGGTGTGGCATGATGGCAGCTGAGTTTACACCCAGAGAGTCTTTAGAAGTTCAGAATTCTGATTTCATCAGTCAGCCATAAAGCAATCAGATAGCAGAAAGGGATTACAATTGGGGAGAATACAGGCTTTTTAAACCAACAAGGCAGTATCCAGTGAAAGCAGCTCCAATGTAATTGCCAAATGATGAGGAGAGAGTTAGACATTGGTAAATAGAAGGGACTAAATAGGTTAACTGCCTAGGAGCGAGGATTTGCTTGTATTTCTATAGATGGAGAAGGAATCAGATGTGTGCCAACAAGTCGTATTCCCCTTGTCCATCAGAGGGAGATAGAAAAAGAGAAAAACTTTGAAACAAAGGAGATCTAAGAAACATCTGACACTGAAAGAGCATGACTGATAATGAGACTGTTGCAGGACTTGAAAACCAGCAGGAATTATTTGGTTCCTTGAGATTAAAAAAAATTGTTGATAGAGACTGTTGTAGGACTTGAAAACCATCAGGAATTATTGAATTCCCTAACACAGGATGAGACTATTGCAGCACTTCAAAACTTGCAAAAATGATTGGATTCCTGGCACATGAACTAATGGATAATAGATTCCTTTGGGACTATTTCTAGGACTTATGAACATGTATAAATCCTCATCTTGATTCATGTTATTTTGTTATATCACTACTATCCTGTGTTATGTTACTATGTGCTTAAGTAATTTATGTAATTATGTGTAATACCTCCCATACTGATGGATTAATGTATACCTGTTTCAAATGAGCCCTTTCAGAATCCCACTAATCTGATTTGATTTCCCATTTCCTTTGGTGCTTTCATCTCCCTTCCTGAGATGTCAGGGAGGGCATAACCACCTCCTTTTTATGGTATTTTCACTCTTTTTTTTTTAAAGCAGTCACTGAAGGCGTGATCATCTTCTTTTTGGGGGTTCTTACCTCCTTGAGAAGTCAGGGAGGTCATGACTACCTTATGTTCTAAACCAAAAGAAAGTGGGATATGTTATGGGCCAGAACTTGAAACAAGGTGCTAAGTCACTGGAATTGATAGAGACAATGATTATGTACTTAGTACTTACTAGAAGAGTTCACACCTTTAAGAGAGCATATATAAGGAGCAACTTCCACAAGCCCACAGAGAACCACAAGCCCACTCTCAGAGGTGGAGTCAGATTCATTCCAACTTCCATCTTTGTGCTGGCTGGAGACATTGGGAGGACCAGAGGCTGAAGCTGGAAGAGACAAGAGCTTTTGGAACCAAGGAGAGAGATAAGCCTCTAAGAAAGCTTACTGGGCTATTTTGAAGGAGACAATAAAGGAATTGGACTTTGACTCCAATTTGAGTTGATTATTATACTGAACTGAAACAAAGGCTGCTTCCAGTAGTCCCCCAAGAAACCTGCTCCCAGAGAACATTATATTTTAAAGAAGAACATTATATTCTGTAACATGCACAGCAGCTGTACCTTAGTAAGCAATGATTTACAAACTCACTCTAAATATATGAAGATTTTCTATGATAAAATGGGTAGATGAGAATAGTTTGTTTTAATGCTCACGAAAGCAGTTAAAGCAGATACTGTGGAGCACTTAAAGTTTTGTTGAAAATCAAAAACATCAAGACCATCCATTGTAACCTAGGCTTTCATTAGTTTTTTGTTTGTTTGTTTGTTTTTGCTTTTGTCTGGCCACTGGCATTTTCATGACTCAGAAGAAGTTGAAGCTTATGAATTTGTGTAACTCTGCCTTATTTAAATCCAACTGATGAGCAATTTAAGACATGCCCAGTGATATCATTAATCCTCCTGGAAAGGAAAAAAAAAAAAGGAATGAATCTGTTATCTAGTCAATAAGATTATTCAACTATGTGGTGTTGACCTTCTCCCACATAGGATCTACTTGTCACAGGCTGATGTCAGGGTTAGAACATCTTGAACTTAACAATATGCTTTTTTTTTTGCTGTGGTTCAAAATCTGTCATTTCAAATCATAGAGATAAGTATAAAATTTTATAATTGGATTTGAGAATTAGCTTCAGAATCAAAAAATAAAGGGAGTATAGCTAGAAAATTGAAAGATCTGGGGATTTAACTTAATAGCAAGAATAGAGTCAGTACTACATAGTTTGAAAAGTGAATGAATATTAAGCTGAATGAAGAAAGCTAATGTTTAGTGTTAGGGTTACCAGATGAGAACTCAGGTTGTCTGGACAGTGACAAGGTGAGAATTCAGGTTGTCTAGACAATTACAAGGTGAGAACTCAGGTTGACTTGACAGTTCTCTGGCTCAGACCTTTGATTTAGGCCTTTAAAGGGAGTTTACACCTTAGGAATTCTAAGAGGAGCAAGTTCATTGGTAGAAGTATTTCCCCACACCCCACTAAGTTCTCACCTGCCTATTCTCTGGGAGGATAAAAGAAGGGCAGCATTAAGTCTGAGAGAATCGACTCTGGGATAAAGTCTTGACACCAGGCAGGCTGAGGGAGACCAGTCTGATTTGAGGAAGGACAAGAGTTGGAGGAGATTCAGAGCTCCCAAGAAACCTGCACACAGAGGAAAAGATTTTACAGATCTCCTTCCAGAGAAGGATTATAATTGAGCAGACTACCAGACCCTCACAATTCAAGAACATTACAAATTGGTGCCCAACGTGGGGCAAGGACTTTTGCTTATCCTGACAAGGACTTATTCTGAACCCTTCAGAGGAGCTAGCCCAGACCTTCACATTTAAGGACTTATTCTGAGCCCTTCAGAGGAGCTAGACTGGACCATCACAGTTTAGGACAAAAGAAACATCAATTTTGTCATATTTTCTTTGATGAGATGGCATCTAATAATTTATGTTCATTTATAGGCATTGTCTTTTAAGAAGGACATTGATAAGCTGAAGAGTTATCCAAACAATATAGCCATGGTGGTGAAAGACTTTTTAATGGTATTTTTGAAAGAACTAGAAATGTTTATTTGCCTTATGATTTATTTTTGTATTTCTGTGTCAAAGTTATTTTCTGATTTTACCATTTTGATTTTCACTGAACCTTCCCTTATACTGAAGGAAACAATTTGAGTAAAACCATGTAATTGCATGAAGATATCTGGCAATATATCTGAATATTTCCTACCTGTGGAGTAAAATTCTACTGAAAAAAAAAAGGAATTATGCTTAATTATATGAACAAATAGAGATAAAAGGACTTGATGAAGAGAGGAAGAAGCAAACTGAACTAAAACTGTTTTCTCTGAGGTTAACACTAATCTCAGTTGTTAAATGTGATGGTCCCTTTTCTCCTTTTTCAAACTTAAGGTAGCATCTGACTTTGTACCATCACATTTTCCTGAACATTACCTCCTCCCTTGATCCTTTTGACACTAATCTTTCCTAATCTATCCCTTCCCTCTATAGACATGCTGTCTAAGGCACTTTTATTGGATCATCATACATATCCCTGCCCATATTCCTGCCCTAGTTGGGGACTTCCCACCTCAAGGCTACCCTAAACTCTTTCTATTTCTATATTCTTCCTCTTGGTAATCTCATTAATCCACATCAATTAAATTATCATCTCTGTGTAGAAGATTACCAGATTGACATAACACATGTGAGTTCATAAATGCCAGTGAAGAAGAAATTCAAATCTCTTTTGGTTTTTCAGCATGAAATATTTGGTAAAATAAAAAGCAACTCTTCAGTCCCCTCCTTGAGACATTTCATTTCTATATGCAATTCAATTAACAAGAATTTTTCCAATATTTTTTTTAGAAATTTATTTTTAACAATAAAAAAAAAATAAGCAATGTGTTTACCTCTTTGTTGTTATTGTTCAGTTGTTTCAGTGGTGTCCAGCTTTTCATAAGCCACTTTGGGGTTTTCTTGGAAAAAATTCTGGAATTGTTTATCATTTCCTTCTACAAATCATTTTACAAATGAGAAAACTGAGGCAAACAGGGTGAAGATACTTGTCCAGGTTAAGTGACTTATCATACAGCTAATAAATATATGTGGCAAGATTTGAATTCAGAAAGGTAGTGTTTACCTCTAGAAGCAACTTATGTCACTTTTGAATAGCCCAAATTGATAAGTTGTCTCTTTTTAAAATTTTATTTATTTTTAATACACATTGTTTTGTGAATCATGTTGGGAGAGAAAAATAGAGCAAAAGGGAAACACCATGGGACAGGGGGAAAAAGGAAGTGAATATAACATGTGTTGATTTACATATAATTTCCTGTAAAGGGCTGAAACTCTGAGCAGATGCAGATAACCTAACACTTAATTGGACAATTCAATATGTTTGGAGGATTACCCTACTCAACTCTTCTTTTGGGAAAAGAGATCAGAGGGTAGAGTAGGTCAAGCAGGATCATTCTTTGGTGGTGAAGAGAGAGAGAGAGGAGGTGTGTGGATACCTATATCTAATCCCCTGACAGTGACCCCAAAAGACCAAGAATAAAGACTTTTGCTTATCCAGACTCCAGCTGATTCTAAGATATCCAGGTGACTAATGCAGTCACAACATTTGACGTCCAATGTGTGGGCCAAGCACCCTACTTTCACTGAAGAAGTTTTTGGGTGACCAGGAAATTAGGTGAATATATTAATAGACAAATAGGGAACTTACTAAACTAGTAACCTTTTATAGCTAAAATGGGGCAGATGTTAGGAAAAGATTCTCCCTCTTCTTTGTCCCCACCCCCACCCCCATCCCAAAGGGGCACTATAGAAAGTATGCTTAAGTTAATTGAAGGGCAAAGTTTAATTATAACCTGGGAACAGATTGCTAGACTATTGGGTACATTAAGACACGTCCCCTTAGTTCTTAGAGGAAGAAGAAATAAGTGTAGATAACTGGAAACTTGTGGGACAACAACTCTGCAAATACTACAATGATATAGGTCCTTGTTCAATTTCCACAGAAGCATTTTATATATACAACATAATTCAATTGGCATTAAACAATCTTGCAAGTTGTAGAAAAAGGAAAAGTTTTAGAAAAGGCCAGATGAGGAAGTGTGAGGGAAAAAAAAAGGAAGACAATGAATAGTCTAAAGACCTTGCCCAAGGGCATGGGAATTTAAATGAGTTTCAAGGGTAGTGGTGATTTTAGCTCTCTTGAGGAAGCTTCAACCCCACCTAGGGAGCAGATTATTGACAGGCCCCCATCAACTCCACCTTCTGGGATAGAGGGAGGAGGAGGAGGAATAGAAGGTGCAGTGATATCACCAGCACCTCCCCCCCCCAGCAATCACCCCCTCCTATTACTAGATTGCAATAGGCAGGACTTAAAGCTACAATAGAAGGGAAAGAAAGAGGTGATCTGAGGCTCCAAATATATCCCATGATTCAACAATTTAACTCTTCAGGTCAAGAGAGTCGAAGATACACTCCTTTTGATATAGTCATCCTCAAAGACCTAAAAAAGGCTTGCATCTTTATGGAGCTACAACAGTTTATGTTAAGATGTTATTACAGAATTTGGCTTATGAAGTCTTAACTCCTAGGGACTGGAAATCTATAGTAACGGTATGCTTAGAACCTGGACAAAACTTGTTGTGGCTTTCTGAATATAGTGAGCTCTCTAGGATATAAGCCCAACAAAATAGTCAAAGTGGAGTTAATACTTCAGGTACCTGTGACCAATTTCAGTACATGGGCATGGGATAATGCAAGGGCTTCTGGGAAGAACCACTTTAACCAATGAGGTTGTTCCTCTTAGAATTCCTGAGGTGTAAACTCCCTTTAAAGGGCCAAACCAAAGGTCCAGACAACCTGAGTTCTCACCTAGTAATCCTAACATCTTCCCCTTTCTTTTGATTTAGAACATAGGATTGTCATGACCTTGAAACATAAATCCATCAATATGGGAGGCATTACACATAATTACATAAGCACATAGTAACATAGTAACATAATACATGCTAGAAGTATATAACAAATAACATGATCAAATAATCATAAATTGAAAATTTATAAATGCCCATAAGTCCATTGTCCATTAGTCTCATCTTGTGTTAGGAAGTCCAATGATTCTTGCTGGTTTTTAAAGTTCTATAACAGTCTTTTTATTAGCCATGCTCTTTCAGTGTGAGATGTATATATCTATATATATATCAGACTTCCCAAGATCCCAACATGGGAATTATCTTCCCTTTTCACAAGGGACTTCCAGAGAGACTCATCAATGCTTTTAACATGGTAAAGTAGGGCATCTGAAAGCTCAATGTAGGCATAGAGACAGAGTGAGAAAACAGGGTGGGAGAACAAGACCCAATACCCCATGTCCAAAATGCAACAGAAGGTTCCATTGGGCATCAGAGTATAGACTGATTCGGGGAAATGGGATGAGGGGCCTAGCTCCAGAGCCCCAGGAAAAAAGCACTTGGGGCATGATGGCAGCTGATGCCATACCCAGAGAGTGCCTAGAAGTCCAATACCCAGATATGACCAATCAGCCAGGAAGCCATCTGATGGGATAAAGGGATTACACAATCAATCAGCCAGGAAGCAACCTGATGGGAGAAAGTGATTACAATTGGGGAAGATAGAGTTATATGCAGCTAGGACAACTGAGATACCCCTGGTGAGGTGAAATCTGTTCCTTTCCAGCCTATGGATCCCTCCCCTCCAGGCACAGTAGGCTTGACCATTTCACCTCCTTAGAATACTTATAAAAGAGTGTCCATCCATACACTGATGTGGGAAACTGAAGAATGTGTAGATAATATCTCAGTCACTAATACAGGTAGACAATGTGTGACTTATCAGCCAAGAGAAGTAGGAGCATCAGGTTTGCTGATACAGATCCTTAATAGGCAATCTAGTGATAGTTGTCTAGATTTTGACTCCTAATAACAGAATCCAGGAATATTCTGGACTGCAGAATAATAATGGCATAACATTAGGATTGGTAGACACAGGTGCAGATTATACAATCATTAGAGGTGCCAGCTGACCCAGTCATTGGCAAAAGATTAAGGCAGATACCTTTCTGTCTGATATGAAGATCAATAGCAGCAGAAGTTAGTGCTATCCCTTTGAGATGGACATTTGAAAGTTTTTACTCCTTTTATAGTTGAAAAGATCCTCTTCAATCTGTGGGAAAGAGACATCTGACAACAGTTAGGATTACCAATGAGTACTTTGGTTTTTTTAGGCAGAGTGGCTGTTGAAGGCCTGCCAACACTCTTACCTGTTCCCATTCAATGGAAAACTGATACACCAGTGTAGGTAGAACAGTGCCCCTTAGCTAGTAATAAAATTCGGGACTTATTAGATATAGTATAGAAGCAACTTGACCAAGGACACTCACAACCTTCTCTAAGTCCTTGGAATTCCCCTGTATTTGTTGTAAAAAAAAAAAAAAAAAAAAAAAAAAGAAATCTGGAAAATGGAGGATGTTGACTGATTTAAAAAAAGTAAATGAACAGATGGAAACTATGGGAACTCTTCAGCTTGGACTTCCATCTTTCACACAATTGCCTAGAGAACGGCCTCTTTGGGTTATAGACATTAAGGCTTGTTTCTTTTCTATCCCTCTAGATAAGGAGGATATGAAAAAGTTTACCTTTTCAGTGCCCAGCTTTAATTTAGCTGAACCTTATAAAAGATAAGAATGGACAATTTTTCCACAGGGAATAGCCCTACTATGTGCCAAATGTATGTTGCTGCTCTTACTCCAATAAGAAAAGCATTTCTAAAAGTTACTTTGTTACATTACATTATATTGGGGTGTGCACCTGAGGAGCAAATGTTAGCAGCATATCTACAAAAGAGCATAGAAACACTAAGGAACTACAAATTGCACATAACTCCAGAAAAAATTCAAAGACATACTCCTTTTCAATATTTAGGATATGAAGTATATCCTAAGGTGCTTACAGTACAAAAACTATTTTTAAGAACAGAGAATACCTTAAATGACTTTCAGAAATTGATAGGAGATATCCAATGGATGCATCCTGTGTTAGGCTTAATTAACTACCAATAAATTATCACAATTATAAGATATTTTAATGGGAGAAAATGTTTTAAACTCATCATGCCAGCTTACAAAAGAAGGTCAAGAGGCTTTAAGAGAAGTTTAACTGGCTTTATCCAATGTGGTTGAAAGAATTACTTAAAAACCCTTGGAAATATCAGTTTTTTTTTTCTACAAAAGAGGCACCAATACTAGTCCTTCATCAAGGAGACAGTGTGATAGAGTGGATGAACCTTCCAGCACAACCAGAACAAAGCCTTACTCCTCACCCAGTGCTTGTGGCTAAAATTTTGTTAAAGACAATTAACTGAGTAGTACAATTATCTGGGATAAGACCTGACAAGATATACACCTTTTATACCAATGTACAAATCAATATATGCTGTGAAACCATCCCAGAGTAGCAAATTTTATTGGCCACGGCTCCAAATTTTACAGATGGATCTCCATTAAAGATAACCAAACTGTTACATAATTGGCAATGGATTCTTGAGGAAAAGATTTCTAAAGTTCCTCTTAAAGGACCAACTATCTTTACAGATGCATCCAAACATAATATTTTTGCTATATACTCTCATGACTTAAAAATAAAGAGAATAGTCAGAACTCCTTCTCAGTCCACTCAGAAGAATGAATTGTATGCAATCATTCTAGCTCTTAGTTATTATCCAGGAGACATAAATGTAATATCTGATCGGGCCTATTCAGTAGGTGTGGTACAAAGAATTGCCATGGCCCAAATATAATTTGTAGCCTCCAATATATATCAGCTTGTTAAGGAACTTCAAGAGCAAGAGAGAAAGCATCCAGGTAAATTTTATATCTTGCATGTCTACTCTTATACTGGACTTCTAGTTCCTATTTTCTATGGTAATTCAAAGGCAGATAGCCTTCTAACTATGTTAGCCAATACTCCTTTATTTCAGAAGCCCAAGAATCTCATTCTAAATATCATCAGGCTGCCTGAGCTTTCTGTTTAAACTTTGGAATAAGAAGAGAAGAAGCTAGAAGTATAATAAAAGCTTGTCCATCTTGCCTTCCTTTCCATGCTCCTACACTCCCTCCAGGGAAGAACTCTTGTGGTTTGAGACCTAATGAAATTTGGCAAATGGATGTGACCCATTATAAATCTTTTGGTTGTCTGTCTTTTATTCACATTGTGGTAGACACCTTTTCAGGATTCACTTTTGCAATACCAGCAGCAAAAGAGACAGCCTGCATGGTCACTGAATTTCTTATACAAGCATTTGCAATTATAAATGTGCCATAAGCAATAAAAACAGACAATGGACCTGCATATACTTCTAAATGTTTTACATGCTTTTATGCACAATATAAGATTTTACATACCACTGGCATGCCCTTTAATCCTTAAGGACAGGCAATATTAGAGAGGAGAAACACAGGTCTCAAGATGCTCCTCCAAAAACAAAAGAAAAGGGGATCCATGGGTAACTCTAGAGAACTTCTAAATCTAGCCCTTTATAGTATTAACTTCTTAATCTTTGACAAAGATGCACTGGTTCCGGCAGACAGGTTTTATAACCCACCAGAAGGGCAGTATCCAATGTCAGCAGCTCCACTGTCTTTAGATAATTGCTAGGTCATATGGAGAGACCCAGAAAGTGGTGAATGGGGGTCAGATAGGTTAATTGCTTGGGGAAGAGGGTTTGCTTGTATCTCTACAAATGGAGAAGGAATCAGATGGGTGCCAATGAGCCATATTCACCTTGTCCATCAGAAAGAGACAGAGCAGACCCTTGAAATGAACGAGGAGACCCAAGAAACATCAGGTGGTTGTGTTGCTGACTGTGCCCACCACTGAAAAAGCCTGGCAGTTATGGCGTTTGACTCATGGACATCAAAATTTATTGTACTTGAATGCCTTCAGGAATCATTGGATTTTCTGTTGCAGGATTTCAAAATCTATAGGAATCATTGGATTTTCTAACATATAAAAAGACTGTTCCAGGACTTCAAAAACTTGGGGAGATCATTGGATTCCCTGACACATGAAGCAATGGACAATAAATTGGTTTTGGACTATTTCTTGGGTGCTGAAGAAGGTATATATGTGACTGATGTTTACATACCCTCCTTCTAGGACTTCTGGAAATCTTTTACAAGACCATGTTGATTTATATTGTTTGTTATATCATACTTACATATACAATTCATGTTTGTTACACCACATCAAGCCTGCACTGGTTGTGGGGAGAGTCATCACTAGCCTGTGTGTTATTGCTATGTGCTTGTGTAATACCTCCCATGCTGATGGGTTTGTGCATACCTGTCTCTAATAAGTCCAGCCCAGAAATCCACTAGCAATCCCCACTTCCCTTTGGTGCTTTTCATCTTCCTTCCTGAGAAGTCAAGGGGGGGGGGGCTGATCACCTCCGTTTTAGTGTTTTCATTTCCATTTTTGAGAAGTCAGCAATTGAGTCACCACCTGTATTCTAAACAAAGAAAGGAGGAGATGTAAAGGGCCAAAAAGCTGAGCAGATGCAGATAACCTAGCACTAAAGGCTAATTACCAATTGGACAGTTCTCTATTAATATATGCTTGGAGGATAATCCTACTCAACTCTGTGCTGGCTAGATATGTGGGTGTGGACAAAGAAGGGGAAGAGAGATCAGAGGGTGGAGTAGGACCAGCAAGATCATTCTTTAATGGTGCAGAGAGAGAGAGAGAGAGAGGAGGTGTGGAGATTCCTACTTCTAATCCACTGAGAGTGACCCCAAAAGACCAAGAATAAAGACTTTTGCTTATCCTGACTCCAGCTGATTCTAAGATATCCAGGTGACTAATGCAGTCACAACAATCTCCATAGTTCTTTTTCTAGATGCAGGTGACATTTTCTGTCCAAACTTTGTTGGGATTGCTTTAGATCACTGAACCACTAAGAAGAACTAAATCTTTCATAGTTGAACATCACACAGCCTTGCTGTTATTGTGTGCAATGTATTCCTAGTTATGCTTGTTTTGCTCAGCAACAGATTGTGTAAATATTTGCAAGCCTTTCTAAAATCAGCTTGTTCATCATTTTTTTATATAACAATAGTATTCCATTGCCTTCATATACCACAACTTGCTTAGTCATTACCCAAATTGATGGGCATCTACTCATTTGCCAATTCCTTGCTATCACAAAAAGATCTGCTACAAACATTTTTGCATATGTGGGTCCTTTCTGCTCCTTTATGATTTCGGACATAGACACAATAATGGCACTGTTGCTCAAAAGTTGTGCACAGTTTTATAACCTTTCGGGAATAGTTCTAAACTGATTTCCAGAAGATTGGATTATTTCACAACTTTACAGACAACATATTAATGTCCCAGTTTTCCTAAATCAACTCCAACATTTATCATTATCTTTTCTTTTCATTTTAGCCAATCTGAGAGGTATGAGGTGGTACCTCATTTGTTTTAATTGAGAATTCTCTTTTCAATAGTGATTAAAAGCTTTATTGATGGCTTTAATCTTGTCATATGAAAAGTGTTTGTTCAAATCCTTTGACCATTTATCAATTGGGGAATGACTCATATTCTTATACATTTGATGCAATTCCTTATATATATTTAGAAATGAGACCTTTGTTAGAAACATTGGCTATAATGATTTCTTTTTGCAGCTTTGTACTTCCTTTTAAATAATGTTTCTGTTGTTTATTTTATGTAAAACTTCTTAATTTAATACAACCAAAGATGTCCATTTGCCTTTCATAATGTTCTCTGGTTCTTCTTTTACCATAATTTCTTCCATTCTCCAAAGATCTGATAGAAAAATTCTCCTTTCCTCTGCCAATTTGTTTATGGTATTAACCTGTATGCCCAAATCATCTACCCAATTTGACCTAATTTTGGCTTGAGGTTTGCGATGTAGTTCCATGCTGAGTTTCTGAAATATTATTTTCTAGTTTTCCCAGTTTCTGAAATATTATTTTCCAGTTTTCCCAGTATTTTTTTTTGGCAAATAATAAGTTCTTATTCTGTAAGCTGGAATGTGGCTTGATAAACCTCTTATACTAAATTGAAATTATGCCTCTCAATAACTTGTATTCATTGATCCCAGTTCTGTCTTGTAGGGCCAAATGATACATGTCTGATTCCTCTTCCACATGAAAATGTTTAAAATATTGGAAAATAGTGATTTTATATCTATATCTGTAACCCTTAAGTCTTTCTTTCTCCAGGTTAATCATCTTTGGTATTTTCAATCAATCCTCATATGAAACTGTTTTGAATAGACCTTTCACAATTCTGATCATCCTCCTCTGTACAAATTACAGCTTGTCAATCTTCTTTTTTTTCAAAATGAGGCATCCAGAATTGAATATAAAATACTAAATGTAGACAGTGATTACAGCTTGGATATAGTAGATATTTCTATCAGAGGTATATCTACTGACCAGGATTAGGAAAAATCCAGCTCACAGGATTATATATGGTTGACATAGTCATTTTTATAGCAATTGCAACAAGCTGAAAGCCAGATACAACAACTTCCCACTGCTTGAGATCCATAAGTTGATTACTTTGTATGGCTCTCAAATGATGGTATAAATAT
Organism: Sminthopsis crassicaudata; assembly: GCF_048593235.1. Taxonomy (NCBI): domain Eukaryota; kingdom Metazoa; phylum Chordata; class Mammalia; order Dasyuromorphia; family Dasyuridae; genus Sminthopsis; species Sminthopsis crassicaudata. The sequence continues at coordinate 174,286,280 of NC_133618.1, read as the reverse complement.
TCTAATTGTCCTTGGCAAAAAAAAAAATGCTCTTGATACTATAATTCAACCTAGAGTTTTAGGATTATGGAATTAGATTTAAAAGCTAGAAGAAATTCAATTCAGCTAATTTTGCAGAAAAGGAATCTTAGATGAAGAAAGTTTAAGTAGGTTGTTAGGATCACATGTTTGGCAAGTATCATGGGTGGAATTCAAACCCAAATGAACCTTTTTTTTTTTTTTTTTATTAAATTTTTGGCTGTTTTATGACACTATTAAAGAGTATTGTGTTTCAAAAGACTCTGATTTGTTGTGGGATGATAATATTCTTTCTTGATTATTAATTCCTGAACTTTAATTTTGACTATAGCATGATTTCAGATTACTCATATGTAGAATAGTGGAAGAAACAATGGACAATCAGGAGACCTGGAGGGTTATGACAGCTCTGTAACAAGTTATATATCAACTTATCTGGGTCTCAGTTTCCTTATATGTCGGTATGAAGGTTGTAACACATTATCTCAAAGTTATACTCCTTCCCCTTCCTGAAAGTTCTTGAGGACAGAAATTGCCCTTAGCAGTGTGTTTGTACATCAAGTAAGCACTTGTAAAGAGCAGGGACTTTGGAGAAATATACTTAAGGCTCATTATGATTGATTTAAACAAGGTGTTAACTACGTGGAACCGATAAGACAATGGTTATCTAGTTTAGCATGCAAGTTCTCTAGTTCAGTACAATTGATTTAATCTTACAACAAATATTGGTTCCCTAGTGATATAATACTTGGTTTATACTCAGTATACTGTAATGATGCAATTGCAATAGAGCATATAACCTGGTGACAAACTCAGCCAGAGGGAGAATTCAAGACAGTGGCTCTACTGTTTCCTCCATTGAAACCAAGGCCCATTCTGGAGGGCCTCCAGAAACACAGCCAAGCCCCAGGTGAAGGAGACAGCCTGTGAAGGAGACAATAAAGAGTTTTGGACTTTATCCCTGACTATTCTAGTGTTGATTATTCTGCTGAAAAAAAGGCTGGTCCCAAGATCTCTAGAAAGCAAACCAGAATATTACATTATGGTGCTTGAATGTGGAGTAAAAATTGTAAGAAGAACCAGAGAAGGATCCTTCCAAAGTTAAGGAAGAAGAGCCCTGCTAAGACTTTTTTTAATCAGGGCAATTAAATGGGTCAATACATCAAAGGACCAAGCCAGGAGACTTGATGAGACACTTAAATGCCTGTTCTGACTATAGTCCTCTTCTCTGTGTGAAAGATTGCCTCCATGACATTTCACAAAATCAACACAGCTATTGCAACCATCCAAGAATGATAGTGCTGCTTGCATTCCTCAGTGTGTGGACCATGCTGTGGGGTGAAAATAATAGCAAAAAAACCCCCCAAAAATGAGGAATTGTTAAGGGACAGGTCAATTCTCCAAGAGCCTCCACAGCTGTGAATCATAACATCTGAAGGACTTGCAAGGCAGCCTTTGCTGACCCAAGTGTTACAGATTGGGAATGAGATAAATTGGAGGCAGAGGGAAGAGAAGAGAGGTCATACAATGCAATGGCCTCTCAGTCAGAGAAGTCAGAGAACAGCAACTACCTCTCAGTCTTCTTGTCATCTTCTCATAAGAGGAAATCCATTCTGGGTTGGAGTTCCAGCAGCCACTATTAGGTGGCTCCCTTGAATTCTAACAGCTCTCCCATGTATTCCAACAGGCACTAAAACGATTGCTGAATTAAACTGAAAGTTTATTTAAATTCCAAATTTTAAAAAAACTGCTAATTTTATGAACAATACCTTTTTCCCTTGGTCTTACTTTTTCAATTCTGTACCCTCATTCCTCTTATCTCTTCTCTTCTTTACTTCTTCCCTAATCTGTGACTCCAAGAAGTTGTAGTATGCACAGCAATCACAGTCTAGTAAAATTATTTCAGCAGACCTTTAAAACCAAGTTGAGAGTAACAAGTGTGACTTCTAACCTGTCAGTGAATTCCATGTCTATCCCAAACATGTGAAGAATCCTCCCCCTCCCCCTGCAAGAATGAGACTATGAGAACAACTTGTTTCAAAGGCCATCAATGAACAATATAGCATTTAGACCTTTGTTAGACTTTAAAGACACTAGTGTAATCTACTGCATTCCAGGCCATCCCTTGACTTTCATTTTGTCAATTAAGAGAGAATGAAGTTGATGAAGTTTTTTGGAATCTGTCTCACTTGAATCCAATTCACATATAAGTTAAGACATTACTGGGGATATCATCTATCCTCTTTGAAAACAAAGGACTAACTACTCTCCATCTGTCACCTCCCTCTTCTTTTTTCTGTTCCCTACACTTCACCTACTTTTTTTTCTTTCCTATCTCTTCGTTATCCTCTGTTTTATCTGTCTTTCGGGGCTTGACAAAGCTGTAAGGAAATCACGCTCTTTGATAGCTTCTATATATTTTATTATGCCCTACAATCATCTATTTGTCCCTGAGAAAATCTGATTGTTAACCTAGAAGTTTCCTCTTCAATTAATTCCCCAATACCTTCTCATATGCAAATTCTAAAAAACTGACATTCTTTCCCTGGTGACCCTTCCAAGGCTCCAACACTATTGGCTCAGGGAGAAAGCCCCTAAATATTTTTCAAAACCACAGTGTCCAATATGGCCTTTTGGTTTTTATCTAAATACCCAGAAGAGCCCTAAGTTCCAAGGAAGAGACAATCTGTTAGTTCACTGCTGTTCCACAGATGTGAAAGTATTCATCATGCCAGGGAACTCTGCATCCTGATTCTTACTGAGCCAATTGTAAACATAGCATTGATGTTTTGTAACATCTTCTCCTTCCAATCACATGATGACTTTAAGGTCTAGATGTAGCACTTTGCATAATTGTTAGACAAAATTCCAGCTTCAAAGTGGAAGGGAAAACAGATCATTGTCAAGCTGGACAAAGGTTATATCTTGTCTATAGAACATATTTCTGGCAGATCTATGTACCTAAGAAGAGAGGACAATGTGGGGAGACTGAAGCAAAAACTAGGTTAACAGTTTCTGAGCTATTAAAGTTGAAGTTATTTCTTATTGGGAGACTAGTCCTCAATAATTGCCCATCATTAGATTAACTAGGTTAAGAGGTAAAGGTGGCTTAGGAAGAGCTAAAGTCAATCCTATATTTTGTAGTACTAGCATAGAAGTTTTAGGTTACCCAGTTTATGATTAACATATCAGATCAAGCAATACACAGGAAGTCAGAACTGGAAGTGTTCCGATTCTCTATAAGGTTTTCTTCTTCTGGATTCCTAAGGAACTTCTGGGGCAGAGGAGTGATCCTCTTGAATGAGTGACTATGGGTATGTCAATATTTGCCAGAAAAGTTAGTTTCCTTTTGGGGGCAAATGTCATTTCTCTTGTGATTGGGAAGCTTCTTCCACTAAGTCAATGGAATAGAATAGTACCTACAAAAATGATAAATAATTAATGATGATGATGATGATAAGCATCTATACCCTACATTAATATATACAAAGTGCTTTAAAAATAGTCTCTTAGGATCTTCACAACATACTTACGAGGTAGATGCTATTACAATTATGCTCAACTTAAAACTGAGCAAGTTGAGGCAAACTGAGATTTAGTGACATTTCTACCTTTGGAAGGGTATTAAATTTCTGAAATTATATTTGAACCTAGGTTACACTCTCTCAACTGCATAACTTTACACATTCAACTATTATTTTTTCTGTAGGATTTGGACATAAGCTTTCAAGTAATAGAGGGCAGCCAGAAGCACCCCTGACATTACTAAATAGTTTCACTTTGTTTGTAATCCCTCCATCTCTGGCATCTTGCTATAGGTGTTCTGGTTGAGGACTAGGTAGCAATTAAGGCAAAAAAAAAATCTTCATTCACCTAATCCGAAAAAAAAATCTAAATTAAAAAAAACATGAATTTCATGGTATCACCTCCCTGATGTCATGGTCCTCTGTTAAAGAGGACCAATGAAGCCTAAAAAACAACAACAGCTGAGGGAATTTTCATAGAACTGTTAGTGAATGAGAGGTAGAGATTAGAGGAAAAATAATAGCACTAAAGGAAAGAAAGAAGAAAATGGAACATTGAATCTAAGCAGGAAATTTTTGCCTTCATTATCTAGGTGATACAATAGATAAAATGCTAAGCTTAGAAGAACTGAGTTCAACTCTTGTCCTGGACATTTAATTCTTCTGCGATCCTGGACAAATCATTTCACCTCACCAGCCCTGAGTTTTTTCATCTTAAAAAATGGACATGATAATAACAGCATCTACCTTACAAGGTTATTTTGAGAAAAAAAAACATAATTTATATAAAGTGCTTTTCATTTATTTTGCCATTTTTATTAACATTCTCCAAGATTCAAAACTCTAATATAAAAGATGGTAGTAGTAGTAGTAGTAGTAGTAGTAGTAGTAGTAGTAGTAGTAGTAGTAGTAAGTAGTAGTAAAGTAGTAGTAAGTAGTAGTAATAGCACTATCAATAGTAGTAGTAGCAGTAGTAGTAGTAGTAATAGTAGTAGTAGTAGTAGTAATAGCACTATCAATAGTAGTAGTAGCAGCAGCAGTGGTTATATGCAGGTATTGGTTTGGTAAATGAATAGTGTTGGGAATCTTTTCTGTTAACTATTTGTTATTTACTTTGTATTCTCTTTTATTTTTTATTATTATATTTTTATTATACCTTTTATATACAAAATATATACATGGGTAATTTTTTCAACACTGACCCATACAAAAACTTCTGTTTCAACTTTTCCCCTCCTTCATTCCACCCCCTCCCCTAGATGGCAGATAGTCCCATATACATTAAATATGTTAAATTATATGTTAAATACAATATATTTATATACAATTATCTTGCTACACAAGAAAAAGAAGATTTAGAAAGAAGGTTAAAATAACCTGAGAAGAAAAAAAAATGCAGGCAAAAATAACAGAAAGACTGGAAATGCTATGTTGTAGTCCATACTCATTTCCCACTGTTCTTTTTCTGGGTGTAGCTGGTTCTGTTCATTACTGATCAATTGGAACTTATTTGCATACTCTCATTGCTCCATCAGAATTGATCTTCATATAGTATTGTTGCTGAAGTATATAATGATCTCCTGGTTCTGCTCATTTCATTGAGCATTAGTTCATGTAAGTCTCTCCAAGCCTCTCTGTATTCATCCTGCTGGTCATTTCTTATAGAAAAATAATATTCCATAATATTCATATACCACAATTTATTCAGTCATTCTCCAATTGGTGGGCATACATTTAATTTCCATTTTCTAGCCACTACAAAAAGGGATGCCACAAACATTTTTGCACATATGGGCCCCTTTCCCTTCTTCATTATCTCTTTGGGATATAAGTCCACTAGTAACACTGCTGGATCAAAGTATATGCACAGTTTGATAACTTTTTGAGCATAGTTCCAAATCATTCTCCAAAATGGCTGGATGTATTCACATCTCCACCAACAATGCATCAGTATCCCAGCTTTCCAACATCCCCTCCAACATTCATCATTGTCTTTTCCTGTCATTATAGCCAATCTGACAGAATTGTCTTAATTTGCATTTCTCTGATCAATAATGAGTTGGAACACCTTTTCATATGACAGAAATAGTTTTAATTTTTTCATCTGAAAATCGTGTGTTCATATCCTTTGACCATTTGTCAACTGAAGAATGGCTTGATTTCTTTTTTTTTTATAATATTATCCCTTGTATTCATTTTTCCAAATTATCCCCCCCTCGCTCTACTCCCTCCCCTCAATAACAGGCAATCCCATACATTTTACATGTGTTACAATATAACCTAGATACAATACATGTGTGTAAGTACCATTTTCTTGTTGCACAATAAGCATTAGATTCCGAAGGTACAAGTAACCTGGGCAGACAGACAGTAGTGCTAACAATTTACATTCACTTCCCAATGTTCCTTCTCTGGGTGTAGCTACCTCTGTCCATCATTGATCACCTGGAAGTGAGTTGAATCTTCTTTATGTTGAAGATTTCCACTTCCATCAGAATACATCCTCATACAGTATTGTTGTTGAAGTGTATAGTGATCTTCTGGTTCTGCTCATTTCACTCAGCATCAGTTGATGTAAGTCTCTCCAAGCCTCTCTGTATTCCTCCTGCTGGTCATTTCTTACAGAGCAATAATATTCCATAACCTTCATATACCATAATTTGCCCAACAATTCTCCAACTGATGGACATCCAAAGAATGGCTTGATTTCTTACAAATTAGAATCAATTCTCTCTATATATTTGGAAATGAGGTCTTTATCAGAACCTTTAGCTGTAAAATGTTTTCCCAGTTTATTGCTTCCCTTCTAATCCTATCTGCTTTTGTATAAAAACTTTCTAAATTAATATAATTTTAATTTTATATTTTGTAATCAATAACGACCTTTATTTCTTCTTTGATCACAGGTGTGAGAAGTAAACTATCCTATGTTCTTCTAATTCATATATATACTCTCATTTCTTATGTATAGATCATGAACCCATTTTGATTTTATCTTGGTGTATGGTGTTAAGTGTGGGTCAATGCCTAGTTTCTTCCATACTAATTTCTAGTTTTCCCAGCAGCTTTTTTGTCAAATAATGAATTCTTCTCCCAAAGGCTGAGGTTTTTGGGTTTGTCAAACACTACATTGCTATAGTGATTGAGTATTTTGTCCTGTGAACCTAACTTGTTCCACTGATTAACTATTCTATTTCTTAGCCAATTTGGTGATAACTCCTTTATAATACAGTTTTAGATAAGGTACAGCTAGGCCACCTTCATTTGATTATTTTTTTTTATTAGTTCCCTTGAAATTCTTGGCCTTTTGTTCTTCCAGATTAATTTTGTTGTTATTTTTTTTCTAAAATAATATTAAAATAGTTTCTTGGACGTCTTATTGGTATAGCATTATATAGACTAGTTTAGATAGTATTATCATCTTTATTATATTCACTTGACCTATCCAAGAGCACTTAATATTTTTCCAATTGTTTAGATTTGACTTTATTTGTGTGGAAAATGTTTTGTAGTTTTGCTCATATATTTCCTGACTTTCCCTTGACAGATAGGTTCCCAAATATTTTATATTATTGACAGTTGTTTTAAATAGAATTTCTCTTTATATCTCTTGCTGTTGGACTTTGTTAGTGATGTATAAAAATGCCGATGATTTATGTGGATTTATTATGTATCCTGCAGCTTTGCATAAGTTGTGGAATATTTCTAATAGATTTTTAGTAGAATCTCTGGGGTTCTCCAAGTATACCATCATACCATTAACAAAGAGAGATAATTTGGTTTCCTCATTTTCTCATTACCTACTCTAATTCCTTTAATCTCTTTTTCATCTATTATTGATGATGCTAGGATTTCTAATACAATATTGAATAGTAATGGTGATAATAGGCAACCTTGTTGACTCCTCATTTTATTGGGAATGGTTCCATTTTATCACTGTTACATATGATCCTTACTGATAGTTTTAAATAGATACTACTGACTATTTTATGGAAAACTCAATTAATTCCTATAGTCTCCAGTGTTTTTAATAGGAATGGGTGTTGGAGTTGATCAAATGCTTTTTCTGCATCTATTGAGATGATCATATGTTTTTTGTTACTTTAGTTAGTGATATAGTCAATTATGATAATAATTTTCCTAATATTGATTGAGCTCTGTATTCCTGGTATAAATCCTACCTGATCATGGTGTATTATCCTGGATATGATTTTCTGTAATTTTTTAAGAGTTTTGCATTGATATTCATTGGAGAGATTGGTCTATAACATTCTTTTGCTGTTTCCATGCTACTTGGTTTACTTATCAGTACTATGTCTGTGTCATAAAAGGAGTTTGGTAGGACCCCCTCATTCCCTATTTTTCAAATAGTTTATATAGCATTGGAGTTCATTGTTTTTTAAATATTTGGTAAAATTCACATGTAAATCCATCTGATCCTGGGGACTTTTTCTTAGGGAGTTGATTAATAGCTTGTTCTATTTCTTTTTCTAAAATGGTACTATTTAACCAACTATTTCTTCCTCTGTTAATCTGGGCAGCTTATATTTTTGAAGGTATTCATCCATTTCATTTAAGTTATCAAAGTAACTCCTAATTATTGCTCTAATTTGCTCTTCATTAGTAGAAAGTTTTCCCTTTTGATTTTTAAGACTAACAATTTAATTGTCCTCTTTTTTTTCCTAATCAAATTTACCAAGGTTTTGTCTGTTTTGTTGTATTTTTTTCATAAAACTAAATCTTAGTTTTATTTAATAATTCAATATTTTTTACTTTCAATTTTATTAATTTCTCCTTTTATTTTTAAAATTTCAAGTTTAGTATTTGATGGGAGGGTTCTTAATTTGCACTTTTTCTAGCTTTTTTTAGTTGCAAGCCTAATTCATTGATTTTCTCTTTCTCTATTTAATTCAAGTGAGCCTCTCGAGATAAAAATTTCACCTTGGCTGCATACCACACATTTTGATATGATGTTTCATAATTTCATTCTCTTGGGTGAAATTATTAATTGTGTCTATGATTTGCTCTTTCACCCATTCATTCTTTAGGATGTGGTTATTTAGTTTTTAAATACTTTTTGGTCTATTTTACTCTGGCTTTTTAAATTTAATGTAATTTTTATTTCATCATGATGTGAAAAGAATAGATTTATTGCCTTTCTGCATTTGAATTTGAGATTTTTATGTCCTAGTATATGGTCAATTTTTGTATAGGTTCCATGAACTGCTGAGAAGAAAGTGTACTCCTTTCTGTCTCCATTCAGGTTTCTCCACAAATCTATCATATCTAGTTTTTTTTTTTTTTTTTCCTTCTAATATTCTATTTACCTCTTTAACTTTTTTCTTATTTGTTTTGTGGTTTAATTTATCTAGTTCTAAGAGAGCAAAGTTGAGATTTCTTCTTCCAGATCTCTTAACTTCTTCTTTAGGAATTTCCATTCACAGCATTTGGTACATACATGTTTTGTATTGATATTGTTTCATTATCTATACCCTTTTGCAAGATAGTTTCTTTCCTTATCTCTTTTAATTAGATCAGTTTTTGCTTTTCTTGATCTGAGATCAAGGTGGCTACCTCTGCTTTTTTGACTTCACCTGAAGCATAGTAGATTCTGCTCCAGCCTTTTACCTTTACTCTGCATGAATTGCCCTGCTTCTAATGTGTTTCCTGTAAACAACATATTGTAGGATTCTGGCTTTTAATCCAGTCTGCTAACTGCTTCCTCTTTATGGGAGTTTGCCCCATTCACATTTATGGTTAAAATGACCAATTCTGTATTACTTACCATCTTGTTAATCCTGCTTATGCTTTTCTCTTCCTTTCCCCTTTCCCCCCATCCCAAGTATTAAACTTATGAGCATTACTTGCCTCACACAGCCCTTTTTCTTTAGAATACCTCCCTCTCCCTTAAAGTCTCTCCCCTTTTCTTAAACCTTTCCCTTACTATTTCTGTATTCAATTTTATTTATCTTATCCCTTCCCTTTTTGCTTTTCCCTTCCCATTTTTCAGTGAAGTTGGTGAAGTTTCTATGTAAACCAAATATGTCTAATATTTTTCTCTTTGAGCCAATTCTGATGAGAGTAAAATTCACACTATGTTCATCTCCCTCCCTTCTTTCCCTGAGATATAATAGGTTTCCTTTGCCTCTTTGTGAGCTGTAGTACCTCCACCTTTCCCTTTTTCTGGTCCAATACCCTTTCTACCTCTAGCTTCTTTTTTACATTATAACAGTAAAAGCAAATTATACATGCATTCTTTATGTATACTCATAACAGAAATATATTTCCCAAGATTTCTTTTTACCTTTTTATGTTTCTCTTGAGTACTATATGTGGAGATCAAACTTTTTACTTAGTTCCTGTTTTTTTCATCAGAAATAGGTGGAATTCACCTATTTCATTGAATGTCCATCTTCTTCCCTGGAAGAAAATGCGCATTTTTGCTGGGTGTGTTATTCTTGCCTGCATACTAAGTTCCTTAGCCTTTCAGAATATCAGATTTGAGGCCCTTCAGTTCTTTAATGTGGATGCTGCTAGATCCTGAGTAATCCTTATTGTGGCTCCGCTGTATTTGAATTTTTTTTCCTAGATGCTTGTAGTACTTTTTTCTTTGGTCTGATAATTCTGGAATGTAGCCACAATATTTCCTGGACTTTTGATTTAGGGATCTCTTTCAGGAGGTGATCAATAAATTCTTTTGATGTCTACTTTACCTTCTGTTTCTGTAACATCTGGGCAGTTCTCTTTGATGATTTCCTGAAAAATAGTGGGTGGGGTCTTTTTTTTTCATCATCATTTTCAGGGAGTTCAATAATCCTTTGATTATCTCTCCAAGATCTATTTTCCAAATCTGTCATTTTCCCAAGTGGGTATTTAACATTTTTTTCTATTTTTTTTTTCATTTTTTGGTTTTCTTTGACTGATTCTTGATGTCTCCTTGAGTTTTTCATTTCCATTTGTTCAATTCTGAATTTTAATGGATTGTTTTCTTCATTTACTTCTTTATTTCTTTTTGCATTTGTCTAATTGAGTTTTTTAAATGAGTTATTTTGTTCTATGGATTTTTTTTTCTATTTTTCTGATTTTTGTTAAGGAATTATTTTCTTTTTCCAATTCACAAATTCTGTTTTCCTGGGAATTATTTACATTTTCTAATTCACAAAATCTGTTTTGATGGGACTTATTTATCTTTTACAATTTGTACTCTATTTTTTAAGGAGTTATATGACTTATCCTAACCCTCTTGATAAACTTTTCTTTCCTTTCCACACTTTTCTTTTAGCTTTCTTTTAGGATCTGTTTAAAATTTCTTCTGTGAAAGCTTTATGTGGTAGGGACCAGATCATATCCACTTTGGGATTTTCATCTAGAGCTACCTTGTTTTTAGTCTCCTCAGGTTTTGAAATCTGCTTTCTTTAAGTATAGAAGCTGTCTATATTTAGAGACTGCTTTGCCTTTTTGCTCATTTAAAAAAAAAAAAAAAAAAAAAAAAAAAAAAAAAGCTTTGGTTTGCTTATGGGCGACAGCAGGATATTTCCAAGCTGCCTCCAAAAGCAATGAAGTGACAGTTGTGCTGAAATCAGCAGCAGTGGAAAGGCAATGTCTGTGCTGGGAATAGCAACTGTGACTGAGCTTGGATCACGAAGACTCACTCTGGGTGTTGGGTGGGTGTGGCCAAGCCCCAAGAGACTCTTAGTGTTTTGCAGTTATAGTCTTTACCCTTTGTTTTTATAGTTTCTCTGCTGATCTACTGGCTTGCTTCCAGGGCAGAGAAGCAGAGACTGTGGTAAAGTTGTCCCTGCTGATTTTCTGCCAGCAGAGACCACACCTTCCCTCCCTCTGGTCTGCTCATCATATGCTGTATTTTATGCTCTCACTGCCTGTGTACCTGAGTCTGCACCTGGCAGGCCCCATTCTTTCCCCGTGGATGGGCAAAACAGACTTTTTCTGGTGAATTTTGAGATTATCTTCTGTTGGTAATGTGTTGTACTCCCAATATTTGTGGGTTCTGACAGTCAAGCACTAATTCAGAGGCTGAATTTTGTTAAAATAGTTTGAGGGTAAAGCAGAGCTCAGAAAGACGTGTGTGGGGCAGCTAGGTGGAGCAGTATGTAGAGCACTAGCCCCTTAGTCAGAAAGACCTGAGTTCAAATCCAGCCTCAGACACTTAACACTTCCTAGCTATGTGACCCTTGGCAAGTCACTTAACTTCAATTGCCTCAGCAAAAAAAAAAAAAAAAAAAAAAAAAAAAAGATGTGTGTGTCTTCTCTATCATCTTGGCTCTGCCCCTGTAATCTCTTTTATATAAATGTCCTTTGCTTTACTATGAAGTCTCCTTTCATTCAAATGATTTGAAGTGATTTTCTGGAAAGGGAATTTATAAGCTATGGCTTGAGATATATGATTACTCTTTAATAGTATGGATTTAAGAGTACCCATCTTTGTTAGATGATACACAGTGCTACAACTGTGGTTCCCCATAAGTGAATGTTTATATGAATAGAAATGTACAGTTACCCTATTTCTGAATGAAAATGGTCTTATAAGACTCTATCCTTTTATATTATCCAAAAAAAGGAAATAATTTTGCCACTTGCTTGAACTTACCTCAATTTACATATACTAACCTGTAAAGTCCTGTAGTCTCTCAATTGTAATCTTTCTCTGGGGAGGAGGTTTCTTTTCTCTGTGAATCCTTTTCTCTGTATGCAGGTTTCTTGGGAGGCTTCTGGAGCTTCTTCTTCTTCTTCTTCTTCTTCTTCTTCTTCTTCTTCTTCTTCTTCTTCTTCTTCTTCTTCTTCTTCTTCTTCTTCTTCTTCTTCTTCTTCTTCTTCTTCTTCTTCTTCTTCTTCTTCTTCTTCTTCTTCTTCTTCTTCTTCTTCTTCTTCTTCTTCTTCTTCTTCTTCTTCTTCTTCTTCTTCTTCTTCTTCTTCTTCTTCTTCTTCTTCTTCTTCTTCTTCTTCTTCTTCTTCTTCTTCTTCTTCTTCTTCTTCTTCTTCTTCTTCTTCTTCTTCTTCTTCTTCTTCTTCTTCTTCTTCTTCTTCTTCTTCTTCTTCTTCTTCCTGAATCCTGGCTCTGAATCTCCTCCAGCTCTTGTCCTTCCCCAATCCAGACTGCTTGTCCAGGCCCAATGTTATCTTATTTTATCCTCTCAGAGAATGGGCTTGTGGGAAATACTTCAACCAATGAACTTGCTCCTTTCAAAGGTTGTGTAAACTCCTTTTCAGAACTCCTTTTAAAGGTGTGAACTAAAGATGTGAACTAGAGAATTGTTAAGTACCGACTTACCATTTAGTAAGAACCTAACACTAACCAAATAAGACCAAGGATGAGAATCTCTGGGTTTGGGTGGATGAGACCAACTCAAAGCTCAGTTTTGAGGGAGACCTGGTAGACTTAGGGAAAACAATTCATTATGATTAAAGTGGTCATTAAAAACAGCTCATGTTATTCTTTCCTCAGTCTGCAGCAACACCCCATAAACCTGAATATTTCAAAGAAAAGGGGCAAAAATGTCAATACCAGGTTGCTTACTGTCTCTGATTACTTGTATTAAGATGCAGCTGTTCCTCACAGTAAATAAAAAACTACTGATCTGAATCTGAAAGCCTAACAAAAGTTAGTACCTTCAAGGTGTTCATGGTTTAATCTTGCTGTGCTTTCCCCCCCCCCACCAAGTGTGATGGCTCCTCAATTCTAAATCTTTTAATAATCTTAATTAAAATAAATCTATGGCTTTCTTTGCACTTCAGTCTCTCTTTTCAGCAGCTTGGGAGATAAAACAATGCATTAAACTGTCAGCTACCTGTAATCAATACCAATTTGACAAATCTATCATTATTTTGTTATGTACTACAGATGAAATTACCTCAAAATCATTTCTGTTCCACATTTTGCCTGCATTTCCCCTTTCCATGAGAGTGTTTGAAGAAGGAAAATCCCTCAGTTCTTCTGTATCCCCAGTGCATAACACAGTGTTAGTAATGCTTAGCATGTGTTCATTATAGTAGGTGCTCAGTATATCCTTAACAATTCAATAGTTTGTCCAATTAAAAAAGAAAATAAAAATCACTAGCTTCCCTTTGTATAGTAAAATGCACTAGATAATGCTCTGTCCTATACAGAGACTTTCCTTGCTCAGAAAATTAATTAATCCCTTACTTTTTCTGAAATATTCATTACATACACAATTAGATACATATACAAATATACACATGCATACATGCATGCATGTTAATATATATATATATATATATATATATATATATGTATATATATGTATATGTAATATATGTGTACGCAAGTGAATATAATGTGTATATGTATGTGTGCAAATATATTAGTAGCTAGATTACATAATAGATACATGAGTATGTGATATTAATGTCAAATTTAGACTTGATCAACACTTATTAGCTATATAACTTGGTTTAGTTATTTAAGCTTTCTTCTTTGCTTTGGTTTATTTATCTTTAAGATGGGCATAATTATAGTACTTTTTCTCCAGGATTGTTGTGAATATCAAATGAGATAATTTACGTAACATTCTTAGTACAGAACTTAGCATATAATAGTCACTATATAAATGAACCCCCCCAAAATACATAAGCATACATGCATATATATATATATATATATATATATATATATATATATATATATATATATATATATATATATATTCATATTTGTATCTTAGATGTAGAATTTATATATTTAAAGATATATCTTTATAAAAGAAATTTATCTATATATCTTATCTATCTGTTCATATATCTAGTACATGTATATGTGTTGATTGACCTAGATGGCTGCTGAGGACTCTTCAAATTCTTTAGTTTTATAATACTGTATTATTTCAACTTAAAGTCTGATCATCATATATGGTCAAAGGAAGTATAGAAGTCAACATAAAACTATCATTATATATGTTCAATTTATTATAATTATATCCTTATGAAATTTATCATTTATATACACATATATTTTCCCACATGTTACATATAATAATACATAATGTAGAACATGTGGAAGAGATAGTCTATATATTATTAGATTGAATGATATAGATACATAATACAAAACTACATATTACAGCTAATATACCTGCCACACATGATATATTATGTTATATATAATATATGGAAGGTATGTCATAGATATTATTAAATATAAAATATGAACATGTACTTATATGTGTATATATGTAGATACATGTTATATATGTGTATGTATGTGTGTATATATATATACATATATATATATATATGTATATATATATATATATATATATATACAATACACATACACAATGGGCATATGTATATTTGTAATGAATTTTAATGAAAACATATTAGGCTCATGAAGGTTCAAATTCAAAATATCAACTTGAAAATTCTCAAAATGCTTAATAAAAAGAAAGATATTTGCCCCAGACATCCATCATTATAAATTCACACGCGCATATCAGCCATTATAATAATATATTTTCTCCATTAGCTTAAACATATTTTTATAAAAGCAAATTATGATGAAACAATAAAACTTTGTGTTTGCTTCTTGTAGCATTGAATGGAAATATAACATTTCCTGTTTATTCTTGCACATGAATGAATGAATGAATGAATGAATGGAAAAGTTCTATTAAATGATCTATAACTTTCTGAAATTGAGCAAACCTTTCAAAAGAAGACTGGCAATTTGAATTGCAAACCTTTCTAGAGCTAATGACTTCTCCAAATCTCTCAAAAAATGGTTCCTTTGTATATATATGTTCCTTTCATTGTAAAGTGTTTCTTTACATTTTGTTTCTTTCCCTGAAGTATACTGACAAAGGGGAGTGAGGATGGGGGGCATTGGTTCATCAAGAGTCACTGAATGGCTAATGAATTTGGCAAATTATCAAGGCAAATCAGGAGCATTATTGAGACTTCAAAGAAAAGAAGCATGTCAGTGGCAATAATAAATTAGGGTATCAACTCTGATGAAATCTGTGTGCATTGATATAGTTTCTTTTCGACATAAGAGGGCTTGATTTATTTTAAAATAGAAAGTATAAAAGATCATATGCAACCAATTAATCAACAAAATTATATTAAGTACTATATATATATATACATATATATGTATATATTTGTTGATTAATTGATTGCACTTTACTAAGCAACAGGGCAGAGTTAAAAGATTACAGCATGTGGAATAGACAAATTCTATTGAAATTCCAACCTTTTGGAAGGCAGCTAGATGGTATGTATGCAGTGAAAGCAAAGGTAGTCCTGAAATCAAGAAGACCTGAGCTCAAATTTGGCCTCAGACACTCGCTGTGTCACTCTAAGTAAAGCATTTGACTTCTGATTGGTTCAGTCTCAAGTGTAAAATGAGAATAATAATAGCACCAATCTGTTATGCAGATCAAAGGAGATTATATTTGTAAAAATCTTGCACAGTACCTTGCAGGCATGAAATAACTTACTTCCTTTCTTTCTTCCTAATTATTTGACTTCAAACAAGTCAGTTACATTTTTTTGCCTGAATCTTTTCTCTAAATTTGGAGTGTTAACCCTTGAATTTGCTTCTTCAAAAGATTGTTATGAAGATTAAATGATAAACTCTATGTGTCTATAATCTCACCATTATTCTATATTATGCTTTTACTTAAACTATACTACAACCCGCTCATGTTCCCATTCTGTGAGACTCATATCCATTAATTCCCTTGGAATTTTCCATAAGATACACTCATAAACAAGCTTGGAGTCTTAAGTTCATCAAACATTTTAAGGATACCAATGAAACATTTAAGCAACTGGTTATTCTAAACTTTTACCATGTTATCAGGTCATCTTTTTTATCAAGAATTTCTTTGGTCACAAGTATCTATTCCATCCTCCTAAAGCACATAGGTCACTTTCCACCACTCAAATTAAAATGACTCTCCATTACCTCCCAGTATGAAATAAAAAAAAAAAAAAAAAAACACTCTTTGGCTTTTAAAACCATTAATTATCACATGCACACACACACACACACACACACACACACACACACACACACACACACATCTTTCCAGTATTGCACCTTATACTACCCCATGTTGTCTGGCATACTATTTATACTAATTTATACTAATATTTCTCAGAAATGACATTCTATTCAATATCCTGGTTCCAGGAATTTTTACTTGCTGTCTCCACAATCTGGAAGGTTCTCTGTCAGTCATCTCTGCTTCTTAGTTTCTTTAAAAGTTCCAGCTAAATTTCACCTACTAAAAGAAGTCTTTACATATTACTGTGCACCTTAATTCTAGGCCTTTTCCTGTGTTGAGTATTTCTAGTTATAGAGCTTATTTGTAAGTAGTAGAATGTATATGGTCTCCACAATTACAATGTGAATTCCTTGAGAATAGAGAATTTCTATTTCTAGAAAATAACTTATATCTGCCTCAGTTGATCAGCACATAGTAGACATTTAATAAGTGTTTGTAAGACTGAACTGAATTTTTTTACAATTCATTCTTTAGCATATGATATAATCTGCTCATCATCACTATGGGCATCTTTATTATGTCTCAAGTGATGCTCAGCTTCAGATTTTCTGATATAATAATGATGTGTGACTTGCAGATATATCATATCAATAGGAAAGTATTTCTGCTAAAAACCAATCCTTGGTGTCATGGAGCAACTTGGAGATTATTTAAAGAAACCTGTAAGTTCCCAGATTCAACCCCTCCTGCTATTCCCTTTCTGGCCAATTTCTGACCTACCCCATTGTCTGGTATGTCTGGCCCAACATATATATTGATAGAAGAACAACATAGGTAATCAATTAAATTCCTTATCATAGTCTGTATAGCATACATCCTTCATCTACTTCCTTTTGTTAATTGTTGGCTTGGTTCTTTTGAATGTTTATGGATTTTTAGTTGAGTAGATCATCTGTATACAAGAAACTGATATAATATATAGAGATTTTTCTATAAACAAGCTCATTCAAAGGACATTGTTGCTAATAAAGAAACTTTCTTCAATTTGAAAGTTCTACTGAATCTATAACAAAAATTTGTCTGTTTTATATTTTGCTTGATATTGATGATTAATATCATTGAACAAGCTTATTTCTGTTCTTATATTTTTCATGGAATCATATAATTTTGTTATAAATATGTAAGGTGCCTTGGATTATTGCCTTTTAGGTATTGTTTTGCTGAAATTTCTTTTTCTTAAAAAAGAGCTAACAAACAAAAAGCATAATAAGATCATGTGTTCACTACAACTTTTAGTCAATTTTTGGTGAAGGTGTGAAATACTATGGAAAACTTTTCACAAAAGTTTTCCTTTCCTTTTATTCTATGAATATTATAATGTTTAGATTATTCCATCTGATGGAGGAAGTAGACATATAGCTTAACAGGGATTTATATACTCAACTTTATTTGCTGACAGGGCAAGAAGTAATGATTTTTGCTAATTTTTCTTTGTGTATTTGAAAATTCTTCTTTCAACTGCCTTGAGAAACCATTCTTTAATTCCCTCAAAATTGTTCTTCACATATTACAGATTTCTTCTTTATATGTTTAATCCAGTCTCAATGCTTTTCCTCAAAAATGCTTATTTAACTATCATTTCTATTTCCTCAAGAATCACATTTAAGGCTATTACACTTGGAGCTAAATATCATGTTCAATGATGATTTCAATAACAATGATGAAGACGACATTTTATATGATACTTTAAAGTTTGTAAAGCTCTTTATAACTAAACCCATTTTATTATTATCCTCATTTTAATATTGAATAAACTGAGGCAGATATAAGTTATGTCACTTTCCCATTATTGTGTAGATAGTAAGACCTGGGTCTAGTTTTGAACTTATATTTTCGCGATTCCAGATTGAAAACTCTATCTTCTGTGCCACCCAGCTTAGATTTCAATTAACCTTGATACAAATGAGTTATAAAAATCTGGACAAATTATCATATATATGCATATATGTTGCTAGTAACTATCAAAATAATATACAAATAAGCATAAAATAGAGGTAATAGATAAAACTCATTAGGTTCAGAATCAGAAGTCAAGTATTGATATTCTATTAGGGATTTTTTTTTAATTTGCATCTCTGGTACTAGGAAACACTTAATTCTATTAACATAGTAAGAACTTCATACAATATCCATAATTTGTTGACACCTAGATTGATTCTTCTATCTTGAAAACATATCATATTGTTGGAAAAATGAGATCAGTATAATAATATTTTCATACATCAGAGAAACATGAAAACCAATCTTAGTAGACAGTAATAAAGAAAAAAAAATTCTTACTTTTACAGGTGCCAAATACATATGTGAATCTAGGTGCTGAGATTCACAGTACTATACTAATTTGGTTTTGCTTGATTTTACTATTTAATTCTATATACTATTAATTGTGTCAATATTGTGCTACAAATAGTGAAAGTGTTTTCTCCTTCAAAAGAGGGAATGCCTGATACCTCAGTTGATTTTATGGTAAAGATTATAAAAATAATGCCAGACTGGTTGTTTGTAGATACAATTTTAATTCTGTCCTAAGCCAGCTGAGATAATTAGGTGGTAGAGTAGAGAGAATGTTAAGCTTAAAGTCAAAAAGATTTATCTTCCTGAATTCACATTTGACTTTTAACACTAACTAGCTGTGTGACTCTGGATATGTAACTTAAACTTCTATGTTATGGTTTCTTCATCTATAAAATGAACTGAATAGGAAAATAGCAAGCAAAGCTATTTCTTTGCCAAGAAAACCCCAAAGTCAAAACTAAAATGACTGAATAATAATAACAAACCAACCAGTTCTGTACCTTTGAGAAAGTCACAAAATTTCTATTTTTCAGTTTTCTTATATGCAAAAGAAAAAAATTTGGCTTATATATCCTCCAACCTGATGTTTTTAAATCACACTACAAGCAAGGAAATATATTTTTCTAAAGTATCTGAGCAATAATCTAGGGACAGAAACTAGACATGTGATTTAATTGTTATAGAGAAGACCCAATTGATGATGTTTTATAGAACCTAGAAAGACATTTAGATGAAGAGTACTAACAAAGTAGGAAGTTTGATGTAGAAAGCTGAGATAGGCAAGTTAAATAGATGGAAAGAGAAGCTGTCAAACAAGGCATCAGTGGGACAAACTTATAGAGGAAGGAGCATGTTCAAAAGTATCATAAGCTCCAGGAGGACTGAGGCCAGGTGATTTAATATAATATATAAGATTTCATCTTTTTGTTATTTCACATTTTTAAATTTTATTTTATCTCATCAATTTGAAAATTCTTTCCAATAAGAAAGATCACAGTCCATCAATATCAACATAACCTGTATTTCTCTTTTCAATGGAGTCAATTATGTTGGACCATTTTGTTCTGTTTCCTTTTCATACTGGAGTAATACTTCTGTCCACTTATTATTTCTTGATTTTGCTAAAAGAAAACATTTTTCTTTATTTCCAAGCATAAAGTTCCACAGTGGATCCCTTGCTCTTGTCTGTTGGCAATTCTTATTGGTTACATACTGTAGCTTTCTCACACCTAACATAAGACCCATAATATCTTCAATTTAATGTATATTTTTATTCATTGGAGATAGTTGTTTTCCAGATTTCATTGTCATTTAGCAACATGTTATATTGGATGGAATTCTGGACTTGCAAACCTGGCTTATATATTTCATTTACATTATTTTTCCCATGGAAATTTATCAAAAGAAAAGAAAGGTCTTAAGGTCAATATACTGAGAGATATTTTTTCCATCAGGAACCTGCTAGAAATCATTCAGATTTCAGCTCAAGAACACATGGGTAAGAAAGATGTATTAGAACCTTATTTGTCTGTATTGGCCCTTCTCACTGGGATTGTGGTTGTCATTACCTATGGATAAAACAAAAAAGCAAAGCAAATGGGACTAGGATGATTTTGAAATAGCTTGTTAGTTTTGATATTTAGTGAATAAGAAGAGACTGTGTAAGCAGAGAGCAGGAGCCAAGTAAACTGTATGTATGTTTAAGCAACACTACTGGAGATTGTGTTTGCACATTTTACAAATAAATGTAAAATCTCTCTCTCTCTCTCTCTCTCTCTCTCTCTCTCTCTCTCTCTCTCTCTCTCTCTCTCTCTCTCTCTCTCTCTCTCCTCCTCTGTGTGTGTTTCTAATTATCTCTTTCTGTCTTTCTGTCTTTCTCAAAAACATACACATACATCTCAAAGGGGAATTTTAGATTTTATTAAAAGAAGCATTGCATCTAGAGCAAGGGAGATGATAATCCTATTGTATAGACCAGGGGTCCTCAAACTATGGCCTGCGGGCCAAATGTGGCCTGCTGAGGACATTTATGCAGCCTGCCAGGTTATGGCAAAATCAGCCCAGAAGTGACATTCTACCTAAATTCGCATTAGCATTGCACACTTTAAGCACTGGGCTGAGGCTGCGGAGACAGAGTGTGAGGCGCTCCAACAGTCTGAGGGACAGTGAACTGGCCCCCTATTTAAAAAGTTTGAGGACCATTGACTTAATTAGAACACAAATGCAGTATGAAGATCAGTTCTGAGTATCACATTTTGAGAAATCTGTTGATAAATAGGTATGCATCCAGGAGTGAACAATAAAGATAGTGGGGAGGACCACATGAGTGGGATGATGAAAGGTCTTAAGTTCATGTCATATTAAACATAAACATTAAAACAGATCATGAGAAGGAGAGGAAGAAATCAATGATCTGGACAGACCTAGGAGTTTAGATGAAGCATTATCAAGGGAATAATATATGTGCACACAGCCAGAAATATATGTCAACTATCAGGCCTTTCAGGAACCTCTGCAGACAAGAGTTCCCCTTATCAGCAACAGCTCCTTCAACTAAAAGGATAAAGCTAGATATATCTAACCTTCCAAATGTTAATGCAGATTCCATGACTTATTATGATTTTGTTTTTCATTTCTGATAAATTTATCCTGGTAATCTGTTATTTCCATGGAAACATCAGGGGTAAAAATCTCTCAAAGTAGATCTCCAGTTTCTTGGAGTAACTTTTATCATTTATGTGCTATATCCTCTCACAAATAAGTCCTATATTTAATTTCACCTGTCATCCAAATGCTTTCCTCATGATCAAGCCACAGCTACTTCTATCCTCTTCTGTGGGATAATAAAGTGTGAATGCCTCAGATAGAGATGGGAGGTACAGTAAGTATGGCTTTGTAATAATAGTAGGTGGAGGGAGCACTTTGTGGAACATAATTGAAGAAACAGCTTTTTTTTTTTTTTTTTTTTTTTTAGAATCAAATAATGTCCTGTGATGAAATTTCACCCCCTTTTTTGTTAGCCTTCAGCTCCCCTTTTTATTTCCCCAACCAGAAATTCTTTATATCATGCTGGTTTGGTGCTAAGTGAGGCGCTCTTCTCCAAAAAGTGGATCCAAACACACATCAAAAATAACAGTTCATCCGTCACAGTTGGGAAACGTGTATGACAAGAAAATATTTGCTTTGCTCTGGTTTTCTGTTTGGTTTGCTGACCACTTATATCAAAAAGCTAAAACATTTTTTTCATCTTGCTGTAGTTTAGAAAAATTTATAGGACAGCTGGTCTAAGTTTGTGGGTTTTATAAACTTAATGAGAATCTTTAAAAAATGTGCAGATGGGGGCAATCTCTTCTGGTGTTTGGGGCTGGTCAGAAAGTATCCCTGTGCAAACTTGAGAAACAATGTACTTGGGGGATTGTTGTTCACAGGCAGATGGAAGATTGCAAAATTTAATATGCTTGAAATAGAGCATTATAGGGTATCTTTCTTCTCCTTGAAGGTAGAGACAGTGGCTGCAAAGTTGTAGATTCCTTCTAAAAGAATTGTCAGCTTTGGGGCAGGCTGTGGAGACTCTGCATCTATTTTCTTATCCATGTTTTCCTCTTTCAGATATCTTGCTCATAAATGTCAACCCAATCACTTCCTGATGCAGCCTTATTTGAGTATAGTGGAAAAAACAGATCTCTCAAAAAATTCACCTGGTTCACAGATTAACCAAGAGAATGCTTTTGGAATATCAAGTGTCACAAGAAACTTAATCTTCATTTTAATCCTTGGTGTGAACTAACCTTTTCTTCAGATGCTAATGTATAAGAACTTGATTTCTCTTGTTCTTGGGAACAAAGAAAAGATAATAATATTAACTTCACTATTTTTTTACACTTTTACTATTTACTGTTACTATTATGTGTTATATATTTATATATACATATATTCATGTATGCATATATATATATATATGAGATACATAGATATAGTCCTTTTTTTTAAGTTAGAGAAGCACTTTACATGAATTATCTCATTGGAACCTCACAATTCCATAGGGGTCGGTATTACTTATAATTATTATATTCCTCAGATGAGGAAAATGAGGGTTTCAGAGGTGAAATTGCTTCCCCGAGTCATACCACTAATTTGTGCTAGAGACAGGAATGTTAATAATTTATTACTATTTACCTCACTACTTGACAAATAAATTGAAATGATCACTGACATTTATATTGTGCTTCACAACTATTATCCCATTTGAATTTTGTGATGAAAATTATCTCATTCAAATTTTATAGATAAGGAAACAGTTTGAGAGATGGAAAGTTACTTAGTCAAAATTGATACATTTATGAAATTGTAGAGGTCAGATTGAAACTCCTGACTCCAAATTCCAGCATATATTACTCTAAAAGCATGATGCTATGTTTTTTATGTTTTTTTTTATATCTTCTCATGTTATATAAGTAATTCGATGTTCTTCTACTGCAGAGAGCAAATTATGAATCATTAAATGATGTGGATAAAATAACATTTTATACAAAATCTGATAATTAATTCAAACTACAAAACAATTTTTTAAATATGGTCTAGAGCTAAGAGCCTTAAACAAATATGTCTTAATAAATGATTAACAACTGTCTATTTTGGGGGGAAATATGCATGATACACCTTTAAGCTTAATTTGTAGGATTAATATTTTATTTACCACTTTTTATATTTAGATAATCAACAAAACAATAAATTAAGCTCTGGTTTCCAACTTTGCCAGTTTCCATAGTGCAAATTTGCATTTAAAATTCAACAATTGACTTTAAGGAACCAAGTATGAATTGGCTCCTGATTGCTCCTGGAGGATATTATTTAACACAATTTCTTCATGTTATAAAGAATGATACTGATGTCCAAGGAAGCAAAGTCAGGAAATAACAGAACAGAGATTATTTGATCTCTGTTTCCAGAATACCATGTGAGCTTGATGATGACTACCATAATGATAGAGAAGAAAATGAAATGAAAATGCCTAGAAACATTAGGCAACTAATGGAATTGGGGACCTAACATCTGTTTATATCCAATTAAAACTCCTATTATATGACTAGGAGGTTTCTTTCCCAAATATGAAAAATTAAAATGTTTATAAACAAGAAAACACACAATTTTATATTGAACTAAGACTGGATTCAGTTGAACTTAGCATAGAGATTTTTGTTTTCCTGTAGAATATTTCTTTTTCAACTAGAGAACATTATGAGAAGCAAAATGGACAACTTTGGTTACATCAAACTAAAAAAAATGCATAAACAAAACAAACAGAAACAAGATTAATAGGGAAGTATAAAGCTGGGGAAAAAGTTTACAGCCAGTGTTTCTGATAATGGTTTCATTTCTAAAATATATAAGGAATCAGGGCAAATTTATAAAAATACAAGTCATTCCCCAATTGATGAATGGTCAAAGGATATGAACAGATAATTTTCAGATGATGAAATTAAAGGCATTTTTAGTTATGTGAAAAAATGCTCTAAATATTTTTGATTAGAGAAGTGTGAATTAAAACATCTCTGAGGTACCACCTCACACCCCTCAAATTGTCTAAAATGACATGAATATATCATGATAAATGTGGAGGGGAGTGAGAAAACTGGGACACTAATACATAGTTAGTGGAGTTGTAAAATGATCCAAACTTTCTGGAGATCAATCTGAAAATATGCCCAAAGGATTATCAGACTGTGCATACTCTTTGACTCAGTATTGCCATTGGTTGGTCCATATCCCAAGGAAGTCATAAAGAAGGGTAAAAACATTTGTAACAGCTCTTTTTGTGGTAGCAAAGAATGGAAATGATGATTAACAAAGTAGTTTTAGAAATACCTAGAAAGATTTATATGATTTGATGCTGTACACAAAAATAAAAAGAATGTGTAATAATCAACTATGAAAAACTTTGTTCTTCTCTGTAGGTCAGTGATTCAAAGTAATGGACAGACAATGCCATCTACATATAGAAAAAAAAAGCTAAGAAGACAGAATGTAAATCAACACATACTATGTTCACATGTTTTCCCTTATTTTTTATCTCTCCTATATATTTTTTTCCTTTTGTATGATGTTTCTCTCACAATATGATAAATAAAGCAATGTGCATTAAAATAATTAAAGGTACTAGAAAAATGTGTTCTCAAGAGCTCAGAGGCATGAAAATATAATTAAACAGAGGTTAATATATCCCTTATTTCTACAAAATAGTTGATGTGTTTCTGTAGAAGATTTCAGGATTATTTTAAAGTCATATGATTAGCTAATACATAAGAATAAAAAGGAAAAAAATATATCCTCACATATAATCTGCTAGATGAGTGATTTTATTTACATTTTGATTGAGTGGAAGAAAGTAAGGGAAACACTCAGAATTAAATTATCTACATTTATCGAGTAAGCACTTGTTAAATACTTACTGTGCTCCAGTGTGGAAAAGTTAACAGAGGGATGTCCTCAAAGTCAGGAACCTAGGTGCAAGCTACTTCACTGACACATAATGTCCACATGTTTCTGCCACTGAACTTTTCCCTTCCCCTACACAGTTTTACAAATAAAAAATATTGCAGAATCAGCCCTTATACATTTTGGTAAAGGAAGTCCCTCACTGGTAATCTACAGTAATGAAATCACAGATTCACTCCTATTTTAAAAAATGAAAAAGAAAAGTACTACTGATTGGGAAGAATATAACAAAATATTACCTATGTTCAAGAGGTTTACATATCTCTGCAGCTCTAAGTTTATCCAAAAAATTTGAGGCCCACCTGATCAATTAGATTTTCATTAGAATATTACCTATCTGAATAAAAATAGCAATCTAGTGCTTGACAAACCCAAAGATCCCAACTTTTGGGATAAGAATTCATTATTTGACAAAAACTGCTGGGAAAACTGGAAATTAGTATGGCAGAAACTAGGCATGGACCCACACTTAACACCACATACTAAGAAAAGATCAAAATGGGTCCAAGATTTAGGCATAAAGAACGAGATCATAAGTAAATTAGAGGAACATAGGATAGTTTATCTCTCATACTTGTGGAGGAGGAAGGAATTTGTGTCCAAAGGAGAACTAGAGATCATTATTGATCACAAAATAGAAAAATGTGATTACATCAAATTAAAAAGTTTTTACACAAACAAAACTAATGTAAACAAGATTAGAATGGAAGTAATAAACTGGGAAAATATTTTTACAGTTAAAGGTTCTGATAAAGGCCTCATCTCCAAATTATACAGAGAATTGACTTTAATTTATAAGAAATCAAGCCATTCTCCAATTGATAAATGGCCAAAGGATATGAACAGACAATTTTCAGATGATGAAATTAAAACTATTTCCACTCATATGAAAGAGTGTTCCAAACCACTATTGATCAGAGAAATGCAAATTAAGACAACTCTGAGGTATCATTACACACCTGTCAGATTGGCTAAGATGACAGGAACAAATAACGATGAATGTTGGAAGGTTCTGTGGGAAAACTGGGACACTGATGCATTGTTGGTGGAGTTGTGAAAGAATCCAACCATTCTGGAGAGCAATCTAGAATTATGCCCAAAAAGTTATCAAACTGTGCATACCCTTTGACCCAGCCATACTACTACTGGGCTTATATCCCAAGGAAATAGTAAAGAAGGGAAAGGGACCTGTATGTGCCAAAATGTTTGTGGCAGCACTTTTTGTAGTGACTAGAAACTGGAAAATTAATGGATGTCCATCAATTGGAGAATGGGTGGGTAAATTATGGTACATGAATGTTATGGAATATTATTGTTCTGTAAGAAATGACCAACAGGAGGAATACAGAGAGGCTTGGAGAGACTTACATCAACTGATGCTGAGTGAAACGAGCAGAACTAGGAGATCATTATACACTTCAACAATGATACTGTATGAGGATGTATTCTGATGGAAGTGGATATCTTCAACATAGAAAAGAGCTAATCCAATTCCAATTGATCAATGATGGACAGAATCAGCTACACCCAGAAAAGGAACACTGGGAAATGAGTGTAAACTGTGAGCTTTTTTTGTTGTTGTTTTTCTTCCCAGTTTATTTTTATCTTCCAAATACAATTCTTCCTTTTCAACAACAACAACAAAATTCAGTTCTGTACATATATATAGTACCTAGGATATGCTATAAGATATTTAATATGTATGGGAATGCCTGCCATCTAGGGGAGGGGGTAGAGGGAAAGAGGGGAAATTTTCAGAACAGAAAGGAGTAAAAGGGATAATGGTGTAAAAAAATTACTTATGCTTATGTACTGTCAAAAAAAAGTTATAATTATAAAATTAATAAAAAAATTATAGGGGAAAAAAAAACGAATATTACCTATCTCTGTAATGCTAATTGAAAATAAAGTCAGGATTTTTGATAAAATTTCTGGGAAGATGTTGTCATTATGACTCCATTAAAAAATACAAAAATTTGCAGAGTCCCCAACAGGTCAATTGGGATTGGACCCAATAGTCCAATCCTAATGTAATTAAATTAATCTCCCCAAGAAAGCTTTAGTACTCCAGAGATTTATTTAATCCCTCAGAATATTCCTGTTTGACATAATTCTTGGTTAGAGATTTGGACTAGTTACAAAATTGCAAATTCAAGTGAACTACTCTGAAGCATGGTTTCATGAATATAAAACTGTGAATGTTTGGCAAAACGACATTTTTCTTCCTTGTTAAATGCATCTTCATTCAATTTTCTTCCTTTGTAAGATTAGGACTTTACATTTTTATAGGAAAAGCTGTAATTAGAATAAAAGAAAAACAAAAACATGAGAGAAAAAGGAAAAAAAAAAGTGAATATAATATGTGTTGATTTACATTCAGTCTACATAGTTCTCTCTTTGCATATGGATCTAAAGTTTATTGGGATTGCCTTGGATCAATGAATTGCTGAGAAGAACAAATCTGCCATAGCTGATCACCCAGCAATCTTGATGTTATTGTATACCGTAGCAGGCTGTCATCTCCAGAAGCTGCTGGATCGCTCTCTGGGAAGAGATCTGCTGTGTCTACTCAAATCTCTCAGACAGATTCTTCTTCCTGTAGTGAACCATTGTCTCCAGGTAGTTGCTGTTAACTCTTGTCCAGAGAAGTGACTTCCCTTCCTGCAGAGAGCCGCGTCAAGCCAGATGTAGTGCAGAGTCTTCTCCTCTTTGACTCTTGTCCTTCTCCAGTCCAATCTGCTCTCTGGGCCCAATGTTGTCTCTTTTATCCTCCCAGAGAATGGGCGTGAGATAATGCAAGGGCTTCTGGGAAGAACCACTTCAGCCAATGAGCTTGCTCCTTCTATCAAGTCAACCTGAGTTCTCACCTTGTAATTGTCCAGACAACCTGAATTCTCACCTTGTTAATGTCCAGACAACCTGAGTTCTTACCTAGTAATCCTAACATCTCCCCCTTTCTTTTGATTTAGAACATAGGACAGTCATGACCTTGAAACATAAATCCATCAATATGGGAAGTATTACACATAATTACATAAGCACATAGTAACATAGTAACATAACACATGCTAGAAGTATATGACAAATAACATAATCAAATAATCATAAATTGAAAATTTATAAATGTCCATAAGTCCATTGTCCATTAGTCTCATCTTGTGTGAGGAAGTCCAATGATTCCTGCTGGTTTTAAAGTTCTTTAACAGTCTTTTTATTAGCCATGCTCTTTCGGTGTTTCTTAGATCTTCTCATTTATTTTGAGGTCTTTCTCTTTTTCTTTCTCTCTCTGATGGACAAGGCGAATATGACTCGTTGGCACCCATCTGATTCCTTCTCCTGCTGAAGAAATACAAGCAAACCCTCTCTCCCAGGCAGTTAACCTATCTAATTACCTTCTATTTACCACTTTCTAAATCTCTTCTCATCATATGGCAATTACATTGGAATTGTTTGCACTGGACACAGCCCTGTTGGTTTAAAAGGCCTGTATTCTCCCCAAGTGTAATCCATTTTTGCAATCTGATTGCCTTTTGACTCACTTATCAGGTAATCCCTTTCTGCCATGTGATTGCTTTTCTACTGGTTGATTAAATCAGAGTCCTGGCCTTCTAAAGGTTCTTTGGGTGTAACATCAGCTGCCATCATGCCCCAAGTCTTTTTTGCCTGGGGCCCTGGACCTGGGCCCCTCATCCCATTTCCCTGAATTATTCTACACTCTGATGCCCAATGGAATCCTCTGTTGCATTTTGGACATGGGGTTTTAGGTCTTCTCTCACCCTGTCTTCTCACTGTATCTCCATATCTACACTGAGCTCTTAGATGCCCAATTTTTCCACATTGAAAACATTGCCGAGTTTCTCTAGAAGGCCCTTGCCAGGAGTGACCCTGTTTTTCCACTTTCATCATTGTCCGGGTGTAAAAAGCATTTGTTCCCACTGTAGCACAGCATCTTATGATCTCCTCTAAAGAAGTATCTTTGTCTAATCCCCATATAATTCTTTTGCAAATCTCATTGGCATTTTCCTTAGCCAGATATCTGGTCATTATTTCTGTAGCTGAATTTTCTCCAATAGTTCTTTTGACAGCAGTTTGCAAACGTCCCACAAAATCTGCAAAAGGTTCATTGGGACCTTGCTGTATTTTAGTGAAAGCCTCTCCACGATCTTTCTGTCCAGGAAGGACACCCCAAGCTTTTATTGCAGCCTTAGCAATTTGTTCATATGTTGTCATGGTATAATTAATCTGTTCTGAATTCTCTCCATACTGACCTTCACCAGCTAAGTGCTCAAAAGTGAATTGTGTGTTAACTCCTATTTCCAAATTGCATCTGACTTGAATTTTACATAATTCATGAAATTCCGCAAGCCATAATAAATTTTCTCCAGGTTCCAGACATGTCCTTGCTATGGATTTCCAATCATTCGGGGTTAGGACTTCATAAGACAAACCATCTAGTAACATTTTGACATAAGCTGATGTAGCCCCATAAAGGGTACAACCTTTTTTCAAATCCTTAATTTTATTCAAATCTAAAGGTGCATATCTTCTCCTTTTTTGACCTACAGAGTCAATATTTTCAATCACAGGATATGCATGTATAAAATCACTTATATCCTGTCCTTCTCTCTTAGCTTTAACCAATGTTTTTCTAATCTTGTCATAGGCTTAGGCTGCTTCACAGGCAATTCTATTTGTTTCTGCTTCTTCCCCTCCTTCTTCCTCCACCTCTGAAGGTGGGGTTGATGTGGGCCTGTCAATAATCTGTTCTCTAGGCAGAGTTGAAGCTTCTTCAAGAGAATCATACCATAATTCCTCATTTAAATCCTCTTGCTCTAGGGCAAGATCTTGATCTTTCCTTTTTTCCTCACACTTCCTCCTCTGTTCATTTTAAAAACTTTTCCTTCTCCTACAACTTGCTTGATAGTTTAAAGCTAATTGAACTATGTTGTAGATATAAAATACTTCTGCAGAAATTGAACGAGGCCCATTTTTTGCATGAAATTTTTTTCATTTCAAATCCCACTAGCTTCCATTTATCTACATCTAGCTTTTCTTCCTCTAAGAACCAAGGGGATGTGCGTCTTAATGCAGCCAAGAGTTTAGCAATCTGTACCCAGGTTACAAGTAAACTCTGCTCTTCAATTATCTTGATTATACTCTCTATAGTACCACTCCTGAATGGGGGTGGAGCTGAGGTTGCTTCTGGGGCTGGGGTTGAGTCGGCTGAGGTCCAGGGATTGAATATAGCTAACATCTGCCCCATTTCAGCTATAAGAGATTCCTGGTTTAGCCCTTAACAAGTTAAGTTCCTTATTTATCTATTAGCACACTCACTTAATCTTTAACAAAGTTTCCTCGTTACTCACGGTTCTGGGTCAGAGAGACTGAGATCTGGATGGGAGGCTTTTCCACTGGAATCAGGACCGTGTCTGGGCACCAAATTGTGAAGGTCTGGTCTAGCTCCTCTTGTCAGGATAAGCAAAAGTCCTGGCCCCACGTGTGGACGCCAAATGTAGCGAGCTGTCGTCTCCAGAAGCTGCTGGATCGCTCTCTGGGAAGAGATCTGCTGTGTCTATTCAAATCTCTCAGACAGATTCTTCTTCCTGTAGTGAACCATTGTCTCCAGGTAGTTGCTGTTAACTCTTGTCCAGAGAAGTGACTTCCCTTCCTGCAGAGAGCCGCGTCAAGCCAGATGTAGTGCAGAGTCTTCTCCTCTTTGACTCTTGTCCTTCTCCAGTCCAATCTGCTCTCTGGGCCCAATGTTGTCTCTTTTATCCTCCCAGAGAATGGGCGTGAGATAATGCAAGGGCTTCTGGGAAGAACCACTTCAGCCAATGAGCTTGCTCCTTCTATCAAGTCAACCTGAGTTCTCACCTTGTAATTGTCCAGACAACCTGAATTCTCACCTTGTTAATGTCCAGACAACCTGAGTTCTTACCTAGTAATCCTAACAGTATACAATGTACTCCTAGTTATCAGTTAATGCAAATCTTTCTAGGCCTTTCTAACATCAGCATGTTCATAATTTTTATAGAACACTAATACTCCATTACTTTCATAAATCACAACTCATTCATCCATCAACCCAATTGATGTGCATCTACCTATTTTCCAATTCTTTGCGATCATAAAAAGAGCTGCTGCAATCATTTTTGCACATGTGGGTCCTTTCCCCTTCTTTATGATTTCTTTGGAATACAGACACAGTAGTGACACAGATTTACATCTTTTTGGAAATAGCTTCAAATTGCTATACAGAATATTTGGATAATTTTAAACTCCACCAACAACGTATTAGTATCCCAGCTTTCCCACAACTCCCACAACATTTACCATTATATTTTCCTGTCATCTCAAGCAGTCTGAGAGGTATTCAGTGGTAATTTCTCTAATTAATCAGATTAGTTTCTCTTATGAATAGTGATTTAGACCAATTTTTTTCATTGTACCATAGAGGACTTTAATATTATCATCTGAAAATTGTTTATGTGCTTTGGCCATTTATCAATTAGGGAATGATTTGTATTCTTATAAATTTGTTATAACTCTTTATATATTTTAGAAATTAGGCCTTTATGAAAAACACAGGCTATAAGTTTCCCCTACCTTTGTTTTTCCCTTCTAATCTTGACTTTGTTAGTTTTCTTTGTCCAAAAGTTTAACTTAATGTAATTAAAGTTGTGCATTTTGCATTTCATAATATCCTCTAGTTCTTATTTCATCATAAATTTCTCTCTTCCCCAAAGCTCTAATAGATAAACTATTCCTTGCTCCATTAATTTGCTTATAGTGTCACCCTTTGTACCCAGTCATGTACCCCATTTAAGCTTTATTTTGGTATGGGATGTGAGATGTAGATCCATGTCAAGTTTCTGACATAATATTTTATAGTTTTTCCAGAAAATTTTATAAAATAGTTCTCATCCCAGTAGCTAGAGTTTTAGGGATTATCAAATACTAGACTACTATAGTGTTTGATCACTGTGTCATATGTATCTAAGCTGATCCACTATTCTATTTCTTAGCCATTACAAAATGGTTTTGATGATTGCTGTTTTATAATACAGTTTTACATCTGGTACTGCTAGGCCACTGTTTTGTGGTTGTTGTTGTTTGGTTGGTTGGTTGGTTTTTTTTGGAGGGGGGGCTTTGTTTGTTTTTTTTTTGTATTTTTCCAACTTACATCAAACCCCAAAATGGTTGTCCAGAACTACTTTATGACCTCAAATGAACCTGCTACAATTTGAGGTACCCTATTCCATTTTTATATAGTACCACTTGTTGGGAAAGCCTTCTATCAGTATTTAAACTTGTTTCTTCATAACTCTTAGCCATTGTTTCTGGTTCTGCTTTCAGAAATCAGATAAAATAACTCTGAATTCATCTTCCACATGACAGGTCTTCTAATTCTTGAAAACAGCTTTTCTATCCCCCTGCCTAAATCTTGTTTTCAGTGGGAAACTAGGAAGGAATAAGCAATGCCATAAGGTTGTCAAATCCTTCTGTGTTATTAAAAAAAAATTCAATGAATGCTTTTAACTTAATAGTATTATTTGGTAGCTCAACCATGAGAGGATACAAGGTTTGGTTAATTTGATTGAAATACAAATTGCATTTGGACTGAAAATATAGCTTCCCATTCTCCCCAAATCATAAACATACAATTATTCAACTGTCACTGAAATGTTTTTTTTTCTTTAAAAATACTTGAAGGCTAATAATATTGTAGTAGGTACAAATAAATAATCTGTCTTACAAGTAGTTAGTTATTGTTGTTGTTTTAATAACAACAAATGTAATCCTCTCAGCAAGAATGATATATAATAAATAATTTTCAAGTGTGTCTTCCAAAATAGATCTTAGGAGTTGTTTAATTTTTTTTAAGAGAGTAGTAAAATCCACAGATGTGGACAATCACAAACTTTTAGATGAGACTTGATTTCCTTGATGTCTGATGATAAAATCCTCTAATAGCCATGCACAGATGCAAGGCCTATTTGCTGTTCTGTCAAGTCAGGCCATGTGGAACCAAGTCTAAAAGCAACCAGAAAAAGCCTAATGATGTCCATAGCCTCTGCCAAGAGGCACTTACAAATGTTCTCTTTGACATGGGAGGACATAATGATGTTGAATTCTTTCTAACTTTATTGTTTTGTTAAAGGCGGGCTTTGCAGCTGAAGATCACATTCCCCACATTGTCAATTACATTTATGCCAATTTACAAAGACTCTGTGGGCCTCTCCTAAGATGTATTTTTGTTCCTCTTACTCACACAGTAGTACGGGGAAGCAGAAGAGGCAAAAGATATCCATGTCATATCCAAATCTAGAATAATTGCCTTTGAGGAATATTTTAGTTTTTCCCAGTAAGAGTAAAGGATATTTGCTTTTAAATTTAAGAATCTGTTAAATATATAACTAACTTTGCCTTGGTATTGATTGTATTTTGCAAAGTATTTTTACAAAACTCTCATTTGGTCCACATGGCCCTGTCAGGTGGATAGAGTAGATCTAGATATCTCCATTTAACAGATGGCAATTGTGGAGAAACATTTGAAGAGGTTAAGTGATTCTTTTTAGGTCACAGTCAGTTGACTGCTAGTCTGGTATTTCTTCCACATGATGCATTCCTTAATAATTCATTCTCAATGTTCAAAGAAAGCTCAGATTACTCTAGAAAGAATTTGCCAGAGCAATGGAACACCAAGTAAAGTGTTTAGGAAGAACTGAGCAGAGAGAAAAGGACTAAATTTAGTTCTATCCCTACAATTAGGTGGTGAGAGAAGATAAGGAGCCACTGAAAAGTTTAGAAGGTGGGAGCAGTGAGATGAGCAGTAGAGGGTATGTGATTCACAGTAATTTGCATATATTTCTCTTTAAGGGGATAACAGAGGTTGATGCTGGAATTCAAATTTCACTTGTTCTAATGCTCTATTTTAGGAGGATATTACATTGCCAAGACACCTAGTAACTAAGCTATAAGCAATCTTGGGGAGAAAATCATGACTAGATCTATTACCTCGAAGCCACCCCTTCCACAGGAGTATAAGAAAATCCATAAATTAGGGGATTGCACTAAGAATTAAGTCCTACCTCACAGCAAATTTCTCCCTTCCCCAAAGCTCTAATAGATAAACTATTCCTTGCTCCATTAATTTGATTATAATGTCACCCTTTATACCCAGTCATATACTCCATTTAAGCTTTATTTTGGTATGGGAAGAAGCAAATAAATAGTAACTCACACTGATAAATCCTTTTACACTTTATAAAGGTATTTTTAAAAATAACCATCTAGTAAGGTGCACAAAATTACCCTCCATTTAGGGTCCTAGGATCAAAGGACATAAAAAATGAAAAAATACTTAGAATTCTGAAAGATATTTCAATCCAACTCCCTCATTTTGTAGGGGAAGAAACTGATACCCAATTTCTCATTTCTCTGGTTCTGTGTCTGTGTTTGTCTATCTCTGTTTCTCACTTTTTCTCTTTCTCTAACTTTCTCTCCATATAATATATACATCTATGCTTACATATTATGTATCCTCATATGTGTTTTATATGTATAATCTAGTGCTATGTTGTAACTATATGTGTAAATACATACATATTCTTTACTGTATTATGCAGACTTAACTACATACTTCATACTGTTACATAGCATGTGTATACACACACACATATACATATATATGTATAAAAAGAAGTTAAGAGACTATGTATATACATATATACAAGTGTATTTAAGTGTAGAAACATAGACAGATAAATAGACAGATAGACAGACAGATAGACAGATGATAGATCCCTTTGTTTTCAATTAAGTTCAAGTTCTACCTCACTGACTGCTATACATCTGTACCTGTGTATATGATATGACTTTGAACACAACTTATCTAAAAGAACAAACATCTTACCTCACCACCATCTCTCTTCCTAATTTGCCTTTTTTGCCAAAATTTTCATTTTGATTGTATTTGTTGGTTTGTTTTTAGGACATCATCATTATTCCTATCACCCATGATTGAGAAATTGACTCTTTCCTTTCCCTCACTTTAATATCCAATCAGCTCACAAATCTTATAGATTGTAATTTCAAAGTAATATTTGCATTTATTCCTTTATTTCCAACCATATACTATCAACTTATTTTATCATTTCTCACTGGGAGTATTGTAATGGCCTCCTAATTGAACTGTTTGTTTAAATCTATCCCTTTCAAACTATGTTGCCACAGAGTTGCCAAAGTAGTCTTCTTAAAGCACAAGTTTGACCATGTCAATCTTTCAAAAATATTCAGTAGCTCACTATTCCCTCGGGAAAAATAAAAAAACTCTTCAAATTGATATTTTTAAAACTTTAAAAATTATGCTCTAGTTTGTCCCTCCAGGCTGATTTCACATTCCTTCTCTCTACATACTTTGCATTCCTCTCAATCTAGTCTACTTACTGTTCCTGGAGCTTGAAATTCTATCTCAGGCTGTCCTACATTCCTAGAATACACTCCCTCTTCATTTATGACTTTTTAGAATGTCTTTATTTTGCTTTACTTTCATGTTAGCTGCGTCTACTAAAACCCACCCTGATCTCCTGGTTATTTGTGTACTGTCCTTCTTCATGTTATTTGAATGAATCACAATTTATTTGTAAATTCTCCCAACCTAACTCCATATATTGTATTGAGGTCACAGTCTCTGGGAGTGGGTGTGAAATAGTTATCTTTGTGCTTCTGGCATTTAGCATGCTTGCTTTTATATGCCTAATATTTTTAACTGAATTCCTCTAAATCAAATGAATAATATCTAGCAAATTATGCATTCAAACACAGGTTCCATAGGTCCAAGTGCTAGTGAAATAGTATAGAAAGTGAAATAATATACCAAGATAAAGGAAGAGGAAATAGAACAGAAATTTGGGAGGTGCTCATATTTAGCTTATATAACTTAGATGAGGATACAACAAAGGAAACTGAAAAAAGTGGCCATATATACAAAAGGAGAAGAAAAAGAGGAGAGAAAGAGCAAAGAGACAATTGAGAAGAGGATGATCAATAGAATCAAAAACTGTGAAGAAGTCAGAAAATGGCCAATACATTTGACAATTAAGGGATATTAAGTAATTTTGGAAAAAGTAATGATGACATGGGAAGTCAAATGGTACAGATGATAGAGAGAAGAATATATATGTGTGTGTGTGTGCACGCGTGTATGTGTTTACTTACTATCTTTTCAAATTTAGCCACAAAACTGAAGAGAAATATGGGATGAGTGAGTTGGATGAATCAAGTGAATGATTTTAAGGTTGAGGGAGACATGAACATATTTGAGGGCAGTATGGAAGCATCTAATACACAGGAGCTTTTAAAGAAAAGTGATAGAGAAGTCAATCTGCTTGAGAAGACAAAATGGAGTAGGATTACTTTTGCATGTAGAAGTGTTTGCACTAGGAAGGACAAGGACTGCAAGAGATAGAGGAAATAGGGCAGAAAGCATCTGAGTGGTGTGCAGTGAAGTCTTCTCTGTGAATATCTCAATTTTTAAAATTAAATATGCAGCAATTTAATTAAATATCCAGTTGAAAGGGTAGAAGGAAGGACAACCTTGGGAAATTTGAGGAGGGATAAATAGTTCTGGAAATTTTTTTTCTGTGGTGAATTAGAAAGCAAGGCAAAAGGAAGATATAAAATAATTGCCTTGCTACAGTGAGGGTCCAATTGAAATTATGTAATGTCAATCTGCATATCTAGTCATTATAATTTTGTGCTTTTTTTCTCAACAGTACTTAAGAGCAAAGGAAGTTGATTATGTGAGTAATCCAAAACTGAAGCTTGACAGAGTGATATTTGCTTTTGTCTTATAAAGGTAACTAGAGTCTCACATGAAGAGAACCACTTAGACTTGAATCACATTAACAGAGCCAAAAGAGAGGACAATGAGAGTGGAAATAGAGGGTAATTTTAGATTAGGATATTACTGGGGTTGAGTCAAATAGCAAAAAATAAAAGATCAGATACTGGGGACAGAAAATGAGATTTGAACAACAGCCCAAAGTTCAGATTCATTATGATGGATGGCTTACATAAGACTGCTTAGGAGGTTGTTAGACATCAAAAATCAATTCATTTAGGTCACCAATATACCTAGAAGTTCAGCCTCTAGGAAAAGTCCTCTCAGGGAGTTAGAGCACCTTAGTTGAAGGGAAAAGAAATGAGGAGACAATAAAATATGATTTCTTTTCTTGCCCTATAGGCAGTCTGGATCAGACAAGTGTATCTCTATCCCCTACAAACAGGAAGGGTGCTCAGCAAGCAGTAATTGACAAATGAGATGTAATGACATGTGTATCTGTTTTCTTCAAACAGAAAAGTTTCTTAATTCCTCTAAACCTCTATTAATCCCTCCACAAAATGGACAGAATGATAATATTTGCTCAATAGGCTTGTTGTGAGGATAAAACATAGAATGTGTGCAAAATTAATATAATATTAGATATAGTTATTGTTATTCATATGTTTTCTCTTTCATCTCCAGAATATTTCTACCAAATTCCTTAAAATAGTTGCCTTTTAAGAAATTTGTACAATATTGCCACTTTCTCTAAAGAGTTAAAGACTTTTGACCTCTCTAAGTAATCTGAAAGAATATTGCCAAGGAGTCTAGCTACCAATTGATCTGTGTGCTTCTGTAAATGATAATGCTGAAGATTTGGGAAGGAGTAGGCAAAAGTCATTACTAATGATACTTGCTATTACAGTAATGGGGATGAAGAAAATAGCTGAGAGGTACTAACATCAAGAAAGTTGTTAATGGAAGCTTTTTATTTATCAAAGCTACTATTGGTATGAAGAGACATACAGTAATGCTGAGGAAACATAATCACCTTAAGCTCTCCATCCTTATCCAACATCTCATCATGATTCTCTGTTGAAAGAGAGAATAGTTAGAAGATTTTTTACATGATCTGATACTTCCAAGATTTTTGTCCTTTCTAACCATCAAATTCTCTGGCCCTAGCTATACTTACTGTCCAAATCAATTATAGACCTAGATACATCTCACTGAATAGCTCCAGGCAAGTGTAGGTCTATTGGCTAAGGTTTATTGAAGAATAAGTGAAAATATATAGGCAACATGATTTTTTAAAAGATAACTTTGAAATAAGATATAACTGACTAAATAACTTCCCAGAATATATTTTCTTACTACTGTATTATATCACTTGAAGGTACTTTGAAGTCTACATTCAAGCATGCAGTTATTTGAATGGGGTGCAACAGAATCCCCCATGAAATTAAGACAAATGGATATCCAAGCTGGGCAGATACTGATGATATGTGAACCTTGAAAGGCTTGGAGTTTGGGATTTGTTTAAATGACTTTCCAAAAGTTTAGCTATTTATCTCAAGCTTATCTAAATGATCTGAATTTCATCCACATCCAAAGTTGTGCTTAGAAACTTGTGAGAATTGGCTTTCCCAGGAGATTTCTCTTTCTACTCTTGGCCAGAAATACCATGAAAACTTTCTCAGGGTATCTCAACCAACTGGTTCCACATGAACTGGGACAAAAGAAATAAAGTATTTATTCAGGAATATGAAGAAGTCAAAAGAGGTAAACACAAATGGGGGGCATGGGGAGCTGACTTCCCATTCAAATTAAACAGACTGGATCATTACTATTTCATAGAATCACATAACTTTTTAAAAATTCTTTTAATACTTGAAACATTCTGATTGGTATCACTTTTTCCAAATGATGGTAGCAGCTGAATTGGTGCAAGGGAAAGAGTATTGAATTTGGATTGGTGAATTTAGAGTCTCAGGATCTGGATTCAAATTTTGGGACCTCAACATTTTGCTTGTGTAACTTTCATCAAGTAATTTATGTTTCTAAGACCCCATCTCTGCATTTGTAAAGGGAAGGAAATGGGATGGATATCTTTGCAAGTTTACAAATTATAATAACTAGGTACCATAATAAATAGAGTGTCAGGCTGGAAGTCAGGAAGACCTGATTTCTACCTTCAAACATTTGCCAACTGTGTGTTTTTGCAAGTCACTTAAACCCTCTGCATTAATTTCCACATCAGTAAAATGAACTTTAGTTTAACTTTTAGTTTAGTTTAGAGGAATTCACACCCCACTCTGGTATCTTTGCCAAGAAAACCCAAAATGGAGTTATAGTATGAAATGACTAAAGATGAATAAGCAATATCACAATGCATTATTCAATGGAATTCTTTTTGTTTGATATATGACTAAAACTTGATGTGAAAATCTTAGATAAAGGAAAAAGAAGTATCCAAAATAAAAGGAGCTAGAGAGACAAATGAGAGGAAATGGTAATATCTAATCTGGAAAGAAGGAGAGTCAAGATAAGCAAAATAGAATCAGACATTCTCTATCTCAACTGCACAAATAAAAGCAAATTTAATATACATCATTGAGTTTCAATGAAAAGTAAAGCTTTTGACTGATGGTCAGACATTGGTCTGGGCCACTATGTGAAACTATGAATCTTATTTCTTGTAACTGGAATGATTTACATATAGTCCTGCCTAAAGGCAAAGAGACAGACTAGATGGCCTCTCAAGGACACTGAGATATTCCCCATTCATTTGACAGTAAATAAACATGCAACCAAGCTAATGATTAATTGTGAAGGTTGGACTGTCATGAGTTGTCAGGATTTACTGCTGTAGAATGTTTCAAATTATGTGCAATCAATCTATTCCCTCTTATAAATCAATGACTAGAAAATCCTTTGTCTGCTTGGGGCTTCATGGGTTCAGGGAGATTTTTTTTTATTATTTAGCTCCTAGACTCTACTATGTTCATGTTCCTCGTTGATTGATTTTCTTCTATATACACTGCAGTACTCTCAGTAATCAGTAAAATTATGGTCTGACTTGTCCTATTTAGTCAGTGAATGAATAAAAAATCACCTAAACTCCTATTTCTCATAGACCCAAATCTAGTTTCACATTGCATTGGGCCAATCTTCAACAAAATAGGTACCTGAGGACTGAAGCATTATTGATTATAGATGCCCATCAATTGGGAAATGGCTGAACAAATTGTGGTATATGAAGGTAATGGAAGATTAGTGTTTCATAAAAATTATGAACAAGTTAACTTTAGAAAGGCCTGGAAATATTTACATGAACTGATGCTGAGCAAAACAAGTAGAACCAGGAATACGTTGTACACAGTAACAGCAAGAGTGTATGAAGATCAACTATGAAAGACTTTGCTCTTTCCATGGGTTCAATGATCTAAAGCAATCCCAATAGACTTTGAACACAAAATGTCATCTGCATTCAAGAAAAAGAGCTAAGGATATCGAATTTAAATAAATATCTAGTATGTTTACTTCTTTTTTTCTGTTTTATTCTTTTTCCTATAGTTTTTTTTTCTTTTGCTCTGATTTTTCTCTCCCAACATGATTAATAAAGCAGCAATATGTATCAAAACAAACAAATAAATAATGGAGGAAATAAAAAAAGGAAATTCACTACTCAGTCATATACACTTTCTATTTGTACATATATAGTATACCTATGTAACTTGAAATGGTGGGTGGAAGTTGTTTATTTCCTAACCTGTGTTTCATTTACATATAGTGCCCTAATGTTTAATAGGAGCCAAGAAAGGAACACTTGATATGGTCTAAGAGCTCCTTGATATTTAAAAGTATCATCCTTTTAAAACAAATAACCTACTTTTTTTCAATGCATATAAGATTTGGGGAACTTTAGGTTACACTAAGTTATTTGCTTCAAAATACATTGGGTTTCTCAAAGGATATGAACAGACAATTTTCAGATGATGAAATTAAAACTATTTCCACTCATATGAAAGAGTGTTCCAAATCACTATTGATCAGAGAAATGCAAATTAAGACAACTCTGAGGTATCATTACACACCTGTCAGATTGGCTAAGATGACAGGAACAAATAACGATGAATGTTGGAGGGGCTGTGGGAAAACTGGGACACTGTTGCATTGTTGGTGGAGTTGTGAAAGAATCCAACCATTCTGGAGAGCAATCTGGAATTATGCCCAAAAAGTTATCAAAATGTGCATACCCTTTGACCCAGCCATACTACTACTGGGCTTATACCCCAAGGAACTACTAAAGAAGGGAAATGGTCCTGTATGTGCCAAAATGTTTGTGGCAGCCCTTTTCATAGTGGCTAGAAGCTGGAAGATGAATGGATGTCCATCAATTGGAGAATGGTTGGGTAAACTATGGTATATGAATGTTATGGAATATTATTGTTCTATAAGAAATGACCAACAGGAGAAATACAGAGAGGCTTGGAGAGACTTACACCAACTGATGCTGAGTGAAACGCGCAGAACCAGAAGATCATTATACACTTCAACAATGATACTGTACGAGGATGTATGCTGATGGAAGTGGATTTCTTCAACATAGAGAAGAGCTAATCCAATTCCAATTGATTAATGATGGACAGAACCAGCTACATCCAGAAAAGGAACACTGGGAAATGAATGTAAACTGTTATTTTTACCTTCTGAATCCAATTCTTCCTGTGCAACAAAAAAATTCGGTTCTACACACATATATTGTATCTAGAATATACTGTAATATATTTAACATATATAAGACTGCTTG
This sequence comes from Sminthopsis crassicaudata, assembly GCF_048593235.1. Classification (NCBI taxonomy): domain Eukaryota; kingdom Metazoa; phylum Chordata; class Mammalia; order Dasyuromorphia; family Dasyuridae; genus Sminthopsis; species Sminthopsis crassicaudata. The sequence continues at coordinate 174,244,262 of NC_133618.1, read as the reverse complement.
CCATCTGGGGGAGGGGGTTGGGGGAGGAAGGGAAAAAATCTGAATAGAAGTAAGTGCAAGGGATAATGTTGTAAAAAATTACCCATGCATATGTACTGTCAAAAAAATGTTATAATTAAAAAATAAAATAAAAATTTAAAAATAAATAAATAAATAAATGTTTTAAAAAAAATACATTGGGTTTCTTTCCTTCCTTATATTTAATAAAACCATCCTTTAGTATATTATAATTACTGTGCTTCTAAGTGGTAGCTGCTTTCTGGGATAATAGAGTTTTCTCAGCTTTTTTGTATAGTATCTTAATTGAAGTAGAGCATGCCACTTATTAATATGTCCAGGATCCTCTTTTTGTACCATAGATAGCATCCAACCAAATAATTACATGTATGTCAGCATATTTACATAAATATGCATGGCCACATATATAATGAAAAAGTTGCCAAAATATTAGTAAGGAAACTTTGATTCAACTCCAGTTACATCACAAATTAAATGTGTAAACTAGGGCAAGCAACAGCTTTCTCTCAGAAATCCAATGATTATCCAAAATGAAATAGGATAGGGTTAGATAATATAATTTCTGAATAAATCACAGGCAAACTGAGTCAGGATTTGACTATTTCCTAAATAAGGGGATTCCCGGGTATTAGTCAGAAAGGACTGTGGAATAAGAAAAGAGGAAAATATCAGAATAAAAACAGGTGTACAGTTCTAGAGAGGATATGGTTATAAGTCAAAAACAATGAGTATGCAGTTCTAGAGAAGATATGATCAGTGATCAAAAAGAATAACATAGAGTTTAGCTAAGAATATGGTTTAGAGTTAAGAACAACTGAGGAAAAGGAAGAACTAAGAATATAGAAAATGTGATTAATAATTCAGTTTCACCAATTAATCACTATTCATTAATGACCTACTACACTAAGCAATGAGCATACAAATATAAAGAATACTAAGAATTCCTACATACAGGAATTTCAATCTCTAGAAGAAGGTGTACTAATGAGCTCACATTATATCTTGGAATGATAGGTATAAAGGTCATCCAATCAGAAACAAATCCAGAAAAAGGAGGTTTTGAAACAAGCATGCTATCACACTGATGTGGCTAGTGGGGGTAAAATGTGTTGGTGATTTTGCTACTACCATGATTGTACAGTAACTCTCCAAGAGTAGATCAGAAATGATTTTTAGCAAACTTGAAAAGGTAAAGTATTCAATTGAGCTATCATTTGAGACTTAAAACTAGTCTGTTCTTGACAAGTCTCAGCATCATTATCAGTCAATTTAATATTGGCACTCTGTACACAACTTGAGTAGATCAGTGAACTGTATGTCACATATTTAGAGTCAGAAGAGACTTTAATGATCTTATGGTTCAATCTACTCTATTTTTACTCCTGTAAAAACTGAATGAAATACATTTGGTCAGATTCTGGTTGTCCTTTCTCTAAAATGAAAAAGAAAAAAAAAAAAAACATCTCTTTGTTTAATTCAGAGTTCAGTTGCTTCAATTGTGGCTGATCAGACATACAATCTTGGAAGACTCTATCATAAGTCAGGCACAAATACTCCATATGAACATTTGGAGCAGAAATTCTTTAAATTAGCATATGTACATTTTGATAGCTCTTTGAAAATACTTCCAAAATGTTATGCATAATGGTTTAATCAGTTCATACCACCACCAAGAATGCAGTAGTGTCTAGTTTTTGCACATCCCTTTCAACATTCATCATCTCAACCAACCTGAGAGGTGTTCAGTGGTACATCAGAGTTGTCATAATGTGCATTTCTCTAATTAATAGTAATTTAGAGCATTTTATAAGATTACAAATTATTTTAATTTCTTCATTTGACTATTTTCTGTTCATATCTTTTGACAATTTATCAGTTGGAAAATGGCTTGTAAGCTTTTTCTACCAAATTTCTTAATTTTTAATACAAATTACTTTATGAATAACAATTAGAAGAGAAAAATCACAGAAAAAGGGAAAAAAACATAGGGGAGATAAAAAAATGAAAAAAAAAACAGAAAAAAATCAACATAGCATGTGATGATTTACATTACATTACATTTACATTATTTTTTCTAAATGTAATTGGTATTTTCTGTCCAAAGCCTACTGGGATTACCTTAGATCACTGAACCACTTAGAACCAAAATTTTCATGGTTGATCATCACACAATCTTGCTGTTATTATGTACAATGTGTTTCTGGTTCTGCTTTCACTCAGCATCAGTTCATGTAAATCTTTGCAGGCCTTTCTAAAATCAGTTTGTTCTTATTTTTATAATACCATAATATTTCATTATCTTCATATACCACAACTTATTCAGCTCTTCCCTAAACAAAGGGAGTCTACTCATTTCCAATTCTTTGCTATCACAAAAAAACTGCTACAAATATTTTTACATATGTGTGTCTTTTTCCTTCTTTTAAAATTGCCTTAGGATTACAGACCCATTGCTTCGTCAAAGGATATACACAGTTGGAGAGCCCTTTGGGCATAGTTTCAAATTGCTGCCCAGAATGGTTGAATTATTTTACAATTCTGAAAACAATGCATTATTGTCCCAATTTTCCCATATCCCTTCCAACATTTATAATTATATTTTCCTATATTATCACAGATATGTGAGGTGATGCCGGCACTGGTTTTGTTTTTACAAAAAAACTTTTACTTAATATAATCAAAATTATCCATTTGTATTCAATAATATACTTGAGTTCTTCTTTGGTCATAAATTCCTTCTCCACAGGTCTGAAAGGTAAAATATGCTTTATTATTCTAATTTGTTTATAATATCACTCCTTATGCCTAAATTGTGAACACATTTTGACCTTATGTTGTTATATGGTGTTAAGTGTAAGTAAATGTTCACTTTGTTCTATTATAATTTCCAATTTTCCTAGCAGATTTTTTAAAATAGTGATTTCTTATCCCTAAAGCTAGGGTCATTGGGTTTGTTAAACACTAGATTGCACTAAACACTAGTCATTGACTATTATATTCTGTGAACCTAACCTATTCCACTGATCAACTGCTTTATTTCTTTTTTATTATTATTAATTTTATAATTATAAAAAAATTTGACAGTATATATGCATGAGTATTTTTTTATTTATAACATTATCCCTTGTATTCATTTTTCCAAATTTTCCCCTCCCTCCCTTTACTCCCTCCCCTAGATGACAGGCAATCCCATACATATTAAATGTGTTACAGTATAACCTAGATATATTATATGAGTGTAAATCCAATTTTCTTGTTGCACGTTAAGAAATGGATTCCGAAGATATAAATAACCTAGCTAAAAAGACAGTAGTACTAACAGTTTACATTCAATTCCCAGTGTTCCTTCTCTGGATGTAGTTGTTTCTGTCCATCATTGATCAACTGGAAGTGAGTTGGATCTTCCTTATGTTGAAGATATACACTTCCATCAGAATATATCTTCATACAGTATTGTTGCTGAAGTGAATAATGATCTTCTGGTTCTGCTCATTTCACTCAGCATCAGTTCATGTAAGTCTCTCCAAACCTTTCTGTATTCATGCTGCTGGTCATTTCTTACAGAGCAATAATATTCCATAACATTCATGTACCATAATTTACCCAGCCATTCTCCAATTGATGGGCATCTCTTCATTTTCCAGTTTCTAGCCACTACAAAAAGAGCTGCCATAAACATTTTGGCACATACAGGTCCCTTTCTCAACTTTAGTATTTCCTTGGGATATAAATGCCCAGTAGTAGCACTGCTGGATCAAAGGGTATGCACACTTTGATAACTTTTTGGGCATAGTTCCAAATTACTCTCTAGAATGGCTGGATATTTCACAACTCCACCAACAATGTATTAGTGTCCCAGTTTTCCCACATCCCCTCCAATATTCATTGTTATTTGTTCCTATCATCTTAACCAATCTGACAGGTGTGTATTGGCAGCTTAGGGTTGTCTTAATTTGCATTTCTCTGATCAATAGTGATTTGGAACACTTTCATATGAGTGGAAATAGTTTTAATTTCATCATCTGAAAATTGTCTATTCATATCCTTTGATGATTTATTTATCAATTGGAAAATGGTGTGATTTCTTATAAATAAGGGTCAGTTCTCTATATATTTTGGAAATGAGACTTTTATCAGAACCTTTAACAGTAAAAAATATTTTCCCAATTTTTTACTTCCTTTCTATTCTTGTTTGCATTAGTTTTGTTTGTACAGAAACTATTTAGTTTGATGTAATCAAAATCTATTTTTTTCTGATCAATAATGATCTCTAGTTCTCCTCTGGACATAAATTCTTTCCTCCTCCTCAGGTCTGAGAGGTAGACTATCCTCTGTTCCTCTAATCTGTTTATGATCTCATTCTTTATGCCCAAATCATGGACCCATTTTGATCTTATCTTGGTATATGATGTTAAGTGTGGGTCCATATCTAATTTCTGCCATACTAATTTCCAGTTTTCCCAATAGTTTTTTTTTTTTTAATAATGAATTCTTGTCCCAAATGTTGGTATCTTTGGGTTTGCCAAAGAATAGATTGCTACTATAGTTGTACCCTATTTTGTCCTGTATACCTAATCTATTTCTTAGCCAATACCAAATGGTTTTGGTGACTGCAACTGTTTTATTTCTTAACCAATACCAAATGGTTTTGATAACACCTGATTTATGATATAGTTTTAGATCTGGTAAAGATAGGCCACCTTAATTTGCATTTTTCATAAATTCTCTTGAAATTCTTAACCTTATGTTCTTCCAGATGAATTTTGTTAGGAATTTTTTCTAATTTTATAAAATAATTTCTTGGGAGTTTACTTGGTATGGCATTGGAGAAGTAGGTTAATTTGGGTAATATTGTCATTTTATTACACATATAATGTTATGTATATATTACTTTAATTTTATTATATCATATTATAGTATATTTATTATATTATTATACTGACCTACCCTTAAGGATTTAATATTTTTCCAATTGATTATTTGGGTGGAAAGTATTTTGTAATTGTGTTCATATAGCTTCTTGCCTTGATTTGGCAGGTAGACTCCCAATATTTTATATAATCTACATTTTTTAAATGCAATTTCTCTGTATATCTCTTGCTGCTGAACTTTGTTGACAATATATAAAAATGCTGATGACTTATGTGGCTTTATTTTTTGTCTTGCAACTTTGCTAAAGTTATTAATTGTTTTTTTATAGTTTTTAGATGATTCTCTAGATTTTTAAAGTATGTCATTATATCATCTGCAAAGAGTGATAATTTGGTTTCCTCATTACCTGCTTTAATTTCTTTAATGTGTTTTTTCTCTTATTGCCAAAGCTAATATTTTAAATAAAATAGTGAGTAGTAACAGTGATAGTGAGGAACCTTGTTTCACCTCTGGTCTTATTTTTTTTTTATTACAGCTTTTTATTTGCAAGATATACGCAGGGGTAATTTACTTTTTTAAAATTATAAAAATTTTGACAGTATATATGCATGAGTGATTTTTTATTTATAACATTATCCCTTGTATTCATTTTTCCAAATTATCCCCTCCCTCCCTCTACTCCCTCCCCTAGATGACAGGAAATCCCATACATTTTACATGTGTTACATTATAACCTAGATAAATATATGTGTGTAAATCCAATTTTCTTGTTTCATGTTAAGTATTAGATTCCGAAGGTATAAGTAACCTGGGTAGATAGACAGTAGTGCTAACAATTTACATTCACTTCCCAGTGTTCCTTCTCTGGGTGTAATTGTTTCTGTCTATCATTGATCAAGTGGAAGTGAGTTGGATGTTCTTTATGTTGAAGATATCCACTTCCATCAGAATACATCTTCATACAGCATTGAAGTGTACAGCAATCTTCTTGTTCTATTAATTTCACTCAGAATCAGTTGATGTAAGTCTTTCCAAACCTCTCTGTATTCGTCCTGCTGGTCATTTCTTACAGAGCAATAATATTCCATAACCTTTATATACCATAATTTACCCAACCATTCTCAAATTGATGGACATCCATTCATCTTACAGTTTCTAGCCACTGCAAAAAGAGCTGCCACAAACATTTTGGCACAAACATGTCCCTTTCCCCTCTTTAGTATTTCTTTGGGATATTAGCCCAATAGCAGCAATGCTGTATCAAAGGATATGCACAGTTTGATAACTTTTTGGGCATAGTTCCAAATTGCTCGCCAGAATGGTTGGATTCTTTCACAACTCCACTAAAATGTATTAGTGTCCCAGTTTTCTCATATCCCCTCCAACATTCATCATTATTTGTTCCTGTCATCTTAGCCAATCTGACAGGTGTGTAGTGGTATCTCAGAGTTGTCTTAATTTACATTTCTCTGATCAGTAGTGATTTGGAACACTTTTTCATATGAGTGGATATAATTTCAATTTCATCATCTGAGAATTGTCTGTTCATATCCTATGATCATTTATCAATTGGAGAATGGTTTGATTTCTTATAAATTAGGGTCAGTTCTCTATATATTTTGGAAATGAAACCTTTATCAGAACCTTTAACTGTAAAAATATTTTCCCAATTTGTTACTTCCCTTCTAATCTTGTTTGCATTAGTTTTGTTTACACATAATACTTTTAGATTGATGTAATCAAAATCTTCTATTTTGTGATCAATAATGATCTCTAGTTCTCCTCTGGTTATAAATTCCTTACTCCTCCACAGGTCTGAGAGGTAGACTATTCTCTGATCCTCTAATCTATTTATGATCTCATTCTTTATGCCTAAATCATGAACCCATTTTGATCTTATCTTGATATATGGTGTTGAGTGTGGATCCATATCTAATTTCTGCCATACTAATTTCCAGTTTTCCAAACAGTTGTTTTCAAATAATGAATTTGTATCCCTAATGTTGATATCTTTGGGTTTGTCAAAGATTAGATTGCTATAGATGTACCCTTTGTACCTAATCTGTTCCATTGATCGACTGGTCTATTTCTTAGCCAATACCAAATGGTTTTGGTGACTGCTGCTATATAATATAGCTTTAGATCAGGTACATCTAAACCACCTTCATCTGACTTTTTTTTCCATTAGTTCCCTTGCAATTCTCGACCTTTTATTATTCGATATGAATTCTGTTGTTATTTTTTCTAGGTCATTAAAATAGTTTCTTGGGAGTCTGATTGGTATAGCACTAAATAAATAGATTAGTTTGGGGAGTATTGTCATCTTAATTATATTTGTTTGGCCTATCCAAGAGCACTGAATGTCTTTCCAATTATTTAAATCTAACTTTATTTTTGTGGCAAGTGTTTTGTAATTTTGCTCATATAATTCCTGAATTTTATTTAGTGGATGGATTCCCAAATAATTTATACTCACAACATTTGTTTGGAATGGAATTTCTCTTTGTATCTCTTGCTGTTGCATTTTGTTAGTGATATATAAAAATGCCGAGGATTTATGTGGATTTATTTTGTATCCTGCAACTTTGCTAAAATTCTGATTATTTCTAATAGCTTTTTAGCAGAGTCTTTGGGGTTCTCTAAATATACCATCATTTCATATGCAAAGAGTGATAGTCTGATTTCCTCATTTCCTACTCTAATTCCTTGAATCTCTTTCTCGGCTCTTATTGCCGAGGCTAGTGTTTCTAGTACTATATTGAATAGTAATGTTGATAGTGGGAAACCTTGTTTCACTCCTGATCTTAATGGGAAAGGTTCCAGTTTATCTCTGTTGCATATTATGCTTACTGATGGTCGTAAATATATGCTCCTGATTATTCTAAGGAATAGTCCATTTATTCCTATATACTCTCAAGAGTTTTTAGTAGGAATGGATGTTGGATTTTTTCAAATGCTTTTTCTGCATCTATTGACATGATCATATGGTTTTTATTAATTTGATTATTAATATGGTCAATTATACTAATATTAAACCAGCCCTGCATTCCTGGTATAAATCCCACTTGGTCATAGTGTATTATCCTGGGGATGATTTTCTGAAGTCTTTTTGCTAATATCTTATTTAAGATTTTAGCATCAACATTCATTAAGAAAATTGGTCTACAATTTCCTTAATGAATATTGATGCTAAAATCTTAAATAAGATATTTGCAAATAGACTTCAGAAAATCATCCCCAGGATAATACACTATGACCAAGTGGGATTTATACCAGGAATGCAGGGCTGGTTTAATATTAGGAAAACTATTAGTATAATTGACCATATTAATAATCAAATTAATAAAAACCATATGATCATCTCAATAGATGCAGAAAAGGCATTTGATAAAATCCAACATCCATTCCTACTAAAAACGCTTGAGAGTATAGGAATAAATGCACTATTCCTTAAAATAATAAGGAGCATATATTTAAAACCTTCAGTAAACATCATATGTAATGGTGATAAACTAGAACCTTTCCCTGTAAGATCAGGAGTGAAACAAGGTTGCCCACTATCACCATTACTATTCAATATAGTACTAGATACTCTAGCCTTGGCAATAAGAGCCGAGAAAGAGATCCAAGGAATTAGAGTAGGAAATGAAGAAATCAAATTGTCACTTTTCGCAGATGACATGATGGTATACTTAGAGAACCCCAAAGACTCTGCTAAAAAGCTATTAGAAATAATTCAGAATTTTAGCAAAGTCGCAGGATACAAAATAAATCCACATAAATCCTCAGGATTTTTATACATTACCAACACAATCCAACAGCAAGAGATACAAAGAGAAATTCCATTCAAAATAACAGTCGATAGTATCAAATATTTAGGAATATATCTACCAAAGGAGAGTCAGGAATTATATGAGCAAAATTACAAAACACTTGCCCAAAAATAAAATCAGATTTAAATAATTGGAAAGACATTCAGTGTTCTTGGATAGGCTGAGCGAATATAATAAAGATGACAATACTCCCCAAACTAATCTATTTATTTAGTGCTATACCAATCAGACTCCCAAGAAACTATTTTAATGACCTAGAAAAAATAACAACAAAATTCATATGGAAGAATAAAAGGTCGAGAATTGCAAGGGAACTAATGAAAAAAAAGTCAGAGGAAGGTGGTCTAAGTGTACCTGATTTAAAGCTATATTATAAAGCAACAGTCACCAAAACCATTTGGTATTGGCTAAGAAATAGACTAGTTGATCAGTGGCATAGGTTAGGTTCACAGGGCAAGATAGTGAATAAAAATAGCAATCTAATCTTTGACAAACCCAAAGATCCCAAATTTTGGGATAAGAATTCATTATTTGACAAAAACTGCTGGGAAAACTGGAAATTAGTATGCCAGAAACTAGGCATGGACCCACATTTAACACCACATACTAAGATTAGATCAAAATGGGTCCAAGATTTAGGCATAAAGAACGAAATCATAAATAAATTGGAGGAACATGGGATGGTTTACCTCTCAGACTTGTGGAGGAGGAAGGAGTTTGTGTCCAAGGGAGAACTAGAGACCATTATTGATCACAAAATAGAACATTTTGATTACACCAAATTAAATAGTTTCTGCACAAACAAAACTAATGCAAACAAGATTAGAAGGGAAGTAACAAATTGGGAAAGGATAAGTTAAATACAATATATGTATACATGTCCAAACACTTATTGTTTCTGTACAAAATGAATCAGACTTTGAAATAGTTTACAATTAGCTTGTGAAGAAAATAAAAAATGCAGGCAGACAAAAAAGAGGGATTGGCAATTTTATGTAGTAGTTCAGAGTCATCTCTCAAAGTTCTTTCACTGGGTATAATTGGTTCAGTTCATTATTGCTCTATTGGAACTGATTTGGTTCATCTCATTATTGAAGAGGGCCTTGTCCATCAGAATTGATCATCATATTGTATTGTTGTTAAAGTATATAATGATCTCCTGGTCCTGCTCATTTCACTCAGCATCAGAAATCATCTTGGTGGTCATTTGTTACAGAACAATAATATTCCATAATATCATATACCACAATTTATTCAGCCATTCTCCAATTGATGGTCATCCACTCAGTTTCCAGTTTCTGACCACTACAAAGAGGGCTGCCACAAACATTCTTGCACATATAGGTCCCTTTCCCTTCTTTAAAATCTTTTTGGTATTATAAGCCCAGTAATAACACTTCTGGATCAAAGGGTATACACAGTTTGATACCTTTTTTTAGCACAGTTCCAAATAATTCTCCAGAATGGCTTCTACCCCTGATCTTATTGAGAATGGTTCTAGTTTTTTCCTCATTACAGATGAAACTTGCTGATTGTTTAAATAGGTTCTATTGATTATTTTAAGGAAAACACCATTTATTCCTATACTATCTAGTGTTTTTAATAGGAATGTGTGTTGGATTTTGTCAAATATAAAATATAAATTACATCCACAATAGATCATGTAAAAATTATTGGACTAACTGAAAACCATCATGGAAAAAAAGAGCCTGGAGAAAATCTTTCAATAAGTCATGAAGGAGAACTTTCTAGAACTATAGCATTTAAAGAATACACCAATCTCCTTCTGAAAGAGATCCCAAAATGAAAAATCCAAGAAATATTGTAGCTCAATTCAGAATTATCAGATGAAGGAGAAAATACTGCAAGCAGCGAGTAATAAACAATTTGAATATTGAGTAGTCACAATCAGAACTACCAAGTTCCTACCACTTTCCATTTTAAAGTACTAAAGAGCTTAATCATGATATCCTTCAAGGAAAAGTAGCTTAAACTGTAGTAAAGAAATAAACTACTCAGCAAACCTAAATATTGTTTCTCAGGGGAAAAGATGGAGATCCAATGAAATGGGGTATTTTCATTTATTTTTGATGAAAAGAACACAACTGAACAAAAAAAAATTGTTCTTCAATTACAGAACTCAAGAGAATCATAAAAAGGGAAAAAATCTATTCCTAAAGCCTAGCAAGCTTATATCTCTATATGGAAAAATTATATGTGTAATGCTTTAGAACAGAATCTTTCTTAGAAGTATACTGAGAGGATATAGGTATATTCTGACTTTCCTGTGATGACATAAAAAAGAAACTAGGAGTGGAAAAGGAATTGTACTAGAAGAAGAAGAAAGTTTAGGTAAAATGAGGCAAATTACATCACATGAAGCAGCAAAAAAAAAAAAAAAAAAAAAAAAAAAAAACTATTACATTTGAGGGGAAAAAGGGAATGGGATGAGCAGTGTGTGAACCTCAATCTCATTAGATTTTGCTAAAATAAGAAATATCAAAAATATTTAGTTTAATATAGAAACTTGTATTTCCCTATAGGGAACCAGAAGGAGAAAGAGCAAAGCAAAGTAGGAGGTAATAGAAAGGAGAACATAAGTAGAAGCAGAAAGGGATAAAATTGGAGAAAGGGGCTTTAAAATGATTGGGCAGATGAAGGTAAGTGGAAGTCTGAAGCAAAAAACTGGGGAGGAGAGAAAGGGGAAAAGGAAAGACAAAAGTATAAGTGGGGTAAAATAAGATGGCAGGAAATACTAGTTGTTTTTTTTTTTTTTTTTTTAATTTTAATAGTTTTTATTTACCAGATATATGGACAGGTAATTTTAAAACATTGACAATTGCCAAACCTTTTGTTCTAATTTTTCCCTCCTTTGCCACCCCCTGCCAGATGGCAGGTTGACCAATATATGTTAAATATGATAGAGTATAAATTAAATACAATATATGTATACATGACCAAACAGTTGTTTTGCTGTACAAAAAGAATTGGGCTTTGAAAGAGTGTACAATTAAGCTGTGAAGGAAATCCAAAATGAAGGCAGACAAAATTAGAGGGATTAGAAATTCTATACAATGGTTCATAATCATCTCCTAGAGTTCTTTTGCTGGGTGTAGCTGGTTCAGTTCATTACTGCTCTATTGGAACTGATTTGGTTCATCTCATTGTTGAAAATGGCCACATCCATCAGAATTGATCATCATATGGTATTGTTGTTGAAGTATACGATTTCCTGGTCCTGCTCATTTCACTCAGTATCAGTTCATGTAAGTCTCTCCAGGCCTTTATGAAATTATCCTGTTGGTCATTTCTTACAGAACAATAATATTCCATAACATTCATATGCCACAATTTATTCAGCCAATCTCCAATTGATGGGTATCCATGTAGTTTCCAGTTTCTGGCCACCACAAAGAGGGTTGCCACAAACATTCTTGCACATTCAGGTACCTTTCCCTTCTTTAAGATCTCTTTGGGATACAAACCCAGTAGCAACACTGCTGGGTCAAAGGGTATGCACAGTTTGATAACTTTTTGAGCATAGTTCCTAATTGCTCTCTAGAATGGCTAGATGTATTCACAATTCCACCCACAATCAGTGTCCCTGTTTTCCTACATTCCCTCCAACATTCTGCATTACCTTTCCCTGTCATTCTAGCCAATCTGACAGGTGTGTAGTGGTATCTCAGAGTTGTCTTAATTTGCATTTCTCTGATTAATAATGATTTGGAGCATCTTTTGATATGACTAGAAATAGTTTCAATTTCTTTATCCGAGAATTGTCTGTTCATATCCTTTGACCATTTTTCAGTTGGAGATTGGCTTGATTTCTTATATATTAGAGTCAATTCTCTATATATTTTGGAAATGAGGCCTTTATCTGTACCTCTGAATGTAAAAATGTTTCCCAAGTTTATTGCTTCCCTTCTAATCTTATTTGCATTACTTTTGTTTGTACAAAAACTTTTCAATTTGATATAATCAATTTTTTTCTATTTTATGATCAATAATGATCTCTAGTTCTTCTTTGCTTACAAATTTCTTCATTTTCCACAGGTTTGAGAGGTAAACTATCCTATGTCCTCTAATTTATTTATAATCTCATTCTTTATTCCTAGGTAATGAACTCATTTTGACCTGACGTTGGTGTACGGTGTTAAGTGTGGGTAAATGCCTAGTTTCTGCCATATTAAAGGAAATACTAGTTTTAACTGTGAATGTGAACTGTCCCATAAAATTAAGTGGATAGTACACTATATTTAGCACATTTCAAGCAGAGTGATACATGCAGCTTAACTATAAAAGGTTTGAGCAGAAATTATTATACTTCAACCAAATTAAAAAAAAAAAATCAGAGGTATCAATTCTTATCTCCAATTAAGCAAAAATAGAGCTAACTAAAAGGGATAAGGAAGGAAACTAAATCTTGCTAAAGATTTATAGACTATAGATAATGAAGCAATATCAGTATTAAACATATATGCTTCAATTTCCTAGAGAAGGTGTTAAAAGAACAGCAAGGAGAAATAGATAATAAAACTATCCTACTGGGGGATCTCAACCTTGCTCTATCAGAATTAGATGAATCAAATTACAAAATAAGTAAGAAAAAAGTTAAGGTGGTAAATAGAATTTTAGAAAACTTCAGTATGATAAATGTATCTGATTATATATATATATATATATATATATATATATATATATATATATATATATATATATATACATGAACTTAATACCAATGAAGTGGGAATTAAAGCAATAATAAGGAGATATTTTACCCAAATATATGTCAATAAATATGATACTATTACCTAAACTAATCTATTTATACCAATTAGGCTCCCAAAAAACTATTTTAATAACCTATAAAAAACAATGACAACATAAATCTGGAATAACAAAAGGTCAAGACTTTCAAGAGAACCAATGGAAAAAAATGAAATTCTGAAGGTGCTCTAGCTGTACCATATCTAAAACTATATTATAGCAGCAGTTATAAAAACCATTTGGTATTAGCTAAGAAATAGACTAGTTGATCAGTGGAATAGGTTAGGTTCAAAGGACAAAATAGTCAATAACTTTAATGATCTAGTGTTTGACAAAACCAAAGACCCCGGCTTTTGGGATAAGAATGCACTGTTTGACAAAAACTAATGGGAAAATTGGATATTTGTATGGCAGAAACTAGGCATGAACTCACACTTAACACTGTACACCAAGAAAAGATCAAAATGGCTTCATGATTTAGGCATAAAGAACGAAATTATAAATAAATTAGAAGTACATAGGGTAGTTTACCTCTAAGACTTGTGGAGGAGGAAGGAATTTGTGACCAACGAAGAAGTAGAAATCATTACTGATCACAAAATAGAAAATTTTGATCATATCAAATTGAAAATATTTTGTACAAACAAAACTAATGCTGACAAGATTAGAAGGGAAACAATAAACTAGAACAGTCAAAGATTCTGATAAAGGCCTCATTTCCAAAATATATAGAGAATTGACTCTAATTTATAAGAAATCTAGCCATTCTTCAATTGATAAATGGTCAAAGATATGAATAGACAATATTCAGATGAAGAAATTGAAACCATTTCTAGCCATAGGAAAAGATACTTCAAATCATTATTAATCAGAGAAATGCAAATTAAGACAACTCTGAGATACCACTGCAGACCTTTCAGATTGGGTAGGATGACAGGGAAAAATAATGCTGAATGTTGGAAGGTATGTGGGAAAATTGGGACACTGATACATTGTTGGTAGAATTGTGAATACATCCAGCCATTCTATAGAGTAATTTGGAACTATGCTAAAAGAGTTATCAAACTGTGCATACCCTTTGACCCAGGAGCATTGCTATTGGTTTTATATCCCAAAGAAATCCTAAAGAAGGAAAAGGGACCTGTATGTGCAAAAATGTTGTGACAGCCCTATTTGAAAACTGGAAACTGAGTAGATATCCATTAGTTGGAGAATGGCTTAATAAATTGTGTAACATGAATATTATGGAATATTATTATTCTGTAAGACTTGACTAGCAGGATCATTTCAGACAGGCCTGGAGAGACTTACATGAACTGATGCTAAGTGAAATGAGCAGGATGAGGAAATCATTATATACTTGAAGAGCAATATTATATGACTATCTATTATGATGGATGTCGCTCTTTTCAACAATGAGATGAACCAAATCAGTTCCATTTGTTCAATAATGAATAAAATCAGCTATACCCAGTGAAAGAATTCTGGAAAATGAGTGTGAATCACTTCACAGCATTTCTAATTCCTCTCTTTTTTGTCCACCTACATTTTTGATTTCCTTCACAGATTAATTGTACATTATTTCAAAGTCTGATTCTTCTTGTGCAGCAAAATAAATATATGATATGTATACATGTATTGTATTTAATATATACTTTAAGATATTTAACATTTATTGATCTACCTGCCATCTGAGGGAGATGGTGTGGAGGAGGGGAAAAATTGAAACAAAAGATTTTGCAATTGTCAATGCTGAAAAATTACCCAAGCATATATCTTGTAAAGAAAAAGTTATAATAATAAAAAAAGAAAATTAAAGAAAGGAGGAATATTATTTAATATCTTTTTTTGACACAGATATTGTTCTGATGCATATACCAGGTAGTCTGAAAACAGAGAAAGAAAATGATAAAACATTTTCTCTAATGGACATTCATGAGAAAATCTTAAATAAAATATTATCAGAGCTTACACAAACTTTTCATCAGGATAATAACATCATGACCAAGTAGGATATATATAAGAATTAAGGTCTGGTTCAATATTAGAAAAACTATTAGTATAAATGACCATATTAATAACCAAATTAACAAAAAAACATATGATCTCAATAGATGCAGAAAAAGTATTTGACACAATCCAACACCCATTCCTATGAAAAATTCTAGAGAGTATAGAAATACATGGAGTTTTTCTTAAATGAGCAGCATCACCTTTTTAAAGCCATTAGCAAGCATCATATGTTATGGGGATAAATTATAACAATTTTCAAAGAGATCAGGGATAGTATTCAACATAGTATTAGAAATGCCAACTTTAGTGATAAGAGAAGAAAAAGACAATAAAGAAATTAGAGTAGGTAATGGGGAAACCAAATTATCACTCTTTGAAGATGATATGATGATATAATTATAGAACCCTAGAGAATCAACTAAAACCTACTAGAAACACTTAAGAATTTTAGTAAAGTTTCAGTATACAAAATGAATCCATGTAAATCATTTGCATTTCTATATGTTATGAATGATGTCCAGCAGCAAAAGATTCAAAGAAAATTTGTTTTAAAATAATTATAGATAACATAAAATATTTGGGAATCTACTTGCAAAAACAAATCCAGAAACTATATGAACACAATCACAAAACATTTTCCATACAAAAAGTAGATCTAACAATTCAAAGAATATTAAATGCACATTTATAAACCAAACTAATATAATAAAAATGACAATTAGACCTAAATCAACCTGCCTATTAAATGTAATATCAATCAAACTGGAATAAAGTTACTGTTAGGATTACTAGGAGAGAACTCAGGTTGTCTGGATAGTGACAAGGTGAGAATTCAGGTTGGACAATTACAAGGTGAGAACTCAGGTTGACTTGATAGAAGGAGCAAGCTCATTGGCTGAAGTGGTTCTTCCCAGAAGCCCTTGCATTATCCCACGCCCATTCTCTGGGAGAATAAAAGAGAGGACACCCAGAGATAGAAGAAGACTCTGCATTGCATCAGGCTTGACGGGGCTCTCTGCAGGAAGGGAAGTCACTTCTCTGGACAAGAGTTAACAGCAACTGCCTGGAGACAACGGTTCGTTACAGGAAGAAGAATCTGTCGGAGAGATTTGAGTAGAAGACACAGCAGATCTCTTCCCAGAGAGTGATCCGGCAGCTTCTAGAGACGACAGCTTGCTACAAGTTACTTTATATAACTTGAAAAAAATTAACAAAGTTAATCTGGTAGAACAAAATGTCAAGAAATTCAAATTTATTTTTTATTTATTTTTTATTAATTTTATAATTATAACCTTTTTTTGACAGTACATATGCATAGGTAATTTTTTACAACATTATCCATTGCACTCCATTCTGTTCTGAATTTTTCCCCTCCTTTCCTCCACCCCCTCCCCTACAGCCCTGCCTTTTTAGTAACCCTCCCCCACCTTAAAGTTCCTCTTCCTATTTTATCCCCTTTTCTCACAATTTTTATATTCCCTTCCCCTTGGCTTACTCCTTCCCTCTCACTTTTCAATGAAGTAGAAGAAGTTTCACCATAAATTGAATATGTCTATTGATACACATTATGTTCACCCCCCTCCTTTCTTTCTCTCAGATATAATAGGTTACCTTTGCCTATTCATGAGATGTAGTAAAACCACTTTACCCTTTTTTTGTGGTATAATTTCCTTTTCACCTCTAGTTTCTAAGACAAATTATACATGTATTCTTTATATATCTTTATGGCAGAAATATAGTTCTCAAGATTTCTTTTTACCTTTTTAGAAATCTCTTCAGTTCTGTATTTGAAGACCAAACATTTTGTGTGGATCTGTTTTTTTCATCAAGAATAGATGGAATTAATTTATTTATTAAATGTCCATCTTCTTCCCTGGAAAACAAAGCTCATTTTTGCTGGGTAAGTTATTCTTGGCTGCATACCAAGTTCCTTAGCCTTTCAGAATATCATATTTCAGGCCCTTCGTTCTTTTAATGTGGACGTTGCTAGATCCTGGGTTATCCTTATTGTGGCTCCTCCATATGTGAATTTCTTTTTTCTAGCAGATTCCAATATTTTTTCCTTTGGCTGATGGTTCTTGAAGTTGGCCACTATATTTCTTGGCATTTTGATTTTAGGGTCCGTTTCATTAGGTGATAGGTGAATTTTTTCTTTTTCTTTTTCTTTTTTTACTTATTTTAAAACTTTATTTTTTTATTAATTTTATAATTATAACATTTTTAAAAAACATTATCCCTTGTAAAACTTTCTGTTCTGAATTTTCCCCTACTTCCCTCCACCCTCTCCCCTAGATGGCAGGCATTCCCATACATATTAAATATGTTATAGTATACCCTAAGTAGAATATATATATATATATATATATATATATATATATATATATATGCAGAACCAAATTTTGTTGTTGTTGTTGCAAAGGAAGAATTGGATTTAGAAGGTGAAAATAACATGGGGAGAAAAACAAAAAATGCTAACAGTTTACACTCATTTCCCAGTGTTCCTTTTCTGGGTGTAGCTGATTCTGTCCATCATTGATCAATTGGAATTTTCTATGTTGAAGATATCCAGTTCCATCAGAATACATCCTCATACAGTATCATTGTTGAAGTGTATAATGATCTCCTAGTTCTGCTCCTTTTACTCAGCATTAGTTCATGTAAGTCTCTCCAAGCCTCTCTTATTCATCCTGTTGGTCATTTCTTACAGAACAATAATATTCCATAACATCCATATACCATAATATACCCAACCATTCTCCAATTGATGGGCATCCCTTCACTTTCCAGTTTCTAGTCACTACAAAAAGGGCTGCCACAAACATTTTGGCACATACAGGTCCATTTCCCTTCCTTAGTATTTCCTTGGGATATAAGTCCAGTAGTAGCACTGCTGGATAAAAGGATATGCACAGTTTGATAATTTTTTGGACATAATTCCATATTGCTCTCCAGAATGGTTGGATTCTTTCACAACTCCACCAACAATGCCTTAGTGTCCCAGTTTTCCCACAGCCCTTCCAACATTCATCATTATTTCTTCCTATCATTTTAGCCAATCTGACAGGTGTATAGTGGTATCTCAGAGTTGTCTTAATTTGCATTTCTCTGATCAATAGTGATTTGGAACACTTTCATATGAGTGGAAATAGTTTTAATTTCATCATCTGAAAATTGTCTGTTCATATCCTTTGACCATTTATCAATTGGAGAATGGCTTGATTTCTTATAAATTATAGTCAATTCTCTGTATAATTTGGAGATGAGGCCTTTATCATAACCTTTACCTGTAAAAATGTTTTCCCAATTTGTTACTTGCGTTCTAATCTTGTTTGCATTAGTTTTGTTTCTGCAGAAACTTTTTTAATTTGGTGTAATCAAAATTTTCTATTTTGTGATCAATAATGATCTCTAGTTCTCCTTTGGACACAAATTCCTTCCTCCTCCACAAGTCTGAGAGGTAAACTATACTATGTTCCTCTAATTTATTTATGATTTTGTTCTTTATGCCTAAATCTTGGACCCATTTTGATCTTTTCTTAGTATGTGGTATTAAATGTGGGACCATGCCTACTTTCTGCCATACTAATTTCCAGTTTTCCCAGCAGTTTTTGTCAAATAATGAATTCTTATCCCAAAAGTTGGGATCTTCGGGTTTGTCAAACACTAGATTGCTATTTTTATTCACTATCTTGCCCTGTGAACCTAACCTATTCCACTGATCAACTAGTCTATTTCTTTACCAATACCAAATGGTTTTAGTGAATGTTGCTTTATAATATAGTTCTGGATCAGGTACAGCTAGATCACCTTCATCTGACTTTTTTCATTAATTCCCTTGAAATTCTCATCCTTTTGTCCTTCCATATGAATTCTGTTGTTATTTTTTCTAGGTCATCAAAATAGTTTCTTGGAAGTCTGATTGGTATAAGCACTAAATAAATAGATTAGTTTAGGGAGTATTGTCATCTTAATTATATTTGCTTGCCCTATTCAAGAGCACTCAATATCTTTCCAATTATTTAAATCTGACTTTATTTTTGTGGCAAATGTTTTGTAATTTTGCTCATATAATTCCTGACTTTCCTTTGGTAGATATATTCCCAAATATTTTATACTATTGACCGTTATTTTGAATGGAATTTCTCTTTGTATCTCTTGCTGTTGGATTGTGTTGGTAATGTATAAAAATGCTGAGGATTTATGTGGATTTATTTTGTATCCTGCAACTTTGCTAAAGTTCTGAATTATTTCTAATAGCTTTTTAGCAGAATCTTTGGGGTTCTCTAAGTAGACCATCATGTCATCTGCAAAGAGGGTCAGTTTGATTTCCTCATTACCTACTCTAATTCCTTGATTTTCTTTCTCAGCTCTTATTGCCAAGGCTAGCGTTTCTAGTACAATGTTGAATAGTAATGGTGATAGTGGGCACCCTTGTTTCACTCCTGATCTTACTGGGAAAGGTTCCAGTTTATCACCATTACATATGATGTTTACTGATGGTTTTAAATATATGCTCCTTATTATTTTAAGGAATAGTGCATTTATTCCTATAGTCCTAAATGTTTTTAATAGGAATGGATGTTGAATTTTATCAAAAGCTTTTTCTGCATCTATTGAGATAATCATATGTTTTCTGTTAATTTGCTTATTGATATAGTCGATTATGCTAATAGTTTTCCTAATATTGAACCAGCCCTGTATTCCTAGTATAATGCCCACTGGGTCATAGTGTATTATCCTGGGGATGATTTTCTGTAGTCTTTTTGCTAATATTTTATTTAAGATTTTAACATCAATATTCATTAGGGGGATTGGTCTATAATTTTCTTTCTCTGTTTTCAGCCTAACTGGTTTGGGTGTCAGTACCATGTTTGTGTCATAAAAGGAATTTGGTAGGACTCCTTCAATCCCTATTTTTTCAAATAGTTTATATAGCACTAGAGTTAGTTGTTCTTTAAATGTTGGGTAGAATTCAGATATAAATCCATCTGGAATTTACATCCTGTGGATTTTTCTTAGGGAGTTGGTTAATAGCTTGTTCTATTTCTTTTTCTGAAATGGGACTATTTAGACTATTTACTTCTTCCTCTGTTAATTTGGGCAAGCTATATTTTTTTTAAAATTATTCTTCCATTTCATTTAAGTTATCGAATTTATTGGCATAAAGTTGAGCAAAGTAGCTCCTAACTATTGTTCTAATTTCCTCTTCATTAGTGGTGAGTTCTCCCTTTTCATTTTTAAGACTAACAATTTGCTTTTCCTCTTTCCTTTTTTTAATCAGATTTACTAAGGGTTTATCTATTTTGTTGTTTTTTTCATAGAACCAACTCTTAGTTTTATTAATTAATTCAATAGGTTTTTTTTTACTTTCAATTTTATTAATCTCACCTTTTATTTTTAGAATTTCAAGTTTTGTGTTTGTCTGGGGGTTTTTAATTTGTTCCTTTTCTAGCACTTTTAGTTGTAAGCCCAATTCATTGACCCTCTCTCTATTTTATGCAAGTAGGCCTCTAGACATATAAAACTTTCCCTTATTACTGCTTTGGCTGTATCCCACACATTTTGCTATGATGTCTCATTATTGTCATTTTCTTGGATGAAGTTATTAATTATGTCTATGATTTGCTGTTTTACCCAATCATTCTTTAATATAAGATTATTTAGTTTCCAATTATTTTTTGGTCTATTTTCACCTGGCTTTTTATTAAATGTAATTTTAACTGCATTGTGGTCTGAAAAGAATGCATTTACTATTTCTGCCTTACTACATTTGATTTTGAAATGTTTATGTCCTAGTATATGATCAATTTTTGTATAGGTTCCATGAACTGCTGAGAAGAAAGTATACTCCTTTTTGTCTCTATTTAGCTTTCACAAAAGATCTATCATATCAAACTTTTCTAGTATTCTATTTACCTCTTTGACATCTTTCTTATTTATTTTGTGGTTTGATTTATCTAATTCTGAGAGTGCAAAGTTGAGATCTTCCACTATTATAGTTTTGCTGTCTATTTCTTTTTGCAGCTCTCTTAATTTATCTTTTAAGAATTTAGATGCTGCACCACTTGGTGCATATATGTTTAATATTGATATTGCTTCATTATCTATGCTACCCTTTAGAAGGATATAATGCCCTTCCTTATCTCTTTTTTTTTTATTATATATATATATATATTTTTTTTTTTTATAATATTATCCCTTGTATTCATTTTTCCAATTTACCCCCCCTCCCTCTATTCCCTCCCCCCGACGACAGGCAATACCATACATTTTACATGTGTTACAATATAGTCTAGGTACAATACATGTGTGCGAATATCACTTTCTTGTTGCACAATAAACATTAGAATCCGAAGGTACATGCAACCTGGGCAGACAGATATTAGTGCTAACAATTTTCATTCCCCTCCCAGTGTTTCTTCTCTGGGTGCAGCTACCTCTGTCCATCATTGATCAACTGGAAGTGAGTTGGATCTTCTTTATGTTGAAGATTTCCACTTCCATCAGAATACATCCTCATACAGCATTGTTGTTGAAGTGTACAGTGATCTTCTGGTTCTGCTCATTTCACTCAGCATCAGCTGATTCAAGTCTCTCCAGGCCTCTCTATATTCCTCCTGTTGGTCATTTCTTACCGAGCAATAATATTCCATAACCTTCATATACCACAATTTACCCAACCATTCTCCAACTGATGGACATCCATTCATCCTCCAGTTTCTAGCTACAACAAAAAGAGCTGCCACAAACATTTTGGCACATATATATCTCTTTCCGCTCTTTAGTATTTCTTTGGGATATAATCCCAGTAGTAGCGCTGCTGGGTCAAAGGGTATGCACAGTTTGATAACTTTTGGGGCATAATTCCAGATTGCTCTCCAGAATGGCTGGATTCTTTCACAACTCCACCAGCAATGTATTAGTGTCCCAGTTTTCCCACATCCCCTCCAACATTTGTCATTATTTGTTCCTGTCATCTTAGCCAATCTGACAGGTGTGTAGTGGTATCTCAGAGTGGTCTTAATTTGCATTTCTCTGATCAGTAGTGATTTGGAACACTCTTTCATGTGAGTGGATATAGTTTCAATTTCTTCCTCTGAGAATTGTCTGTTCATATCCTTTGACCATTTATCAATTGGAGAATGGTTCGGTTTCTTATAAATTTGGGTCAGTTCTCTATATATTTTGGAAATGAGACCTTTGTCAGAACCTTTGTTTTTAAAAATATTTTCCCAATTTGTTACTTCCCTTCTAATCTTGTTTGCATTAGTATTATTTGTACAGAAACTTTGTAGTTTGATGTAATCAAAATCTTCTATTTTGTGATCAATAATGATCTCTAGTTCTCCTCTGGTCATAAATTCCTTCCTCCTCCACAAGTCTGAGAGGTAGATTATCCTCTGTTCCTCTAATCTATTTATTATCTCCCTCTTTATGCCTAAATCATGGACCCATTTTGATCTTATCTTGGTATATGGTGTTAAGTGTGGATCCATATCTAATTTCTGCCATACTAATTTCCAGTTTTCCCAACAGTTTTTTCCGAATAATGAATTTTTATCCCTAATGTTGGAATCTTTGGGTTTGTCAAAGATTAGATTGCTATAGATGTATCCTTTTTTGTCCTTTGTATCTAATCTGTTCCACTGATCTACTGGTCTATTTCGTAGCCAATACCAAATGGTTTTGGTGACTGCTGCTATATAATATAGCTTTAGATCAGGTACACTTAGACCACCTTCCTCTGAGTTTTTTTTCATTAGTTCCCTTGCAATTCTTGACCTTTTATTCTTCCATATGAATTTTGTTGTTATTTTTTCTAGGTCAATAAATAGTTTCTTGGGAGTCTGATTGGTATAGCACTAAATAAATAGATTAGTTTGGGGAGTATTGTCATCTTTATTATATTCGCTCGGCCTATCCAAGAGCACTGAATGTCTTTCCAATTATTTAAATCTGACTTTATTTTTGTGGCAAGTGTTTTGTAATTTTTCTCATATAATTCCTGACTTTTCTTTGGTAGATGGATTCCCAAATATTTTATACTCTCAACATTTGTTTGGAATGGAATTTCTCTTTGTATCTCTTGCTGTTGCATTTTGTTAGTGATATATAAAAATGCCGAGGATTTATGTGGATTTATTTTGTATCCTGCCACTTTGCTGAAATTTTGAATTATTTCTAGTAGCTTTTTAGCAGAGTCTTTGGGGTTCTCTAAGTATACCATCATGTCATCTGCAAAAAGTGATAGTTTGATTTCCTCATTTCCTAATCTAATTCCTTGAATCTCTTTCTCGGCTCTTATTGCCGAGGCTAGCGTTTCTAGTACTATATTGAATAGTAATGGTGATAGTGGGCAACCTTGTTTCACTCCTGATCTTACTGGGAAAGGTTGCAGTTTATTTCTATTGCATATTATGCTTACTGACGGTCTTAAATATATACTCCTGATTATTCTAAGGAATAATCCATTTATGCCTATACTCTCAAGAGTTTTTAGTAGGAATGGATGTTGGATTTTGTCAAATGCTTTTTCTGCATCTATTGAGATGATCATATGGTTCTTATTAATTTGATTATTAATATGGTCAATTATATTAATAGTTTTCCTAATATTAAACCAGCCCTGCATTCCTGGAATAAATCCTACTTGATCATAGTGTATTATCTTGGAGATGATTTTCTGAAGTCTTTTTGCTAATATCTTATTTAAGATTTTAGCATCAATATTCATTAAGGAGATTGGTCTATAATTTTCTTTCTCAGTTTTTGATCTACCAGGTTTAGGTATCAGTACCATGTCTGTGTCATAAAAGGAGTTTGGTAGGACTCCTTCATCCCCTATTTTTTCAAATAATTTATATAACATTGGGGCTAATTGTTCTTTAAATGTTTGGTAGAATTCACATGTGAATCCATCTGGCCCTGGGGATTTTTTCCTGGGGAGTTGATTAATAGCTTGTTCTATTTCTTTTTCTGAAATGGGACTATTTAAGCAATTTATCTCCTCCTCTGTTAATCTAGGGAGCCTATATTTTTGGAGAAAGTCATCCATTTCACTTAAGTTATCAAATTTATTGGCATAAAGTTGGGCAAAGTAACTCCTTATTATTTCTCTAATTTCCTCTTTATTGGTGGAAAGATCCCCCTTTTCATTTGTAAGACTATCAATTTGATTTTCCTCTTTCTTTTTTTTGATCAAATTTACCAAAGGTTTATCTATTTTATTGGCTTTTTCATAAAACCAACTCTTGGTTTTATTTATTAATTCAATAGTTTTTTTACTTTCAATTTTATTGATTTCTCCTTTTAATTTTTGTATTTCGAGTTTAATTTTTGGTTGGGGGTTTATAATTTGGTCTTTTTCTAGCCTTTTAAGTTGTAAGCCCAATTCGTTAATCTTCTCTTTCTCAATTTTCTTCAAATAAGCCTCTAAAGATATAAAATTTCCCCTTATTACTGCTTTAGCTGCATCCCAAAGATTTTGATATGATGTCTCATCATTATCATTATCTTGGGTGAAATTGTTAATTGTTTCTATAATTTGCTCTTTCACCCAGTCATTCTTTAAGATGAGATTATTCAGTTTCCAATTACTTTTTGGTCTATTTACCCCTAACTTTTTACTGAATGTAGCTTTTATTGCATTGTGATCTGAGAAGAAGGCATTTATTATTTCTGCCTTCCTACATTTAATTTTGAGATCTTTATGTCCTAATATATGGTCAATTTTTGTATAGGATCCATGAACTGCTGAGAAGAAAGTATATTCCTTCCTATTGCCGTTCAGTTTTCTCCAAAGGTCTATCATACCTAGTTTTTCTAATGTTCTATTTACTTTTTTAATTTCTTTCTTGTTTGTTTTGTGGTTTGATTTGTCTAAATCTGAGAGTGCAAGGTTGAGATCTCCCACTATTATAGTTTTACTGTCTATTTCTTCTTGCAGTTCTCTTAACTTTTCCTTTAGAAAGTTAGATGCTATACCACTTGGTGCATATATGTTTAGTATTGATATGGCTTCATTATTTATGCTACCTTTCAGCAGGATATAGTTTCCTTCCTTATCTTTTTTAACGAGATCTACTTCTGCTTTTGCTTGATCTGAGATAAGGATAGCTACCCCTGCTTTTTTGGCTTTACCTGAAGCATAATAAGCTCTGTTCCAACCTTTTACCTTTACTCTGTATGTATCTCCCTGCTTTAAGTGTGTTTCCTGTAGACAACATATTGTAGGGTTCTGCTTTTTGATCCAATCTGCTATCCGTCTCCGTTTGATGGGATCGTTCATCCCATTTACATTTACAGTTAAAATTACTAATTCTGTATTTCCTGCCATCGTATTATCCCCAGATTATACTTTTTTCCCTTGACCCCCCTGATCCCCCTCCCCGATATTCAATTTACAGACCACCCTTGTGACGCGCAACCCTCCCTCTTTTTTTTTTTTTTTTTTAGGATCCCTCCCCCCTCCCTCCAAGTCCCTTCACTTATTCTCCTTTTCCTTTCCCCTTTTCCTCTCCCCCCTTTTAATGAGGTGAGAGAAAATTCTCTGAAAAACAAATATGTTAATTATTTACTCTTTGAGCCTCTTCTGATGAGAGTAAGATTCACACAATGATTCTCCCCCTCACTAAGTTCCCTCAGATATGGTGTATTTTCTATGTCTCTTCCTGGGATGTAGTTTCCCTCTTTTTATCACTCCTTCCCCTTTTTCTGAACCGACCTCCTTCCCTTTACCACACCCCCCTATTTTTCTTTTATATCAGTAAAATCAAATTATCCTTGAGTATTTTTTATATACCCACAACAAAGTTACAGTTCTCAAGGGTTCTGTTTACCTTTTTCTGTTTCTCTTCAGTCTTGTGGATGTAGATCAAATTTTTTGTTTAAGTCTGGTTTTTTTCTTAGAAACATATAGAATTCCTCTGTTTCATTGAATGACCATCTTCTTCCATGGAAAAAGATGCTAAACTTAGCTGGGTAGTTCATTCTTGGTTGCAGTCCTTGATCTTTTGCCTTTCGGAATATCAGGTTCCAGGCCCTTCTATCTTTTAATGTGGAGGCAGCCAGATCTTGGGTGACCCTTATTGTGGCACCTTGGTATTTAAATTGTTTTTTTCTAGCTGCTTGCAGGATTTTCTCCTTTGTGTGGTAATTCTGCAGCTTAGCCACAATATTCCGTGGTGTTCTTTTTTTAGGGTCTATTTCAGAAGGAGTTCGATGAATTCTTTCCACATCTACTTTCCCTTCTGTTTCTATTATCTCTGGACAGTTCTCTTTGATAATTTCCTGTAAAATAGAATCTAGGCTCTTTTTTTGGTCATAGTTTTCTGGAAGTCCAATAATCCGCAGATTATCTCTCCTAGATCTATTTTCCAGGTCTATAGATTTTCCCAGTAAGTATTTGACGTTGTTCTCCAGCTTCTCATTTTTTTTGTTTTGTTTGACTGATTCTTGGGTTCTCTGTGAATCATTCATTTCTATTTGTTCCATCCTGACTTTTAAGGAGTTATTTTCTTCTTTCACAGTTTTTAGTTCTTTTTGTAAATGCCCAATTTCGTTTTTAAATGAATTATTTTGCTCTATTGAGTTTTTTTCCATTTCCCTAATTTTTTTTTTTGAGAATTATTTTCTTTTTCCAATTCAGAAATTCTATTTTCTTGAGACTTTTTTATCTTTTCCAATTCAGATATCCTACTTTCCTGTGTTTTTTTAACCTTTTCTAATTCACTAATTTTGTTTCCCTGCATCTCCTGTGAATTCTTTATTTTTTCCAACTCCAATTTCAGGACATTGTTATTCTCTATCATAACTTCCCTTTCCTTGCCCCATTTTTCTTCGATCTCCCTCAATTTCTTAAGAGCTTCTTCTAGGAGAGAGTTATGTGATGGGGGGCAGGAATCGTTCCCCTTTAGGTTGTTATCTGATTCTCTGCTGTCAACTTCCTCGGGGTTGGACACCCGCTCTTTCTCTGTATAGAAGGAATCTATGGTTTTTCTAGCTTTTTTGCTCATACTTAAAAAAAATCTTTTGGGGTCTGTCTCTGGGGTAGGAAATTATTTACTTCTTTACCAGCTTCCTCCCAGACCGGATGGATGCAGAGGCTCCTGAGCCTGAGCTAAGAGAGAGCTCTGGGAGAGAGTTCCCCACCCTCTCCCTGGGAGTGCCTCAGAGGTGATTAGCACTGCTGTGCTTCGAGGGCGTAGAATAGTGAAGACTGCAGGAAGCCCAGGCTATGTGTCCGGGTGGGGAGTGGGTGTCTGCAGCAGGTGACGTAAGAAGCCCCTGCGCTCAAACTGGAAGTGTCTGCCAGAAACCGCGGTCCCTAGTTCAAAGGTTCCGCTTCTCTGGGACTTCCTGGAGCTGAGTTCCACTCCCTCCAGCTAAGTTAGGCAGTGTGTGTTGCCTTGGGCCGTATCCACCCACTTGTCAGTCTCTTAACTATTCTCAGGAGGTAGCTGAGGCCACACCCCCTGGTGCCTGAGTCACCCCCAGGGTCCGGGGAAAATCTAATCTGAGTTTTAAAATATTTTGGCTTTCTCTTCTGAACTGCTAAATAATTAGCAGAGAAGAGCTAACAGCCTGTGCCAGATTCCTTTACCTCAGTGGCTTCTCTGATCCCAGAGCCCCTCCCAGCGCAATGGGCGCAGTGTGCCCCTACCCCACCGTCTGTGCTGGTCTTTCTTATTCCTCCCCTGAGAACTGACCTTTCCTGTTGAAACTCCAGATTCTCTTCAGCTGGTAAGTCGTGCTTCCAGTCCTTGTAGTATCTATCAATCCTGAGCTAATTTTGAGACTTAATTTATCTAATTGGTTGTGAGGGAGTGAGGACGTTCACTGAGTCGTGTGTTTCCTCTCCGCCATCTTGGCTCCGCCCCCTTCCTTATCTCTTTTAATTAGATTAATTTTTGTTTTTGCTTGATCTGAGATGAGAATGGTTACCCCTGCTTTTTTGGCTTCACCTGATTCTACTCTACCCTTTTACTTTTATTTTGAATGTATCACCCTGTTTTAGGTGTATTTCCTGTAAACAACATATTGTAGGATTCTGGCTTTTAATCCAGTCTGTTAACTGGTTCTTCTTTATGAAGTTTATCCCATTCACATTTATGGTTAGAATGACTAATTCTATATTGCTTGCCATCCTGTTAACCCTTGCTTATGCTTTTCTCCTTTTCTTCCCTCTTACCCTCCTACCCAGTATTAAACTTGTGAACACCACTTGCTTTTCACAGCCTTCCCTTTTTAGTATCCCTTCCCACCTTAAAGTTCCTCTTCCTATTTTACCCCTTTTTCTCATAATTTTGGTATTCCCTTCCCCTTAGCTTACTCCTTCCCTCTCACTTTTCAATGAAGTGAAGAAGTTTTACCATAAATCGAATATGTCTATTGATACACACTATGTTCATCTCCCTCCTTTCTTTCTCTCAGATATAATAGGCTACCTTTGCCTCTTCATGAGATGTAGTACCCCCACTTTACACTTTTTTATGATATAATTTCTTTTCCACCTCTAGTTTCTAAGACAAATTATACATCTGTTTTTTTTTTACATATCATTATGGCAGAAATATAGTTCTTAAGATTTTTTTTTACCTTGAGTTCTGTATTTGAAGGTCAAATATTTTCATCAAGAATAGATGGAATTCATTTATTTTGTTAAATGTTCTTCTTCTTCCCTGGAAAATGATGCTCATTTTTACTGGGTAAGTTTTTCTTGGCAGCATAGCAAGTTCCTTAGCCTTTTCAGAATATCATATCCAGGCTCTTCATTCTTTTAATGTGGACACTGCTAGATCCTGGGTGGCTCCTCCATAGCTGAATTGATTTTTTTCTAGCAGCTTCCAGCATTTTTTCCTTTGTCTGATGGTTCTTCAATTTGGCCACCATATTTCTTGGTGTTTTGATTTTAGGGTCCCTTTCAGTAGGTGGTTGATTAATTTTTTCAATGTCTATTTTACCCTCTGTTTCCAAAATGTTTGGGCCATTCTCTTTGATAATTTCCTGGAAAATAGTGTCAGGCTCTTTTTTTCCTCACATTTTTCAGGGTGTCCGATTATTCTCAAATTGTCTCTCCTGAATCTGTTTTCCAGGTCTGTTGTTTTTCTAATAAGGTACTTGACATTCTTCTCAATTGTTTCACTTTCCTGGTTTTAATTGACTACTTCTTGGTTTCTCCTGGAGTCATTCATTTCTACTTGTTCCATTCTAATTTTCAATGATGTATTTTCTTCATTCACTTTTTTAATATCTTTTTGTAATTGTCCAATTGAGTTTTTATCTTCTATGGAATTTTTTTTCCATTTCATCCATTTTATTTTTTAGAGAGATGTTTTCTTTTTCCAGCTCACTAATTTTATTTCTCAATGATTTTATCTCTTTATCCACTTTGTCTTTAAGTGCATGGGATGACTTCTCCATACTCTCTTGCCAAGCTTCCCTTTTCTTTTCCCATTTCTCTTCTAGCTCTCTTGTGAGAGCCTTTTTGATTTTCTCTGTGAGAGTCTTATGGATTGAGGAGCAGATCATATCCCCCTTAGGGGATTCCTCTGGAGACAATCTGCTTTCAGTCTCCTCAGGGTTTGAAGTCTACTCTCTCCATACAGAACCTTTCAATGGTTAGAGCCCTTTTAAAATTGTTGTTCCTTTTGTCAGTGTAGGAATCGAAGAAAACAAATTTACAAGAAAAACAATTGGTCTATTTTGGGAGGGTTATGGGGCTGGATGGTGTTACTGGGTTTCCTCTACATACTGGGGGAGATGGTAGCGAGGTACTAACAGGACAGTGATGGCTGTGCTGCTTCTGAGCTCTGAGGCTCTAAGAACACTCTGAGTTACTCTGGGTGGGGGTGGGGGTGGCCGGGTCCAGAGAGATGCTAACTTTATGGGGTTTATTCTTCACCCCCAATATTTACATCCTCTCCACTGCTCCTGGCTTGCTGCCAAGACAGAACATCCAAACTGGGGTAAAAGTCTTTTCCAGAAATGGAAGAGATCGCAGACCTCCCCCCTCTGGTCTGAGCTGTGTGAGCTGCCTGCCTTGCTCTTGCTGCCTGAGTTAAGTCTTCACCCAGTCTGTTCCTCCCCTGCCCCAAGCAAACACAGACCTTCTCTGGCGAATTTCAAGGATGTCTACTGTTGGGATTATTTGTGGGTTTCTTTTCTGGTTAAGCATTAATTCTGAGGCTTGTCATGAAGTAAGTCCTGAGAGAAAACGGGAGCTCAAGTAGCTGTCTGCCTCCAAGTCGCCATCTTGGCTGGAAGTCGGAAGGAAATCTGAATTTCAAATTTATTAATGAAAAGATTGCAAATGAAAGTGGACTAACTATACCAGACCTAAAAGCATAAAAATTATTTTATAATACAGCAGTCATCAAAACCATTTGGTATTGGCTAAGAAACAAAAGAGTTGACCAGTGAAAGAGATTAAATTCACATGACACAATTGTCAGTGACTATAGTAATCTATTGTTTTATAAACCTAAAGACTCCAGCATCTGGGAAAATTAATCACTATTTGACAAAAGTTTCTGGGAAAATTGTAAAATAGTGTGATAGAAACAAGGCACCAATCAACCCTTAACACCCTCTATCAAGGTAATGTCAAAATAGATTGATGATTTAGACATAAAGAGTGATAATATAATTAAATTAGAAGAATAAAGGATAATCTGCCTCTTAGATCTATAGAGAAGGAAGGAATTCAATGCCAAAGAAGACCTAGAGTACAGTGTGAAACAAAAATGGAAAATTTTGATTATATTAAATTAAATTTTTTGCACAAACAAAACCAATAAAGACAAGATTATAAGGGAAGCAGAAAATGGAAAAAAATAAATCTAAGAGTTTTGATTAAGGCTTCATTTTTCAAATATACAGAGATCTGAATCAAATTTGCATGAAGACCATTCTCCAATTGATAAATGATCAAAGGATATGAAAATACAATTGTCAGATGAAGAAACTAAAACAATTTCTAGTCATATGAAAAAATATTCTAAATCACGATTAATTAGGGAAATGCAAAATAAGAGAACTCTTGCAGATTGTCAAAGATGACAGAAATATATAATGATAAATATTGATGGAAATGAGAGCAAATTGGAAAACTAATATGTTGTGAACTTATCCATGTATTCTGAAGGATAATTTACAACTATGTTCAAAGAACTATCAAACTGTGCATAAATGCAGTGGTGTCTCTACTGGGTCTGTATCCCAAAGAGATAACAAAAAAGGGGAAAGGACCCACATTTGCAAAAAATTTTTGTAGTGTCAAGGAATGGGAACCTGAGTGGATGTCCATCATTTGGAGAATGGCTGAATAATGTATGGTATACGAATATTATGTAATAGTATTGTTCTGTAAGAAATGATTAGCAGAATGATTTCAGAAAGTACTGGAGAAACTTATGTGAACTGATGCTAAGTTAAGTGAGTAAAACATTGTACACGGCAACAACAAGATTATGTAATGATCAATTGTGATGGACTTGACTTTTTTCTTTTCCTTTTTTTTTTTTTTTGAAATGAAATTTGTCACACATGACCAACATGTTGATTTATTTCATTGAATGTTACTTAATTGTTACAAAGAAGGGCTTTATTGAGAATAAAGGAGACAGTCTGAAATAATGAGAAATAAAAGAAAAATGGATCAATAAAACATTTAAGAAGAAAAAAAGAGCACTTGAGTAGAAGACCTAGATTAATCTCTAAGGTTCTTGCTAGCTCTAAAATTCTATAATGCAATGACCTCTACAAACTAGACCTTTTCTTAATTGCCCCTTTAACATCTTCTTCCCTTTTTTCTCCAAGGGCACACTCCAGTGAAAAAGTTCACCAGGCCATTGTCACATTTACATATGAGTTTGACAATCATATACATATCATTTGCATTGTCTATATAAATAGTGTTTTCTATTCTTCAGAAATGTTCCAGGTAAAATGTGGCTGCTTCTCTCAAGGTCATGGAACTTGATTCTCTATTTTTTTCTCCCTTTTCCTGCTATACTCCCTATTCTTTCTAATGCAGACCACTTAAACAGAATTGTTGTGTGATAGCAATAAAAAAAAAAAAAATAGAAGTTTTGAAGTGTCAGAAACCTTTGATTTTTTATCCTTGTAAATTATGACTTAGAGAAGTCTCTTCCCACTAACTGACAAAGGAAGCTCAGAGACTTTAAAATCTCTCTACCTGGCAGGTAGGAGAAGCCATGAACCATGTGGTATCTCTGAGTCTGGATATTATTTGTGTTACAAAAGCTTTATTTATGGGCAGCCCTGAAGTCAGGAGCACCTCAATTCAAAACTGGTCTCAAATACTTAACACTTCCTAGTTGTATGACCCTGAGCAACTCACTTAACCCCAATTGCCTCAGCAAAGACTTAAAAAAAAAAAGAAAGAAAGAAAAAAGAAAAGAAAAAGGAAAGCTTTATTTATTTCTAGGCTATTGGCTTCTACTAGGGTGTGCGGTGAAAATCCACTAAAGCTATCAACATGTACACTACCCACTGTTGGAAAATAGGGAATTGATGGTAAAGGCTATGGAAAGGGATGGTCTTTATTAGGAGATTTAATGGTTGGTGGGCAACAATTGGGCATAAAAATAGCCCATTTATAGCTGAATCTGGGCATGCAGTTCCAGCCACTAATAGAGACATCCCTTGTGGTGATGCCTGTTATGTTGGCTTTTTCATGCTGGAATTACTTGGTAGACATTCTATCCTGCTCTTTACTTCTGTTTTTCCTTTTTGGACAAGCTGGTTCATTCTGTTTTCCTTAGGAAGGCATCTACAGGCTCTCACAACAGAGCTAGAAGAGAAATGGGAAAAGGAAAGGGAAGCTTGGCAAGAGAGTCTGGAGAAGTAATCCAGAGTGGATAAATAAATCAAATAATAGAGAAATTAAATTAGTGAGTTGGAAAAAGAAAACAGCTCTCTAAAATATAAAATAAATGAAATGGAAAGAAATTCCATAGAAGAAAAAAACTCACTTAAAAACTCAATTGGACAATTACAAAAAGATATTAAAAAAGTGAGTGAAGAAAATACATCATTGAAAATTAGAATCGAACAAGTAGAATTGAATAATTCCAGGAGAAACAAAGAAGTAGTCAAGCAAAATCAGAAAAATGAAAGAATATAAACTAATATCAAATACCTTATAGGGAAGACAACAGACCTGGAAAACAGATCCAGGAGAGATAATTTGAGAATAATCAGACTCCCTGAAAAATGTGAGGAAAAAAAAGAGCCTGGACACTATTTTCCAGGAAATTATCAAAGGAGGGTAAAATAGACGTTGAAAAAATTCATCGATCACCTACTGAAAGGGACCCTAAAATCAAAATGCCAATAAATATGGTGGCTAAGTTCAAGAACCATCAGAGAAAAGAAAAAAATACTGGAAGCTGCTAGAAAAAAGCAATTCAGCTATGGAGGAGCCACAATAAGGATAACCCAGGATCTAGCAGCATCCACATTAAAAGAACGAAGAACCTGGAATATGATATTCCGAAAGGCTAATGTACTTGGTATGCAGCCAAGTATAACTTATCCAGTAAAAATAGCATCCTTTTCCAGGGAAGAAGATAGACATTTCACAAAATAAATAAATTCCATCTATTTTTGATGAAAAAAACCAGATTTAAGCAAAATTGGTGA
This sequence comes from Sminthopsis crassicaudata, assembly GCF_048593235.1. Lineage (NCBI taxonomy): Eukaryota > Metazoa > Chordata > Mammalia > Dasyuromorphia > Dasyuridae > Sminthopsis > Sminthopsis crassicaudata. Next base: position 174,210,090 of record NC_133618.1, on the reverse strand, counting down.
TCTTCAAATACAGAACTCAAGAGATTTCTAAAAAGGTAAAAAAAAAAATCTTAAGAACTATATTTCTGCCATAAAGATATGTAAAGAACACATGTATAATTTGTCCTAGAAACTAGACATGGAAAGGAAATTATCTCATAATAAAGGGTAAAGTAGGAGTACTACATTTCATGAAGAGGCAAAGGTAACCTGTTAGGATTACTAAGTGAGAACTGAGGTTGTCTGGATAGTGACAAGGTGAGAATTCAGGTTTTCTGGACAATTACAAGGTGAGAACTCAGGTTGACTTGAGAGAGGGGGCAAGCTCATTGGCTGGGGTGGTTCTTCCCAGAAGCCCTTGCATTATCCCACACCCATTCTCTGGGAGGATAAAAGAGACAGCACTGGGCACAGAGAGCAGATCGGCCTGGAGAAGGATAAGAGCTGGAGGAGATTCAGAGCCAGGATTCAAGAGAAGACTCTGAATTGCATCAGGCTTGACGGGGCTCTCTGCAGGAAGGGAAGTCACTTCTTTGGACAAGAGTTAACAGCAACTGCCTGGAGACAACGGTTCACTACAGGAAGAAGAATCTGTCGGAGAGATTTGAGTAGACACAGCAGATCTCTTCCCAGAGAGCGATCCAGCAGCTTCTGGAGACGACAGCACGCTACAGTAACCTATTATATCTGAGAGAAAGAAAGGAGGGGGATGAACATAGTGTGTATCGATAGACATATTCAATTTATGGTGAAACTCCTTCTACTTCATTGAAAAGTGGGAGGAAAGGAGTAAGCTAAGGGGAAGGGAATACTGAAATTGTGAGGAAAAGGGGTAAAATAGGAGGAGGAACTTTAAGGTGGGAGAGGGATACTAAAAAGGGAGGGCTGTAAAAAGCAAGTGGTGCTTTCAAGTTTAATACTGGGGATGGGGGAAACAGGGAAGGAAAGGAGAGAAGCCTAAACAGCAGTTAACAGGATGGCAAGCAATATAGAATTAGTCATTCTAACCATAATTGTGAATGGGGTAAACTCCCCCATAAAGAGGAAGCAGTTAGCATACTGGATTAAAAGCCAGAAACCTACAATATATTGTTCATAGGAAATACACATGAAACAGGTTGATACAAACAGAATAAAGGTAAAAGATTGGAGCAGAATCTACTACACTTCAGGTGAAGCCAAAAAAGCAGAGTTAGCCATCCTTATTTCAGACCAAGCAAAAACAAAAATTGATCTAATTAAAAGAGATAAGGAAGGGCACTACATCTTGCTAAAGGGTAGCATAGATAATGAAGCAGTATCAATATTAAACATATATGCACCAAGTGGTGCAGCATCTAAATTCTTAAAAGAGAAAGTAGGAGAACTGCAAAAAGAAATAGACAGCAAAACTATAATAGTGGGAGATCTCAACCTTGCACTCTCAGAATTAGATAAATCAAACCACAAAATAAATAAGAAAGAAGTCAAAGAGATATACTAGAATACTAGAATACTAGAAAAGTTTGATATGATAGATCTTTGGTGAAAGCTAAATGGAGAGCAAAAGGAGAACACTTTCTTCTCAGCAGTACATGAAACCTATACAAAAATTGATCATATAGTAGGACATAAAAACCTCAAAATCAAATGCATTAAGGCAGAAATAGTAAATGCATCCTTTTCAGACCACAATGCAATGAAAATTACATTCAATAAAAAGCCAGGGGAAAATAGACCAAAAAAATTGGAAAATAAATAATCTCATACTAAGAATGAATGGGTGAAACAGCAAATCATGGACATACTTAATAACTTTACCCAAAAAATGGCAATAATGAGACATCATACCAAAATGTGTGGGATACAGCCAAAGCAGTAATAAAGGGAAGTTTTATATCTCTAGAGGCCTACTTGCATAAAACAGAGAAAGAGAAGGTCAATGAATTGGGCTTGCAATTAAAAATGCTAGAAAAGGAACAGATTAAAAAACCCAGAAAAACACAAAATTTGAAATTCTAAAAAGAAAAGGAGAGATTATTAAAATGTAAAGTAAAAAAAAAAAAAAAAAACTATTGAATTAATTAATGAAACTGAGTTGAGGAGCTACTTTGCTCAACTTTATGCCAATAAATTCGATAACTTAAATGAAATGGAAGAATAATTTTAAAAATATAGCTTGCCCAGATTAACAGAGGAAGAAGTCCCATTTCAGAAAAAGAAATAGAACAAGCTATTAACCAACTCCCTAAGAAAAATGCCCAGGAACAAATGGATTTACATCTGAATTCTACCAAACATTTAAAGAACAACTAATTCCGGTGCTATATAAAGTATTTGAAAAAATAGGGATTGAAGGAGTCCTACCAAACTCCTTTTATGACACAAACATGGTACTGACACCCAAACCAGTTAGGCTGAAAACAGAGAAAGAAAATTATAGACCAATCCCCCTAATGAATATTGATGTTAAAATCTTAAATAAAATATTAGCAAAAAGACTACAGAAAATCATCCCCAGGATAATACACTATGACCCAGTGGGCATTATACCAGGAATGCAGGGCTGGTTCAATATTAGGAAAACTATTAGCATAATCGACTATATCAATAAGCAAATTAACAGAAAACATATGATTATCTCAATAGATGCAGAAAAAGCTTTTGATAAAATTCAACATCCATTCCTATTAAAAACATTTAGGACTATAGGAATAAATGCACTATTCCTTAAAATAATAAGGAGCATATATTTAAAACCATCAGTAAACATCATATGTAATGGTGATAAACTGGAACCTTTCCCAGTAAGATCAGGAGTGAAACAAGGGTGCCCACTATCACCATTACTATTCAACATTGTACTAGAAACGCTAGCCTTGGCAATAAGAGCTGAGAAAGAAAATCAAGGAATTAGAGTAGGTAATGAGGAAATCAAACTGACCCTCTTTGCAGATGACATGATGGTCTACTTAGAGAACCCCAAAGACTCTGCTAAAAAGCTATTAGAAATAATTCAGAACTTTAGCAAAGTTGCAGGATACAAAAAATCCAAATAAATCCTCAGCATTTTTATACATTACCAACACAATCTAACAGCAAGAGATACAAAGAAAAATTCCATTCAAAATAACGGTCAATAGTATAAAATATTTGGGAATATATCTACCAAAGGAAAGTCAGGAATTATATGAGCAAAATTACAAAACATTTGCCACAAAAATAAAGTCAGATTTAAATAATTGGAAAGATATTGAGTGCTCTTGAATAGGGTAAGCAAATATAATCAAGATGACAATACTGCCTAAACAAATCTATTTATTTAGTGCTATACCAATCAGACTCCCAAGAAACTATTTTAATGGCCTAGAAAAAATAACAACAAAATTCATATGGAAGGACAAAAGGATGAGAATTTCAAGGGAAGTAATGAAAAAAAAAAATCAAATGAAGGTTGCCTAGCTGTACCTGATCTAGAACTACATTATAAAGCAGCAGTCACCAAAACCATTTGTTATTGGCTAAGAAATAGACTAGTTTATTAGTGGAATAGGTTAGGTTCTAGTGTTTGATAAACCCAAAGATCCCAACTTCTGGGATAAGTATTCATTATTTGACAAAAACTGCTGAGAAAACTGTATGGCAGAAAAAAGGCATGGTGCCACACTTAACACCATGTACTAAGAAAAGATCAAATTGTGTCCATGATTTAGGCATAAAGAAGGAGATCATAAATAAATTGGTGGGACATAGGATAATTTACCTCCCAGACTTGTGGTGGAGGAAGGAATTTGTGACCAAATGAGAACTAGAGATCATTATTGATCACAAAATAGAAAATTTTGATTATATCAAATTAAAAAGCTTTTGTACAAACAAAACTAATGCAAACAAGATTAGAAAGGAAGTAATAAACTGGGAAAACATTTTTACAGTTAAAGGTTCTGATAAAGGCCTCATTCCAAAATGTACAAAGAATTGACTTTAATTTATAAGAAATCAAGCCATTCTCCAATTGATAAATGGTCAATGTATATGAACAGACAATTTTCAGGTGATGAAATTAAAACTATTTCCACTCATATGAAAGAGTGTTCCAAATCACTATTGATCAGAGAATTGCAAATTAAGACAACTCTGAGATACCACTACACACCCGTCAGATTGGCTATGATGACAGGAATAAATAATTATGAATGTTGAGGGGATGTGGAAAAACTGGGACACTGATGCATTATTGGTGGAGTTGTGAAAGAATCCAACCATTCTGGAGAGCAATCTGGAATTATGCCCCAAAATTTAGCAAACTGTGTATACCCTTTGATCCAGCAGTGCTTCTACTAGGCTTATATCCCAAGGAAATACTAAAGAAGGAAAAGTGACATGTATGTGCCAAAATGTGGCAGCCCTTTTTTTAGTGGCTAGAAACTGGAAAATGAATGGATCCCCATCAAATGGAGATGGGTAAATTATCGTATATGAATGTTATGGAATATTACTGTTCTGTAATAAATGATCAGAAGGATGAATACAGTGATGCTTGGAGATATTTACATGAACTGATGCTGAGTGTAACGAGCAGAACTAGGAGATCATTATACACTTCAACAACAATACTGTATGAGGATGTATTCTGATGAAAGTGGATATCTTCAACATAGAGAAGATCTAATCCAGTTCCAATTGACCAATGATAGACAGAATCATCCATACTCAGAGAAAGAACAATGGGAAATGAGTGTAAACTGTTTGCATTTTTTTCATTTTTTTTCCCAGGTTATTTTTACCTTCGAAATACAATTCTTCTTCTGCAACAACAACAACAACAAAATTTGGTTCTGTACATATATATTGTATCTAGGATGTATTGTAATATATTTAAGATGTATGGGAATGCCTGCCATCTAGGGGAAGGGGAGGAGGGATGAAGGGGAAAATTTGGAACAGAAGGGAGTACAAGCGATAATGTTGTAAAAAAATTGTTATTGTCAAAAATGTTATAATTACAAAATTAATAAAAAAATAAAAAAATGAATAAACAAATCAAACAAAAAAATGTGTTCTTTTTCTAGCTTTTTTAGTTGTAAACCCAATTCATTGATTTTCTCTTTTATGCAAGAAAGCATATATAAAATTTCCCCTTATTAGAACTTTGTCTGCATCCCACAAAATTTAATATGCTGTCTCATCATTGCCTTTCTCTTTGTTGAAATTATTGTGTTTATATTTTGCTGTTTTACCCCTTCATTATTTTTTCTCTCTCTTTAATTTTTAATTTTTCAATATTGACCCTTACAAAACATTTTGTTCCAAATTCCCCCCCCCATCCTCCCCTAGCCAGCAGGTAGTCCAATATATGTTAAATTCCATATGTTATATATATATATATATATATATATATATATATATATATATATATATACATATATATATAATTATCTTGCTGCACAAGAAAGAAAACTGAGAAAGAAAACAAAATGCAAGCAAGCAAAAAACAACAGAGAGAGTAAGAATGCTATATCGTGGTCCACAGTCACTTCCCGCAGTCCTCTCTCTATGTGTAGATGGCTCTCTTTATCACTGAATAAATGGCACTGGTTTCAATCATCTCATTTCTGAAGAGAGCCACGTCCATCTGAATTAATCATTATATGGTCTTGTTGTTGGCATGTATAATGATCTTCTGTTTTTGCTTATTTCATTTTACATCAGTTCATGTAAGTCTCTCAAGGCTTCTCTGAAAATTCTCTGAAATTATTCTGGTGGTTATTTTTTAAAGAACAATAATATTGCATAACATTTATTTACCATAATGTAGTTAGCCATTCTCCAACTCATGGGCAGCCATTAAATTTCTAGTTTTTAATCACTACAAAAACAGGTGCCACAAACATTTTTCACATGTGAATCCCTTTCACTCCTTTAAAATGCCTTTGGGATATAATTCCAATAGAAATAATGCTGGATCACATGGTATGCAGAATTTGATAACCTTTTCAGCATAGTTCCAAATTGTTCTTTAGAATGGTCAGATCTATTCACATTTCCACCAACAATGTATCAGTTTCCCAGTTTTCTCCCTCTAGCTTTAGTCATTATTGTTTCCTCTCATCTTAGTTAGTCTGTCAGGTATACGGTGATATCTCAGAATTGTTTTAATTTGAATTTCTCTGATCAATAGTGATTTGAAGCACCTTTTCATATTACCACAAATATTTTCAATTACTTCATCTGAAAATTTTCTATTCATTTCCTTTGACAATTTATCAGCTTGGACAATTGGAGAACAGCTTAGACTATTATAACTTTGAGTCAATTCTGTATATATTTTAGAAATGAGGCTTTAATGAGTCCTACCAAGCTCTTTTTATGACACAGACATAGTACTGATACCTAAATCAGGTTGAAAACAGAGAAAGAAAATTATAGACTGATCTCCTTAATGAATATTGATATTAAAAATCTTAAATAAAATATTAGCAAAAGATTACAGGATAATACACTATGACCAAATGGGATTTATACCAGAAATACAGGGCTGGTTCCATATTAGGAAAACTATTAGCATAATCGACTACATCAATAATCAAATTAATAAAAAAACATATGATGATCTCAATAGATGCAGAAAAAGCATTTGACAAAACACAACATCCATTCTTAAGCAATCAGCCTATGTCAGAATCCTCTGTCTCTCTAGGTTTTCTAACCCCAGATGCCTCCCCAGCCTGATCAGCACAATATGCTAGCCTAGTTCTATTATTGTCTGCTGCTGGTCTTTTTCTCCAACCATCAGTACTGACCTTTTCTGACAAAATTCCAGATTCTCTTTGGCTGGCAAGTTGTATTTCTAATCTTTGTGTTTTTTACTAGTCTAGTGCTATTTTTGAGGCTGAATTAAATAATTGGTATTGAGGATAAGAGAGACCTTAGAAATTCTCGTGTATCTTCTCCACCATCTTGGCTGCCGGGAAAACATTTTACAGTCAAAGGTTCTGACAAAAGCATCATTTCCAAAAATATAGAGAATTGACTCTAATTTGTAAGAAATAAAGCCATTTCCAATTGATAAATGGTCAAAGATATGAACAGATAATTTTCAGATGAAGAAATTGAAACCATTTCTAATTATATGAAAAGTGCTCTAAACCACTATTGATCAGAGAAATATAAATTAAGACAACTCTGAAATACCACTACATACCTAGCAGATTGGCTATGACAGGAAAAGATAATGGTGAATTTTGGAGGGAATGTGGGAAAACTGGGGCACTGATACATTGGTGGATCTGTGAATGGATCCAACCATTCTGGAGAGCAATTTGGAACTCTGCTCAAAAAGATATCAAGCTGTGCATACCCTTTTATCCAGCAGTGCTACTACTGGGCTTATATCACAGAGGAATCTTAAAGAAGGGAAAGGACCTGTATGTGCAAAAATGTTTGTGGAAGCCCTCTTTGTCATGGCTAGAAACTGGAAACTGAGTGGATGCCCATCAATTGGAGAATGGCCAAATAATTCGTGGTATATGAATGCCATGGAATATTATTGTACTATAAGAAATGACCAACAGGATGATTTCAGAAATGTCTGGAGACATTTACATGAACTGATGCTCAGTGAAATGAGCAGGACCAGGAGATCATTATATTCTTCAACAATACCATATGATAATCAATTCTTAAGGATGTGATTTTCTTCAACAGTGAGATGAACTAAATCAGTTACATCTGTTCAGTAATGAATAGAACCAGGTATACCCAGCAAAAGAACTCTGTGATATGAGTGTGAACCATTTCATAGCATTCCCAATCTCTCTGTATTTGTACACTTGTATTTTTTATTTCTTTCACTGGCTAACTGTACATTATTTCAAAGTCTGTTTCTTCTTTTGCAACAAAATAACTATATAGATATATATGCCTATATTGTATTTAACTTATACTTTAATATATTCAACATATATTGCTCTACCTGCCATCTAGTGGAGTGGGAGGGGGGAAGGAGGGGAAAGTTTGGAACAAAGGTCTTGCAATTGGCAATGTTGCAAAATTACCCATGCATATATCTTATAAATAAAAAGCTATAATTAAAAAAAAGAAATTGAAATTTAAACTTCAGATATAAGTGACTTCCAACACTAACTGAGCAACTAAACAGAAATCCTGCACCTAGTCAGTGGTATATAAATACTACTTGTGATTAACTACTTGGGCTGTGGAAGAATGGAATGAGGGAGGGAGGGAAAGAAGTATTTATATTGACCATATACAACACATGTGCTAACCTCTGGGGATATAAATAAACAAATAAAATAGTCCTTATTCATAAGGATTTTATATTCTAAGGGAATGGATATATGAAAGTTTCATCTATAAATCAAATGGCATGATATTATGGTTCTTAGAATGCAATAATAAAGAAAATTAATTCTTTAGTATTATTTATACTGATCAAATCATTTAGGCTTCTGATTTGATAGTACCAAAGCTTTGGTAGGAAAACTATTTTCTGGGTTTAAGTGGCTGTGGGTATAGCAGCTTCAGTAGGAGTTGCCAGGCTACAAGTCTTAAGGGTTGTTTTTTAGGATGGTGGCTGAGGACATCAGGCTGGAAACAATGTAATTTTCAAGGTTCTTGAAGTTAGGGTTCAAGGCTGTTATCCTCATGATTTGAGGGAATTAGAAGTTCAAGTTTATGATTGTAATTCTGGATTAACTCGCCTAGCACATGCTGGTTTTCTCTCACAATGCCTTGTAACATCAGCAAAGGTAGACTATCCTGTATATAGCACGTGATTGGAAGTTAGTGGGGTTATTGTCCTCTTCACAGAAGCTATTTTTCTACCTTTATATGTGTCTTATTACCACTCAAATTTAATCCTGTGTCCACTTTTTGTTCTTCTAGAAAGTATGTCCTAACTCTATAGGGAGAATTTTTGTAGGTACTATATTTTTATTATGCCATTATAGTATATTGTTTTGCTAAGAACTAATTGTTTCTATTGGAAGCTATTGGTGGGGCTCATAATCCACAATTTTAGGAATTTCCTTGAACCTTGAAGAGTAAACATGTCATACTTGAGGACCTCACTTGTAAACTTATGAGTATCTTTAGGGAGCTACCTCAGAACCTCTGCTACATAAGTAATCATAGTACAAAATGAAACAAAATAAATATGTAAGAGAACTAACAAATAGTTAGTATGCAAAGTCCAAAGAGGAAGAGACACTTTTAATTAGAGGCATTAATTACATGATTTCATTAGGTGATAAGAAATAGGAAGAGTTGAGGGGAAGACATAGGTGACATCATGAAAAAAGGGCTAAAAGCAAGACCATTTGAGTTTTATGGAAGAGATAAAGAATATCCTAAATTGCTCTAATGTAGAGCATATGTAGTGTGAGGTAAGGCTGGAAATATAAAGTGACACCAGATTGCAGGCAGCCTTGAATGCCAAGTTAGGCAATTGGGATTGCATTCAGTAAGCAATTAATATCATATAAAGACATTGACCAGAATAGTGAGATGATCAGATTTATATATAAAGATATCAATCTGGTAGCCATGTGAAGTACACATTGAACCGAAAGATACTGGAAAGCATAAAACTGGTTAGGAAGCAATGAAAGCAGTCTGGGGGGGGTGATAAAGTCTGTATAAGTAGATACTGCAAGTCTGGAGAATAGAAAATAGATGGGTGTGATATATATATATATATATATATATATATATATATATATATATATATATGAATCAACAAGATCTATTAACTTACTAAATGAGAGGGGTGAGGAGAGAGAATTGCAAAAAAATATAACCCTTGGTTTATAATATGGATGCCTGGAAGAATGATGGTGTCTCTGACAGAAAACAGTTCAGATTTAGAAGGACAAATAAATAATAAAAAAGAAAAGTGTAAGAACATAAGTGGTCTAATTCACTGTTTTAACCACATAATCTAAATTAATTTTATTGACTGACTAGGATTTTAGCCTTATAAATTTGTTTTGTTTATGAATATGTTTTTGTTTATGAAACAAAAGCAGAGTTTACTAAATAGTATCATTGGGGGTTGGAAGACAATACTGCTTCTAACAGCCCTAACTTTTAACTAGGTTGCAGTTTAGGTACCAGAATAAACTGGCACAAGAATATAAGCAAACAATGTTTCTGAGCATCCTAGGCATTTGTCTAGCTGACCAGTGTTTCTGAGCTGCAATGGACCGCAGTCCAACCTATATTTGCAATATTATAACATTTGTGACATACCTGCTAAGAGGTCATGCAGTCTTTTCTTTTTTTATTATTTTTTTTACAAAAAATTTATGCATAGGTAATTTTTCAGCATTGACAATTGCAAAATCTTTTGTTCTAACTTTTCCCCTTCTTCCCCCCACCCCTTCCCCCAGATGGCAGGTTGACCAATACATATTAAATACAATAAAGTATAAGTTAAATACAATATATGTATACATGTCCAAACAGTTATTTTGCTGTATAAAAAGAATCAGACTTTGAAACAGTGAACAGTTAGCCTGTGAAGGAAATCAAAAATGTAGGCAACTCCCAGGGTTCTTTCGCTGGGTGTAGCTTGTTCATTTCATTACTGCTCTATTGGAACAGATTTGGTTCATCTCATTGTTGAAGAGGGCCTTTTCCATCAGAATTGATCATCATACAGTATTGTTGTTGAAGTATATAATGATCTCCTTGTCCTGCTCATGGACTCATCATCCAGTTCATGATGGATCAGTTCATGTAAGTCTTTCCAGGCCTTTCTGAAATCATTCTGTTGGTTATTTCTTACAAAACAATAATATTCCATAATATTCATATACCATTTATTCAGCCTTTCTTCAATTGATGGGCATCCACTCAACTTTCCAGTTTCTGGACACACAAAGAGGGCTGCCACAAACATTCTTGCACATACAGGTCCCTTTTCCTTCTTTAAAATGTCTTTAGGATATAAGCCCAGTAGTAATGCTCATGAAGCCTTTTCTTAAAGAATCCTATTGAGAGAAAATTCATTATCTTCCCACATTCCATTTCATAAAGAGTTAGTTGTAATTGTTAGGATATTATTTATTTACATCACACACACACACACACACACACACACACACAGTTTTCCTTTTTGGAATTTACATTCAGTGGTACTCAGTTTTCTTCTTTAAAGCTAGAAAACAAATAAAATTTCTGAGTCATATGATCACCCTCAAATACTTCAGAACAGTTATCATAATTCCTCCTACATTTTCTTGGGAGTACTCATTAATTCCTTCAAATAATATTCAATGGCACAAATTAAAGTCTCTGCTAGTCTTGTAACACTTCATTGAATATTCTCCAGCTTATGAATGTCATTCTTAAAATGTATACGCACTATTTTACACACTCTGTCAAGGCTTAAAATAGATTATATAGCTTATAATTGGAGGTACATAGACAACTGGTCTGTATGCTGAATTTCTGTTCTGTATGACCAATTACTTTTTACATATCTAGAACTGGGTCTCATACACATCTGAAATTTACTACGTTCTAAATAGATTTCATTCTGTTTTCTGATAGAATGGAAGCTTTCTGAGAACAGAGATTTCACTTTTTGTCTTATTTATTTCCAGGGCCTAGAACGGTACTCTCCATATAGTAGACACTTGATACTTTCTTATTCCTCTCACTGCTTTCTTTTTTTGAGACTCTTTCTATCCATAGGGAGATCCACTTTCTTTCCACTCAAAAATTTTTTTCATAACTCTTTGCTCTCTAAGCCATCCTTCAATCAAGTGCTGAAGCACAGGTATGAAATCATCCCACTCTCCCTCTCAATAAATTTTAAGTCCTTATTAACCCCAGGATCAACTCTAAAATATTTTGTTTGATATTTAGTGTTTCACAACCTGGAACTAACTAATCTTTCAACATTTGTTGAATATTATTATTTTCCAATGCACACTATAGTCCTTCTATAGCTAAACTATCTTTGTTGCTGACACATAGTATTATCTACCTCTCATTTTTATGTCATTGAAAAGATGTGTCTCCCACATGCATAACATCCTCCTTCCTCACCTCCCCCACTGAAAAAATTTAGGTTTCTTTAAACCTCACCTCAAACACTACCTCCTATATAATGCTTTTGCTGATCCCTGTGGCTAACTTACCTTTATCCCCAAATTAATTAGTATTTCTTGTTTACACATATTTCATATATCTACTTTATGCACACATTATATGTGTGTATATATATATATAATATATATATTATATATATATATATATATATATATATATATATATATATATATATATATATATATATATATATATATATATAAATGGACTGTTATATGTAGACCTTTGGGTCCCTAGTACTTGGGGTATCCTGGGGTTTTTAAAAAGGGAATACTTATTGACTGATCAAGAACTATAACATTTTACTGATTATTCAGATTCTTATAAGAAATAATGTATTCATTTTCAGCTAAGTTGGCATAATCTTATTTCTGAAATCACTTCCTAATTTTGTAGAAAAAGTTACTTCACTCATCTATAATTTTTCCAATTTTGACTAGTTCCCAATGCAATAATATGTTACCTTCTTAAAATGATTTATTTAGCTTTCCACATAATGACTTACCAAACTGCTTAATAACAACTCCTGAAGATTACCTGTGCAGGAAGTCAATGTTTGTCTTTGATTCCTATTCTTTGAGACCTTGAGAATAGTTTTCTCTTGTTTCTTTGTTTAATTTTGCCCTGATTATTTTCATTGAATAAGAGTGTTTCATTAAGCATAAACTTCAAAATTTCTGACTTGAGGGCTTACTAGTATAATTAATCATTATAATATTTAACTCTCTGAGAGATAAGAAGACTGGAGTTGGCTTGGGATGGCAATTGCCATTCATGGTCTTTTGCTAATCTGTCTCATAAAGGCCAATTGAAATAATGATTAAGCAACTATAATGATTTTAATAAGCATAATTACATAAGAAAATTAAGAAATATGTCACAGTAAAATGGTTTTGCAAATCTTAAGACTATATAAATGTTTGTTATTATTACTAAGTAAGTTCCCTCTGTAATTGAAGGCAGTTTTTTTGGGGGGCAGTGGGAGGAGAGGGGAGCATTACTTTGCTTCGACACTTATGAAAGGTTCATTGAAGTAACACAACTCCCTGGCTTCTAGAGAATTACCACATATTTATTCACAAAAAGATTATTTTTCCATTAGTATTTATACCAGGAGTACTTAGAGTGTATGATCCCACTTCTGGAATTGATTTGTGCTAGGGCACAAATTATCAATTGGCATGGAACAAGGAGGTCATTCTAGGCAGTGATGCAATGTAGTGAGAGAGCGTGGGAAATGAATGAGTAGTTTCTTTAGCTTTCCATATCAACAGTTTGGATTTATGCCAACATGTGGACATACTAAAGGCATTGGGTATCATTTTTCTAAACTTTTCCATTTGTGTGGTTTCTCATTAAATCCTTTTGTTTTCAGTAGGGTGCAGCTGCACCTTCACTCTGGCCATGTGCTTGGGATAGAGGGGGGAGAAAAAAATTTCATGAGATTAAATGTCCAGACCACCTGGCAAGTCAATCAATGCCAGATACACTGGACAGTATTTTTCACCTTCATTGTCATCACTGTTTCTGGATATCCAATCTTTGGGGAGATATCATAGGCAGTATGATATATTTGAAAGAATTGTAGATTTATATTCAGGGACTTGCATTAGAACCCTGATGCTACCATTTGTTGCCTGCTGATGTTTAATAATTCACTTAGAATGTATGCCCCTTGAGGGCAGGAATTGGGTGGGGGTTTTTTTGGGGGGGATTGATTGCATTCTTAATGTTTAGAGCAATATGTTGCAAACAGTAAGTATTTAATAAATGTTTATGATTATATGTACTTGAAATGATTTTCTCCTTTTATAAACATGAGAAGTTGAGATTAAATGTTCTCTAAATTCTTTTCCTTATCTAAGTCTATGATGCTACTATATACCCTGAGCCAGACACTGGCCACCTTACAAAATCCATGAAGATATTTGCTTGGCCAAGCTTTCTTCCTGGCCTTAAAGATGAATATGCAGGCAAAAAAAAATATGAGTTATATTCTAGCTTTCAATGGGTGGCAATGTAAGGAGGGGATGTATACCAACTATCACTTTTCATAGTGTATAGTGTTTATCCCAAGTGTTGGGAATTGAAGGGATAAGTTAGCAAGCAATCTTTGTGCTATTGAATCCCAGATTTAGAACTTGGATACCTTAATCTGACCTCATTATTTTTGGGTAATAAGAATAAGTATAACAAAAAATAAAATCACTGACATTTATACACTATTTGTTATGTTCCAAGCATTGTGCTAAGTACATTATAAATATTACCTTATTTGTTAAAAAAAAAAAAAGAAAGAAAGAAAGAAATGGAAGCCTGCAGATAGTTGTAAAATAATCAACCTCTGTCCAAAGAAGTCTTTCAATATAAAAATTATATATATATATATATATATATATATATATGTGTGTGTGTGTGTGTGTGTGTGTGTGTGTGTGTGTATCTATCTTCTTTTAATTGTTAATCTTATAGCTCAGTTCTCATTTCTTCTCCTCTCTCTTCAATTCCTTTCTTTGTTTCTCTTGTCTTTATTCTTAATGTTTCTTTTCCTCTCATTTACTTTTTTGTTCTTTTCTCCATTGTCCTTTTATTTTGTCTCTTTCTTTGTTGGGTATTTTTGTTGCTGTTGTTGTTGTGTAGTTTTGTATTAGTTTGTGTGTATTTTGTGAGTTTATTTGAGAGAGATTCTGTCTTGAGCATTGTTTATCCATTTGCCCAAATTTAATGGAGAAATCAGGAACTTATCTCAGAAGGGAACAAAAAAATGCCACGTGACTTAAAATGACAACAAAAAGCAGAATCAGTGTTCATTTACTGTGAAACAATAAAGCAGTTTGTCCAAGATTTGTTTTTGGTATCTAATGACTCCTCATTGGGAAATATTTCACTACTGAAAATAAGCCACACCTGGATTTAGAATCATACCTTCTCTAGAGATCATATTATCTTCTCCTATTATAACATAATTAGGACGTAAACAGGGTGCCTGTTCTTTCTCTTTTCTGCCAAAATAGTAATTTACTCAAAGTTCCCCTACTGGTCCAACAGAATTAATTTAGATTACCAAGCTTCCCCTCCCACACACCCTGTGGTGAGATGGCTTAGCATGTTCCATTGTCTATTTTGAGAGGCCTGGGGTAATGCCAGTAAATTCCATTTTCAGTCAAGGTAGCTTAGTTGCTTCTCACAGTCCTGCTGGGACAAAGGACTGTGAGGGCTGTCAGAACCTCTCTTTCTAAGCACTTTAAGTCAATTCCCAAGAACTGAGGAAAATAATCCAGAAGAGGAAGTTGTTATTCTTGTTCTTGTTTATTTGTTTGTTTTATTACACTACTAGTATCATTACAACAGGCAATCAAAAACATGCAATAAGGAGGTTGTAGAGGTCATAGAGCTATTGGACTACTGCTTATCTATCTATCTTTCTTTCTTTCTTTCTTTCTTTCTTTCTTTCTTTCTTTCTTTCTTTCTTTCTTTCTCTCTCTCTCTCTCTCTCTCTCTCTCTCTCTCTCTCTCTCTCTCTCTCTCTCTCTCTCTCTCTCTCTCTTCTTCTTTTCTTTGTTTCAAAGAACCATTTTCTAACTCTGTCAAGCTGCTTTACCCTACTATCAAAGATAGTCTCTCAGAGTGTGGACAAAGTATATATGTTTGGGTTTGGGAGGGTGTGGCATGACAAAACTAGAATCCACATTTCCCCTCTTGAATTTAGAGAGATTTCAGATGTTACTGACACTTTATGCATTAGAGACCAAGTCAAAGTCAAATATGTGTATTCATAGGAGAAGAAAGAAAAAGAAAATCCAGATTTTTCTGAGAGCGAAGATTCAGGAAACATTTATAAGGGAACTGAAGCTGAGCTTGTATGGCCTATGGTCTGTGTGTGTGTGTGTGTGTGTGTGTGTGTGTGTGTGTGAATCTTTTGCAGGTTTGGTATTATTCTGGGATCATGTCCATTTCTTTATGTCTTCTCAAACTTCATCCCACAATCCTTGCTTCCTGAATGATAAATTAAGATTATCTGCCATTTATAATAACTGAAAAAATAGAAGTCAAAAAGGTTTGTCTAATTTTAAGACAATCATCAATTGTCCTACAATCCAACATCAAATTAGGATGAGAAGAGTGAGTGAACCAATATACCTAAATTTCTCGTCAGTATTATCATTTCACTGTCCCTATGCTTCTCATGTTAATTCTTATTTTTTATTATATTATCTCCTTTTCAGAAATTCTCTCCAAATTTGTCTCCATTTTTTGAAATCCAATCTCAAATTCCACCTTCTCTAGGAAGTATTCCTTATTAAAACTCCAAAGATTTCCAGTCTGTGAACTGCTCTGATACACATAGTTGACATAACTTAGAATTAATATATCATTCCCTGTATGTTTCATGTGTAAGAATTTTAACTAGCTCATTTTTTTTGAGTAATGGCAGGATCAATGCATCCAATTATTCTAAGAAAGTAGGAAAGACTCTGTTTCCTTGACAGTGATTAATATTTTGGGGCACATTTTAGGTATTAAGTAAAGGTATTTTGATCAATTGATTGTTTTTAAATGGATACACTCAAAGCAATTCTACATTTAATAAATATCTGCTACATGTGAAACAGGAAAAAAAAACAGTATACCTCTCTAGAAATGATGCTTAAAGACAAAATCCACTGAAGATGAATTATGAATAATTGAATATTTCTTCTCTTAACATTTAAAAAACCCAAGATGATGTGGAGAAGTAATTTCAAACTTCCATGCACATAAAATTCAACTCTGTTCTCCTCATCTTAAAGAATATTCCCTGTCCACAAGTTTGTGTTTTTGTTTGTTTGTTTGTTTGTTTGTTTGTTTGTTTGTTTCTGATGTAGTGAAAGCACCTTATGTGTTCTGCCAGTGCTAATCTCTGGTAATTTTTTTTCTCCAAAAATGATTTTGTAGGACTGAACTTTTTTTTTTCTTTATCACCAATGAGGAATCAATTATTCATTACAACTGGTAAATACTAGTTATCTATCACAAAACTTCCTGGGAAGTTAAACTAGAAAAACTATTAACCGACTGATAGAGGAAAGTAGCTCTGGGGATATTAGAATCAGTTTTCTTTGATAGTAAAAGGCATTTAGGATGCTAGGTTTCTGCTTAAAATAGTAGCTTCAAAAATCGCATACAATGATGAATCAATCATTCATTACAACTGGTAAATACTAGCTATCTATCACAAAACTCCCTGTGAAGTTAAACTAGAAAAAAAAAAAATATTAACAACCTGATAGAAGAAAGTAGCTCTGGGAATACTAGAATCATCTTTCTTTGATAGTAAAAGTCATTTAGGATGCTAGATTTCTGCTTAAAATAGTAGCATCAAAAGTCATATAAGTGCCCATTTCATACATGTATACTTCAAAGAGTACTAGAATGATGATGAAGAGGAGGATGAAAAGATCCAAAGATGAGGGCACACTCCATTCGCTCTTATATCCAGAAGAATGCCAGGGAAGTTGTTTTATGCTGAAAATAGGAACCAGGCCAAAGATGATATCAAGATAGACATGATGCCTATTAAGAAAATCAAAATGGAAAAACAAATAGGTGATTATAAGTGGCACATACTTACAAATCTGTAAGTCAGTAAAACTCCATAATGGACCTAAAGGCAGATGAAAAAAAAATGAGTTAAGAACAAGAAAAAGAGCAAAGATGAGAAGTAAGAAGGTGAGGTGACTGTATTAGATGTCCTTAGAGATGATTGAAGTGAACATTGACAATAGTAACCAGAGCTACTGACAAAATGTGGATTATCAAGCAGGGAACAGGTACATCTCAACCTCTGGAGCGAAGTGGAACTCAACAATGAAAGGGGATACCTCTGAAATGAAGCCTGATTAGATCTATGTAGAGCCATAGAAGCAAACTAGATGAAGCTACCTCTGAAGAATATAATTTTGTATCTTCTTTGGAAATTTAATGAATAGTTCAAAGAAAGGAGAAATACATCCCTTTAAAGAGCTTTAGAGAGAGTAACTTGGCTTGCTAAGAAAATATCAATGATCTTAGATATTTTATTGTAGTCTTTGTCACATTTTTGTTTAAGACACATCACTATGCTTCATTAGAAAAAAAAAATTGCTAATATTCAAATTTCCCAAGCCAAGAAAGAAAATCCTGAGGTGTGGAAAGTACAACTTCATAGACTAATTTTTTTTTAATCTGTGAATGCAAATATTCAGAAATTGTAGATTATTGTTTCTAGAAAGTTTGAAGTCAACAACTGTTTCTAATTTTTTTAATCATGATCACATTCACACAAGAAACTTAAAAAAGAAACTATAAGATTATTCATCTAGCTCATAAATACTAGTACACACGAGCATGTGAGTGCACATATACACACATTCACATTCTATCCTACAGCTCCTCATCGAGGAATCAAACAAGTAATGAAGTTACAAGCATGAGAGGACTCTCATGCTTGAACCAGCAGGCTTGAAACCACCCTATGATTGTGGATTCAAAGGTTGGATAAATCAAATTATAGATTTCCCATAATGTTGTATGGGTAAAGTAAGTAACACCCAGTATGCTCACATCCTTTGGTGCTAGAAAGTGGGAAATCTGGAGAGTCTAGGTTGAAAAGCCACTAGAAGATTCAGATTTTTTAAATAATTTATAATTATTTTATATATTTATATATGTGTAACAAATTATAAATTATAAAATAATTTTAAAAATATTTATTATGCAACTAGCTCTACAAAATAGTTTTTGGAAGTGTAATTGGTAAGACACTGAATAAAGTTATGCCATATTCTAATTTTTATTATAGTACCTTGGCCTATCTGTGAGAAATTTATATTTTCCAATTGTTTAACTTTGATTTTATTTGTGTGAAAAGTTTTTATACTAGCATTCATATGGTTTTTGGCTTTGCTTTGGCAAGAGGACTTCAAAATAACTTATATTGTCTACAGTTAGTTTAAATGGAATTTCTCCGTTTCTTATTGTTGGTCTTTTTTGGTAATATATATAGAAATGTTAATGATTTGTATGGGTTTATTTTATGTCCCCAAAATTTGCTCAAGTTGTTAATTATTCCAAGTAGTTTATTGTTGTTTCTAAGTTGTTGATTCTCTAGGAATGTCTAAGAATACTATCATATTATTGGCAAAAACTGAGTCTTGTTTCCTCATTAACTATTCTAATTCCTTCAATTTATTTTTTTACTCTCTTATTGCTAAGGGTGAAATTTCTAGTACAATATTGGATAATGATGATACTAATAAGCATCCTAATTTCACCCTTGATTTTAATAGGAAGACTTCTATCTTATACCCTTTACATATGCTTGCTCAAACTTGATTGATACCACTTATCATTTTAAGAAAAACTCAATTTATTCCTATGCTCTATAGTATTATTAGTAAGAATGGATTCTGTAATTTCATAAAAGCTTTTTCTACTTCTACTGAGATAATTATATAATTTCTGTAGATTTAGTTATTTATATATTCAATTATTCTGGTAGTTATCCCAATATTAAAAGCCCTGCATTCCTGGCATAAATTACATCTAATCATGGTGTTTTAAATTGATAATAAAATGGATCATCTCTTTTTTAATATATTATTAAAACTTTTGCCTCAATATTTACTAGAAAAACTGGTCTATAATTTTCTTTCTCTATTTTGTCTCTTTGTGGTTTAGCTAAGAGCAACTATTAGTGGCATTAAAATAATTTATTAGGGTTTTTCACCTACTTTGCCAAATAATTTATATATTATTGAAATTAATTATTTTTTGCATTTTGGTAAAATTAATTTGTAAGTTAATCTGATTCAGGATTATTTGTGGGGAGTTCATTGATAGCTTATTCAATATCTAAGTATTGTATTTCTTCTGTTAACCTGGAAAACTTACATTTTTTTTTTTATTTTTTTTATTATATATATATATATATATATATATATATATATTATAATATTATCCCTTGTATTCATTTTTCCAAATTACCCCCCCTCCCTTATTCCCTCCCCCCGACGACAGGCAATACCATACATTTTACATGTGTTACAATATAGTCTAAGCACAATACATGTGTGTGAATATCATTTTCTTGTTGCACAATAAACATTAGAATCCGAAGGTACATGCAACCTGGGCAGACAGATATTAGTGCTAACAATTTACATTCCCCTCCCAGTGTTTCTTCTCTGGGTGTATCTACCTCTGTCCATCATTGATCAACTGGAAGTGAGTTGGATCTTCTTTATGTTGAAGATTTCCACTTCCATCAAAATACATCCTCATACAGTATCGTTGTTGAAGTATACAGTGATCTTCTGGTTCTGCTCATTTCACTCAGCATCAGTTGATTTAAGTCTCTCCAACCCTCTCTGTATTCCTCCTGCTGGTCATTTCTTACCGAACAATAATATTCCATAACTTTAATATACCACAATTTACCCAACCATTCTCCAACTGATGGACATCCATTCATCTTCCAGTTTCTAGCTACAACAAAAAGAGCTGCCACAAACATTTTGGCACATATATGTCTCTTTCCGCTTTTTAGTATTTCTTTGGGATATAATCCCAGTAGTAGCGCTGCTGGGTCAAAGGGTATGCACAGTTTGATAACTTTTTGGGCATAATTCCAGATTGCTCTCCAGAATGGCTGGATTCTTTCACAACTCCACCAGCAATGTATTAGTGTCCCAATTTCCCCACATCCCCTCCAACATTTGTCATTATTTGTTCCTGTCATCTTAGCCAATCTGACAGGTGTGTAGTGGTATCTCAGAGTGGTCTTAATTTGCATTTCTCTGATCAGTAATGATTTGGAACACTCTTTCATGTGAGTGGATATAGTTTCAATTTCTTCCTCTGAGAATTGTCTGTTCATATCCTTTGACCATTTATCAATTGGAGAATGGTTTGGTTTCTTATAAATTATGGTCAGTTCTCTATATATTTTGGAAATGAGACCTTTGTCAGAACCTTTGTTTTTAAAAATATTTTCCCAATTTATTACTTCCCTTCTAATCTTGTTTGCATTAGTATTATTTGTACAGAAACTTTTTAGTTTGATGTAATCAAAATCTTCTATTTTGTGATCAATAATGATCTCTAGTTCTCCTCTGGTCATAAATTCCTTCCTCCTCCAGAAGTCTGAGAGGTAGATTATCCTCTGTTCCTCTAATCTATTTATTATCTCCCTCTTTATGCCTAAATCATGGACCCATTTTGATCTTATCTTGGTATATGGTGTTAAGTGTGGATCCATATCTAATTTCTGCCATACTAATTTCCAGTTTTCCCAACAGTTTTTTCCGAATAATGAATTTTTATCCCTAATATTGGAATCTTTGGGTTTGTCAAAGATTAGATTGCTATAGATGTACCCTTTTTTGTCCTTTGTATCTAATCTGTTCCACTGATCTACCGGTCTATTTCGTAGCCAATACCAAATGGTTTTGGTGACTGCTGCTATATAATATAGCTTTAGATCAGGTACACTTAGACCACCTTCCTCTGAGTTTTTTTTCATTAGTTCCCTTGCAATTCTTGACCTTTTATTCTTCCATATGAATTTTGTTGTTATTTTTTCTAGGTCATTAAAATAGTTTCTTGGGAGTCTGATTGGTATAGCACTAAATAAATAGATTAGTTTGGGGAGTATTGTCATCTTTATTATATTCACTCGGCCTATCCAAGAGCATTGAATGTCTTTCCAATTATTTAAATCTGATTTTATTTTTGTGGCAAGTGTTTTGTAATTTTTCTCATATAATTCCTGACTTTTCTTTGGTAGATGGATTCCCAAATATTTTATAATATCAACATTTGTTTGGAATGGAATTTCTCTTTGTATCTCTTGCTGTTGCATTTTGTTAGTGATATATAAAAATGCCGAGGATTTATGTGGATTTATTTTGTATCCTGCCACTTTGCTGAAATTTTGAATTATTTCTAGTAGCTTTTTAGCAGAGTCTTT
Source organism: Sminthopsis crassicaudata (assembly GCF_048593235.1). NCBI lineage: Eukaryota > Metazoa > Chordata > Mammalia > Dasyuromorphia > Dasyuridae > Sminthopsis > Sminthopsis crassicaudata. Next base: position 174,188,003 of record NC_133618.1, on the reverse strand, counting down.
GGGGTTCTCTAAGTATACCATCATGTCATCTGCAAAAAGTGATAGTTTAATTTCCTCATTTCCTACTCTAATTCCTTGAATCTCTTTCTCGGCTCTTATTGCCGAGGCTAGCGTTTCTAGTACTATATTGAATAGTAATGGTGATAGTGGGCAACCTTGTTTCACTCCTGATCTTACTGGGAAAGGTTGCAGTTTATTTCTATTGCATATTATGCTTACTGACGGTCTTAAATATATACTCCTGATTATTCTAAGGAATAATCCATTTATTCCTATACTCTCAAGAGTTTTTAGTAGGAATGGATGTTGGATTTTGTCAAATGCTTTTTCTGCATCTATTGAGATGATCATATGGTTCTTATTAATTTGATTATTAATATGGTCAATTATATTAATAGTTTTCCTAATATTAAACCAGCCCTGCATTCCTGGAATAAATCCTACTTGATCATAGTGTATTATCTTGGAGATGATTTTCTGAAGTCTTTTTGCTAATATCTTATTTAAGATTTTAGCATCAATATTCATTAAGGAGATTGGTCTATAATTTTCTTTCTCAGTTTTCGATCTACCAGGTTTAGGTATCAGTACCATGTCTGTGTCATAAAAGGAATTTGGTAGGACTCCTTCATCCCCTATTTTTTCAAATAATTTATATAACATTGGGGCTAATTGTTCTTTAAACGTTTGGTAGAATAAACATGTGAATCCATCTGGCCCTGGGGATTTTTTCCTGGGGAGTTGATTAATAGCTTGTTCTATTTCTTTTTCTGAAATGGGACTATTTAAGCAATTTATCGCCTCCTCTGTTAATCTAGGGAGCCTATATTTTTGGAGGAAGTCATCCATTTCACTTAAGTTATCAAATTTATTGGCATAAAGTTGGGCAAAGTAACTCCTTATTATTTCTCTAATTTCCTCTTCATTGGTGGAAAGATCCCCCTTTTCATTTGTAAGACTATCAATTTGATTTTCCTCTTTCTTTTTTTTGATCAAATTTACCAAAGGTTTATCTATTTTATTGGCTTTTTCATAAAACCAACTCTTGGTTTTATTTATTAATTCAATAGTTTTTTTACTTTCAATTTTATTGATTTCGCCTTTTAATTTTTGTATTTCGAGTTTAATTTTTGGTTGGGGGTTTATAATTTGGTCTTTTTCTAGCCTTTTAAGTTGTAAGCCCAATTCGTTAATCTTCTCTTTCTCAATTTTCTTCAAATAAGCCTCTAAAGATATAAAATTTCCCCTTATTACTGCTTTAGCTGCATCCCAAAGATTTTGATATGATGTCTCATCATTATCATTATCTTGGGTGAAATTGTTAATTGTTTCTATAATTTGCTCTTTCACCCAGTCATTCTTTAAGATGAGATTATTCAGTTTCCAATTACTTTTTGGTCTATTTACCCCTAACTTTTTACTGAATGTAGCTTTTATTGCATTGTGATCTGAGAAGAAGGCATTTATTATTTCTGCCTTCCTACATTTAATTTTGAGATCTTTATGTCCTAGTATATGGTCAATTTTTGTATAGGATCCATGAACTGCTGAGAAGAAAGTATATTCCTTCCTATTGCCATTCAGTTTTCTCCAAAGGTCTATCATACCTAGTTTTTCTAATGTTCTATTTACTTTTTTAATTTCTTTCTTGTTTGTTTTGTGGTTTGATTTGTCTAAATCTGAGAGTGCAAGGTTGAGATCTCCCACTATTATAGTTTTACTGTCTATTTCTTCTTGCAGTTCTCTTAACTTTTCCTTTAGAAAGTTAGATGCTATACCACTTGGTGCATATATGTTTAGTATTGATATGGCTTCATTATTTATGCTACCTTTCAGCAGGATATAGTTTCCTTCCTTATCTTTTTTAACGAGATCTACTTCTGCTTTTGCTTGATCTGAGATAAGGATAGCTACCCCTGCTTTTTTGGCTTTACCTGAAGCATAATAGGCTCTGTTCCAACCTTTTACCTTTACTCTGTATGTATCTCCCTGCTTTAAGTGTGTTTCCTGTAGGCAACATATTGTAGGGTTTTGCTTTTTGATCCAATCTACTATCCGTCTCCGTTTGATGGGATCGTTCATCCCATTTACATTTACAGTTAAAATTACTAATTCTGTATTTCCTGCCATCGTATTATCCCCAGATTATGCTTTTTTCCCTTGACCCCCCTGATCCCCCTCCCCGATATTTAATTTACAGACCCCCCTTGTGACGCGCAACCCTCCCTCTTTTTTTTTTTTTTTTTTTTTTTTAGGATCCCTCCCCCCTCCCTCCAAGTCCCTTCACTTATTCCCCTTTTCCTTTTCCCTTTTCCTCTCCCCCCTTTTAATGAGGTGAGAGAAAATTCTCTGAAAAACAAATATGTTAATTATTTACTCTTTGAGCCTCTTCTGATGAGAGTAAGATTCACACAATGATTCTCCCCCTCACTAAGTTCCCTCAGATATGGTGTATTTTCTATGTCTCTTCCTGGGATGTAGTTTCCCTCTTTTTATCACTCCTTCCCCTTTTTCTGAACCGACCTCCTTCCCTTTACTACACCCCCCTTTTTTTCTTTTATATCAGTAAAATCAAATTATCCTTGAGTATTTTTTATATACCCACAACAAAGTTACAGTTCTCAAGGGTTCTGTGTACCTTTTTCTGTTTCTCTTCAGTCTTGTGGATGTAGATCAAATTTTTTGTTTAAGTCTGGTTTTTTTCTTAGAAACATATAGAATTCCTCTGTTTCATTGAATGACCATCTTCTTCCGTGGAAAAAGATGCTAAACTTAGCTGGGTAGTTCATTCTTGGTTGCAGTCCTTGATCTTTTGCCTTACGGAATATCAGGTTCCAGGCCCTTCTATCTTTTAATGTGGAGGCAGTCAGATCTTGGGTGACCCTTATTGTGGCACCTTGGTATTTAAATTGTTTTTTTCTAGCTGCTTGCAGGATTTTCTCCTTTGTGTGGTAATTCTGCAGCTTAGCCACAATATTCTGTGGTGTTCTTTTTTTAGGGTCTATTTCAGAAGGAGTTCGATGAATTCTTTCCACATCTACTTTCCCTTCTGTTTCTATTATCTCTGGACAGTTCTCTTTGATAATTTCCTGTGAAATAGAATCTAGGCTCTTTTTTTGGTCATAGTTTTCTGGAAGTCCAATAATCCGCAGATTATCTCTCCTAGATCTATTTTCCAGGTCTATAGATTTTCCCAGTAAGTATTTGACGTTGTTCTCCAGCTTCTCATTTTTTTTGTTTTGTTTGACTGATTCTTGGGTTCTCTGTGAATCATTCATTTCTATTTGTTCCATCCTGACTTTTAAGGAGTTATTTTCTTCTTTCACAGTTTTTAGTTCTTTTTGTAAATGCCCAATTTCGTTTTTAAATGAATTATTTTGCTCTATTGAATTTTTTTCCATTTCCCTAATTTTTTTTTTTGAGAATTATTTTCTTTTTCCAATTCAGAAATTCTATTTTCTTGAGACTTTTTTATCTTTTCCAATTCAGAAATCCTACTTTCCTGTGTTTTTTTAACCTTTTCTAATTCACTAATTTTGTTTCCCTGCATCTCCTGTGAATTCTTTATTTTTTCCAACTCCAATTTCAGGACGTTGTTATTCTCTATCATAACTTCCCTTTCCTTGCCCCATTTTTCTTCGATCTCCCTCAATTTCTTAAGAGCTTCTTCTAGGAGAGAGTTATGTGATGGGGGGCAGGAATCGTTCCCCTTTAGGTTGTTATCTTCTGAATCTTTGCTGTTAACTTCCTCGGGGTTGGGTACCCACTCTTTCTCTGTATAGAAGGAATCTATAGTTTTTCTAGCTTTTTTGCTCATACTTAAAAAATCTTTTGGGGTCTGTCCCTGGGGTAGGAAATTATTTACTTCTTTACCAGCTTCCTCCCAGACCGGATGGATGCAGCGGCCCCTGCGCCCGCGCTAAGAGAGAGCTCTGGGAGAGAGTTCCCCACCCCCTCCCTGGAAGCGCCTCAGAGGTGATTAGCACTGCTGTGCTTTGAGGGCGTAGAATAGTGAAGACAGCAAGAAGCTCAGCCTATGTGTCCGGGTGGGGAGTGGATGTCTGCAGCAGGTGACGTGAGAAGCCCCTGCGCTCAAACTGGAAGTGTCTGCCAGAAACCGCGGTCCCTAGTTCAAAGGTTCCGCTTCTCTGGGACTTCCTGGAGCTGAGTTCCACTCCCTCCAGCTAAGCTAGGCCGCGTGTGTTGCCTTGGGCCGTATCCACCCACTTGTCAGTCTCTTAACTATTCTCAGGAGGTAGCTGAGGCCACACCCCCTGGTGCCGAGTCTGCCGAATCACCCCCAGGGTCTTGGGGGGGGGGGGGGAATCTAATCTGAGTTTTAAAATATTTTGGCTTTCTCTTCTGAACTGCTAAATAATTAGCAGAGAAGAGCTAACAGCCTGTGCCAGATTCCTTTACCTCAGTGGCTTCTCTGATCCCAGAGCCCCTCCCAGCGCAATGGGCGCAGTGTGCCCCTACCCCACCGTCTGTGCTGGTCTTTCTTATTCCTCCCCTGAGAACTGACCTTTCCTGTTGAAACTCCAGATTCTCTTCAGCTGGTAAGTCGTGCTTCCAGTCCTTGTGGTATCTATCAGTCCTGAGCTAATTTTGAGACTTAATTTATCTAATTGGTTGTGAGGGAGTGAGGACGTTCACTGAGTAGTGTGTTTCTTCTCCGCCATCTTGGCTCCGCCCCGGAAAACTTACATTTTATAAATTTTCATCCATTTTATTTCCATTATCAGATGTATTGACATACAGTTGGACAAATGTTCCATAATTATTGTATTAATTTCCTTGTCATAGGCAGTGAATTTACCCATTCCATTCTTTAGCTTGCTTCTTTATTATAATTAAATTAACCAAAGCTTTAAATGATTTTTTCATTAATAAAACCATTCCCTAGTTTTCTTTTTTAATTCAATAGTTTTCCTATTTTCTATTTTGTTTTGATTTTCAGATCTAACTTTGTATTTAATTGGAGATGGTTTACTTGTTTTTTCCCCCCAAGCTTTTCTAGTTGCATGTCCAATTCAGTAATCTGTTATTTCTCTTATTTATCTAAACATTTTCAGATATAAAATTTCCTCTCAGTACTGCTTTGGCTACATCCCATAAATTTTCTTATATTGTCTCATTATTGTCATTTTCTTTGATGAACTTATTAATTGTCCTATAGTTTGTTACTTAACTCACTGATTCTTTAGGATGACTTTGTTTGCAAATGATTTTTTTTACATCATTATTTTTAAAAAGATGCATTTAACATTTCTCCTTTTCTGCATTTTTTTGTGACAGATTGGTAAATTTTGCGTGGGTCCCATGTGCTTCTGGATAAAATGTATATTCCTTTCCATTCCCTTTCTGTTTTCTCTAGAGGTCTATCATTGCTAACTTATTTTAAAATTCTATTCTTTTAAAATTGTTCTTGTGTATATTGTGCTTATATTTTTCTAATTCTGAGAGACAGAAGTTGAGCTCCCCACTAGCATAATTTTATTATCTATTTCTTCCTATAACTCATTGAACTTCTCCTCTAAGAATTTGGATGTTATACTATTTAATGTATATGTTTAGTATTGATATTATTCCATTGTTTATAGTACCTTTTACCAAAATGTAGTTTCCTTCCTTATCTCTTTTAATTAGATCTATTTTTGCTGTTGCTTTATCTGAGATAAGGACAATTTCTTTTTTTTTTTTTTTTTTTTTTTTTTTTTTATCATTTTAACTGAGGGATAATATATGCTGTTCCATTTTTATCTTTTCTTGGTGGGTATCTCTGTGATTCAGTTATGTTACTTATAAAGAATAAATTGCAAAATTCTGATTTTTAATCTACTCTACTGTCCACTTCTATCTTATGGAAGAGTTCATCCAAATTACATTCTTAGATATACTTACTATCTCTTTCTTTCCCTCCATACTAATTTTCCTCCTGTTTATGTTTTTCTCTCTCTTTTTTAACCAGGTCCTCCTTACTATCTCACCCAAATTACCCTTGTTTTATCAAACTTTCCCTTTTCTTTTCCATTTCCCCTCTTATTTCTGCCCTCCATTTTATCTTCCTGTCTCTCTACCTTGCTCTCTTTCTCCTTTTCCCTTTTTTTCTACCCTATATGGCAAGATAAATTTCTATGTCCCAACTGATTGTGTATGTCACATCCTCTTTGGGTCAAATCCAATAATAGTAATCTTCAAACAGTGACCCTGCTTTTTTTTTTTTTTTTTCTTCTGCTGTGACAGGTCTGTTTTTTTTTTTTGTTTTTATTATTATTATTATTATGACTTTTTATTAACAAAACATATACATGGGTAATTTTTTAATATTGACGCTTGCAAAAACTTCTGTTCCAACTTTTCCCCTCTTTCCCTCCACCCCTATCCCTAGATGGCAGGTAGTCCCATACATGTTAAACATGATAAAGTATATGAAACAGGTATTTTCTGCCTCTTAATGTGATGGAATTTATCCTATTCGGCCTTTTTTTTTTCCCTTCTCCTTTCAACTCTTAATTTTTTATATTATCTCATCAAAGTATCAAAGTCAACTTATATCCACACCTTCTCTCTAAATGTAGTCCTTCTAACTGTCCTAATAAAGATATAATTCTCAAGAGTTACAACTATCATTTTTCCATATAGAAATGTAAATAGATTAACGTTACTGAATAAAATGGTTTTCTCCTTTTCTGTTTACCTTTTTTATGCTTTTTTTTGAATCTTGTATTTAAAGATCAAATTTTCTGTTCAGCTCTTTTTTATTCAATCAGAAAAGTTTGAAAGTCCTCTGTTTGATTAAATTTCTATTTTTCCCCTAGAAAGATTATGCTCAGTTTTTCTTAAAAGTGGGTTCTTGAAGGGGGCGGAGCCAAGATGGCAGAGAAGCTAGACTTTCTAAGCTCTCTAATTCCCTTTCTACCAAGTATTTAATTCAGCCTCAAAAACAGTGCTTGCCTGGTAAAACCCATTAAAATTGGAAGTATAGCAACTTACCAGCATAAGAGAATCTGGAATATCACCAGAAAAGATTTGTCCTGAGTGGCGGGAGCACACCAGCACAGAGCAGGGAGAGAAATGGGAGTGGGCAGCATCTGCAGTTGGAAGATTTACACAGAGCTCTCTGCTGTAGTCTGACTGCTTTGCTTTGGTGGTGAAGTAGGGGACCAGCAGAGAAGTTGGAGCCTGGGGTAGTGGGTACATTGAGGGACACCAAAGCCAGAGAGGCTCTGGCTGCATCCACCCAGGACTGGAAGTGACCTAGCACAGACCATAACACAGGTCTTTGCAGCATTCGGGACAACCCAGAGCAGCCTTTAATCTGTATAGTGAGGGGCTTGTCAGGGATAGTGCAATTTCCCCAGCCCAACTGCAATCCCCAGGCAGGGACACTTTTGGTACAGTGAGGAACAGGACAATTGAAAATACTCAAAGTGAGTGTTGGGGAGGGGGGGAAATCATACATTTGCTCCTTAACTACTAGCCCCAAGGTGGTCACTAATCCTCACAGTGGAGCTCCTAGCAGAGCACTTACACAGCCCAGCCTGTGAAACTCAGGCCTAGTCACTTCCAAAGTGGAGCTCTTTCCAGAGGCTTCCTGCAGCTCAGCTGTTCCTTGCAGCCCATTGAGAGGGTAAATATTGCCCATAAACCCATCCTTGCTCTGCAGAGGAAGCTGGTAATCTCCTTGCCCTGAAGGCAGACCCTGAAGGCTTAAAAAAAAAATGAGCAACAAAATGAAGAAAATGATTGAAAGCTTCTATGCAGAAAAAGAGCTGGTTTCCAAACCTGAGGAGGCTAATAGCAGACAGCCTCCAGACAATTCCCCAAGTAACGCTCTCCTAGAAGAAACTATTCAAAATCTGAAGAGAGAATTAGAAGAAAAATGAGGAAAGGAAAGAGAAGCTATGCTAGAGAATAACAATGTCCTGAAATGTGAATTAGAAAAGGTAAACAACTTTTGGAAATGTGATTTGGAAAAGGTAAAGAATTCACAGGAAGTGCAGAGAAACAGAATTAAGGAGTTGGAAAAAGTAAAGAAATCACAGGAAAGTAGGATCAGTGAACTGGAAAAGATAAAGAATTCCCAAGAAAGTAGGATTTGTGAATGGGAAAAAAGAAAATAACTCACTAAAAACAAATTTAGTGAAATGGAAAAAAATTCCATGGAGCAAAACAACTCATTTAAAAACTCAATTGGACACATATAAAAAGAAGTTTAAAAAGCTAATGAAGAAAACAACTCATTAAAAATCAGAACTGAACAAACAGAAATGAATGATTCACTGAGACATCAAGAATCAGTCAAGCAAAGCCAAAAAAAACCTGAAAAACTGGAGAAAAATGGCAGCAATCTACTTGCCAAAATGACAGACCTGGAAAATAGATCTAGGAGAGACAATGTGAGGATTATTGGACTTTCCGAAAATAATGATGAAAAAAGAGCCTAGATACTATTTTACAGGAAATCATCAAAGAGAACTGCCCAGAGATAATAGAACCAGAAGGTAAAATAGACATTGAAAGAATTCATTGAACACATTCTGAAAAAGACCATTAAAAAAAAAAAAAAAAAAAAACTCAACAGAACATTGTGGCCAAATTTCAGAACTATCAGATTAAGGAAAAAATATTACAAGCAGCCAGGAAAAAAACAATTCAAACACCAAGGTGCCACAATAAGGGTCACTCAAGATATGGCTGCCTCTACACTAAAGGATTGAAGGGCCTGGAATCTGATATTCCAAAAGGTAAAAGAACGTAGAATGCAGCCAAGAATAAATTACCCAGCTAAGTAAAGCATTCCCTTCCATGGAAGAAAATGGACATTTAATGAAACCGATGAATTCCATATGTTTGTAAGTAAAAAACCAGAGCTAAAGAAAAAAAATTTCATCTCCAGTCGTGGGACTCAAGAGAAGCAGAAAAAGGTAAAAAGGACTCTTGAGAAGTGTATTTCTGTTGTGGATATACATTAAGACTATATGTATAATTTGATTTTAAGGATATAACAAAAAAAAAAGGGAGGAAGTAGAAATGGAAAGGGGATAGTATCAGAAAACGGGAAAGGGAGAGATAAAAAGAGGGAAAACAAATCCCACAAAGAGGCAAAGAAAACCCATCATATCTGAGAGAAGTTAGAGAGGGAGAGAAACATTGTGTGAACCTTACTCCCATCAGAATTGCCTCAAAGAGAAAATAATTAACATATTAGTTTTACAAAAAATTCTTTCTCACCTCATTAAAAAGAGGGAAAGGAAAAGGGAAAAGGAAAAGAGCAATAAGGAAAGGAAATAAGAAAAGGAAAGGGATTTAAAGGGAGGAGGGAAGGATATTAAAGAGGGAGGGCTGCGTGACACAAAAGGGGCTCACAAGTTTAATAGTGGGGAAGGGGTTCGGCGGGGGAAGGGAAAAAAGCATGAGCAGGGGATATTATGATGGCAGGAAATAGAGAATTAGTAATTTTAACTGTAAATGTGAATGGGATGAACTCTCCCATTAAGTGGAGATGGATAGCAGACTGAATCAAAAGTCAGAACCCTACAATATGTTGTTTACAGGAAACACACTTAAAGCAGGGAGATACATAGAGAGTAAAGGTAAAAGGTTGGAGCAGAATCTATTATGCTTCAGATAAAGCCAAAAAAGCAGGGGCAGCCATACTTATCTCAGATCAAGCAAAAGCAAAAATTGATCTAATCAAAAGATATAAGGAAGAAAACTATATCTTGCTAAAGGGTAGCATAGACAGTGAAGCCATATCAATACTAAACATATATGCACCAAATGGTATACCATCTAACTTCCTAAAGGAGAAGTTAAGAGAGTTGCAAGAAGAAATAGACAGCAAAAGTATAATAGTGGGAGATCTCAACCTTGCACTCTAAGAATTAGATAAATCAAACCACAAAACAAATAAGAAAGAAATTAAAGAGGTAAATCAAATATTAAGAAAATTAGGTATGATAGATCTTTGGAGAAAACTGAATGGTGACAGGAGTATACTTTCTTCTCAACAGTTGATGGAACCTATACAAAAATTGACCATATATTAGGGCAAAATTAAATGCAAGAAGGAAGAAATAATAAAGGCTTTCTTCATTAGTATTTCTTTGGGATGTAAGTCCAGTAGTAGCACGGCTGGATCAAAGGGTATGCACAGTTCAATAACTTTTTTTATTTGGAATACCTTTCATATGAGTAGAAATAGTTTCACTTTCATCATTCTGAAAATAATCTGTTCATATACTTTGACCATTTATCAATTGGAATATGGCTTGTTTTTTATAAATTAGAATGAATTATCTATATATTTTGGAAATTAAGCCTTTATCCGACCTCTGAATGTAAAAATGTTTTTCTAATTTATTGCTTCCCTTCAAATCTTGTCTGAGTTAGTTCTATTTGTACAAAAGCATTTTAACTTCATATAATCAAAATTTTCTATTTTGTGATCAATAATGATCTCTAGTTCTTTGGTCATAAATTCCTCTTCCACAGTTCTGAGAGGTAAACTACTCTATGTGCTTCTAATTTATTTATAATTTCATTCTTTATGCCTAAATCATCAAGCCATTCTGATCTTTTCTTGGTGTACAGTGTAAAGTCAATGCCTTGTTTCTGCCATACTAATTTCTAATTTTCTCATTAGATTTTGTCAAACAGTGAATTCTTATCTGAAAAGCTGGGGTCTTTAGGTTTGTTAAACACTAGATTATTGTAGATATTGACTATTTTGTCCTATGAATCTAACCTAATTATTCCATTGATCAAATAAACTGTTTCTTAACCAATACAAAATGTTTTTGGTAACTGTGGCTTTATAATATAGTTTTAGATCTGGTACAACCAGGCTACCTTCATTTGATTTTCTTTTCATTAGTTGAAATTTTGATTTTTTCTTCTTCCACATGAATTTGGTTGTTATTTTTCCTAGGTCATTAAAATAGTTTCTTGGGAGTCTGATTGGTATAGCACTAAATAAATAGATTACTTTAGGGAAAATAGTCATTTTTATTATATTCACTTAACTTATCCAAGAGCAGTTAGTATTTTTCCAATTGGTTACATCAGACTTAATTTGTGTGGAAAGTATTTTGTAGTTTTGCTCATATAATTCCTGACTTTCCCTTGGGAGAAACATTCCTAAATATTTTTTTAAATGGAATTTCTTTTTGTACCTCTTGTTGTTGGATTTTGTCAGTAATATATGAAAATGCTGAGGATTTATTTGGTTTTATTTTGTACCCTGCAACTTTGCTAAAGTTATGGATTATGTATAATAGCTTTTTAGTAGAATTTCTGAGGTTCTCTAAGTAAAGCATCATATAATCTGCAAAGAGTGATAATTTGGTTTCCTCATTACCTACTCTAATTCTTTTAATCTCTTTTTCATTTCTTATTGTCAAAGCTGGCATTTCTAATGCAATACTGAATAGTAATGGTGATAATAAGCAACTTGGTTTCACTCCTGATTTTATTGGGAATGGTTCCATTTTATCACCATTACATATAATGTTTACTGATGGTTTTAAATAGATACTACTGACTACTTTAAGGAAAAGTCCATTTATTCATATACTCTCTAGTGTTTTAATAGGAATTGGTGTTGGATTTGATCAAATGCTTTTTCTGCATCTGTTGAGATGACCATATGGATTTTGTTAAAATTTGGATATTGATATAGTCAATTGTGATAATAGTTTTCCTATATTGAACCAACCTTGCATTCTTGATAAAAATCCTACTCGGTAGTGTTGTATTATGCTGGGAATGACTTTCTGTAATCTTTTGCTAGTATTTTATTTAAGATTTTTGCATCAATGTTCATTAGGGAGATTGTCAATAATTTTAATTCTCTGTTTTTGTCCTAACAGGTTTAGATATCAAATATATATGGTACTGGATCTCAAATCAGGAAAAGTTCAAAAATAACCTGAGACTAGATGTGTTACCTGGGGCAAGTGATTTAATCTCTATTCACCTATTCTTTCTTTTTATTTTTTTAAATTCATTTTTCCAAATTATCCCCTCCCTCCCTGCACTCCCTCCCCCCGATGGCAGGTAATCCCATACATTTTACATGCGTTACAATATAACCTAGATACAATATATGTGTGTAAATACCATTTTCTTGTTGCACATTAATTATTAGGTTCCGAAGGTATAAATAACCTGGGTAGATAGTAGTGCTAACAATTTACATTCACTTTCCAGTGTTCCTTCTCTGGGTATAGTTGTTTCTGTCCATCATTGATCAACTGGAAGTGAGTTGGATCTTCTTTATGTTGAAGATTTCCACTTCCATCAGAATACATCCTCATACAGTATTGTTGTTGAAGTGTATAGTGATCTTCTGGTTCTGCTACTTTCACTCAGCAACAGTTGATTTAAGTCTCTCCAAGCCTCTCTGTATTCCTCCTGCTGGTCATTTCTTACAGAGCAATAATATTCCATAACCTTCATATACCACAATTTACCCAACCATTCTCCAATTGATGGACATCCATTCAACTTCCAGGTTCTAGCTACAACAAAAAGAGCTGCCACAAAAATTTTGGCACATACAGTTCCCTTTCCACTCTTTAGTATTTCTTTGGGATATAATCCCAATAACAGCAATGCTGGGTCAAAGGGTTTGCACAGTTTGACAACTTTTTGGGCATAGTTACAAATTGCTCTCCAGAATGGCTGGATATTTTCACAACTCCACCAACAATGTATCAGTGTCCCAGTTTTCCCACATCCCCTCCAACATTCATCATTATTTGTTCCTGTCATTTTAGCCAATCTGACAGGTGTGTAGTGGTATCTCAGAGTTGTCTTAATTTGCATTTCTCTGATCAGTAGTGATTTGGAACACTCTTTCATATGAGTGGAAATAGTTTCAATTTCATCATCTGAGAATTGTCTGTTCATATCCCTTGACCATTTATCAATTGTAGAATGGTTTGGTTTCCTATAAATCAGGGTCAGTTCTCTATATATTTTGGAAATGAGACCTTTATCAGAACCTTTACTTTAAAAAATATTTTCCCAATTTGTTACTTCGCTTCTAATCTTGTTTGCATTAGTATTATATGTACAGAAATTTTTTAGTTTGATGTAATCAAAATCTTCTATTTTGTGATCAATAATGATCTCTAGTTCTCCTCTGGTCATAAATTCCTTCCTCCTCCACAAGTCTGAGAGGTAGATTATCCTCTGTTCCTCTAATCAATTTATTATCTTCCTCTTTATGCCTAAATCATGGACCCATTTTGATCTTATCTTGGTATATGGTGTTAAGTGTGGATCCATATCTAATTTCTGCCATAGTAATTTCCAGTTTTCCCAACAGTTTCTTCCGAATAATGAATTTTTGTCCCTAATGTTGGTATGTTTGAGTTTGTCAAAGATTAGATTGTTATAGATGTACCCTTTTTTGTCCTTTGTATCTAATCTGTTCCACTGATCTACCGTTCTATTTCTTAGCCAGTACCAAATGGTTTTGGTGACTGCTGCTATATAATATAGCTTTAGATCAGGTACACTTAGACCACCTTCCTCTGACTTTTTTTTTATTAGTTCCCTTGCAATTCTCGATCTTTTATTCTTCCATATGAATTTTGTTGTTATTTTTTCTAGGTCATTAAAATAGTTTCTTGGGAGTCTGATTGGTATAGCACTAAATAAATAGATTAGTTTGGGGAGTATTGTCATCTTTATTATATTCGCTCGGCCTATCCAAGAGCACTGAATGTCTTTCCAATTATTTAAATCTGACTTTATTTTTGTGGAAAGTGTTTTGTAATTTTTCTCATATAATTCCTGACTATTCTTTGGTAGATGGATTCCCAAACACTTTATACTCTCAACGTTTGTTTGGAATGGAATTTCTCTTTGTATCTCTTGCTGTTGCATTTTGTTGGTGATATATAAGAATGCTGAGGATTTATGTGGATTTATTTTGTATCCTGCCACTTTGCTAAAATTCTGAATGATTTCTAATAGCTTTTTAGCAGAGTCTTTGGGGTTCTCTAAGTATACCATCATGTCATCTGGAAAGAGTGATAGTTTGATTTCCTCATTTCCTACTTTAATTCCTTGAATCTCTTTCTCGGCTCTTATTCAGAGGCTAGCGTTTCTAGTACTATATTGAATAGTAATTGTGATAGTGGGCAACCTTGTTTCACTCCTGATCTTACTGGGAAAGGTTGCAGTTTATTTCTATTGCATATTATGCTTACTGAAGGTCTTAAATATATGCTCCTGATTATTCTAAGGAATAGTCCATTTATTCCTATACTCTCAAGAGTTTTTAGTAGGAATGGATGTTGGATTTTGTCAAATGCTTTTTCTGCATCTATTGAGATGATCATATGGTTTTTATTAATATGATTATTAATATGGTCAATTATACTAATAGTTTTCCAAATATTAAACCAGCCCTGCATTCCTGGTATGAATCCTACTTGATCATAGTGTATTATCCTTGCGATGATTTTCTGAAGTCTTTTTGCTAATATCTTATTTAAGATTTTAGCATCAATATTCATTAAGGAAATTGGTCTATAATTTTCTTTCTCAGTTTTCGATCGACCTGGTTTAGGTATCAGTACCATGTCTGTGTCATAAAAGGAGTTTGGTAGGACTCCTTCATCCCCTATTTTTTCAAATAATTTATATAGCATTGGGGCTAATTGTTCTTTAAATGTTTGGTAGAATTCACATATAAATCCATCTGGTCCAGGGTATTTTTTCCTGGGGAGTTGATTAATAGCTTGTTCTATTTCTTTTTCTGAAATGGGACTATTTAAGCAATTTATCTCCTCCTCTGTTAATCTAGGGAGCCTATATTTTTGGAGGAAGTCATCCATTTCACTTAAGTTATCAAATGTATTGACATAAAGTTGGGCAAAGTAACTCCTTATTATTTCTCTAATTTCCTCTTCATTGGTGGAAAGATCCCCCTTTTCATTTGTAAGACTAACAATTTGATTTTCCTCTTTCTTTTTTTCTGATCAGATTTAACAAAGGTTTATCTATTTTATTGGCTTTTCCATAAAACCAACTCTTGGTTTTATTTATTAATTCAATAGTTTTTTTACTTTCAATATTATTGATTTCTCCTTTTAATTTTTGTATTTCAAGTGTAATTTTTGGTTGGGGGTTTTTAATTTGGTCTTTTTCTAGCCTTTTAAGTTGCAAGCCCAATTCGTTAATCTTCTCTTTCTCTATTTTCTTCAAATAAGCCTCTAAAGATATAAAATTTCCCCTTATTACTGCTTTAGCTGCATCCCACAGATTTTGGTATGATGTCTCATTGTCATTATCTTGGGTGAAATTATTAATTGTTTCTATAATTTGCTCTTTCACCCAGTCATTCTTTAAGATGAGATTATTCAGTTTCCAATTACTTTTTGGTCTATTTATCCCTAACTTTTTACTGAATATAGCTTTTATTGCATTGTGATCTGAGAAGAAGGCATTTATTATTTCTGCCTTCCTACATTTAATTTTGAGATCTTTATGTCCTAATACATGGTCAATTTTGGTATAGGATCCATGAACTGCTGAGAAGAAAGTATATTCCTTTCTATTGCCATTCAGTTTTCTCCAAAGGTCTATCATACCTAGTTTTTCTAATGTTCTATTTACTTTTTTAATTTCTTTCTTGTTTGTTTTGTGGTTTGATTTGTCTAAATCTGAGAGTGCAAGGTTGAGATCTCCCACTACTATAGTTTTACTGTCTATTTCTTCTTGCAACTCTCTTAACTTTTCCTTAAAAAAGTTAGATGCTATACCACTTGGTGCATATATGTTTAGTATCGATATGGCTTCATTATTTATGCTACCTTTCTGCAGGATATAGTTTCCTTCCTTATCTCTTTTAATTAGATCAACTTCTGCTTTTGCTTGATCTGAGATAAGGATTCCTACCCCTGCTTTTTTGGCTTTACCTTAAGCATAATAGATTCTGCTCCAACCTTTCACCTTTACTCTGTATGTATCTCCCTGCTTTAAGTATGTTTCCTGCAGACAACATATTGTAGGGTTCTGATTTTTGATCCAGTCTGCTATCCGTCTCCTTTAGATGGGAGCGTTCATCCCATTCACATTTACAGTTAAAATTACTAATTCTGTATTTCCTGCCATCATATTATCCCCAGATTATGCTTTTTCCCTTGAACCCCCTGAACCCCTTCCCCAATATTAATTTATAGCCCCCCTTGTGATGCACAGCCCTCCCTTTTTTTTTTAGTATCCTTCCCCCCTCCCTCCACGTCCCTTGCCTTATTCTCCTTTTCCTTTTCCCTTTTCCTCTCCCCCCTTTTAATGAGGTGAGAGAGAATTCTCTGAAAAACAAATATGACAATTATTTACTCTTTGAGCCTCTTCTGATGAGAGTAAGATTTACACAATGATTCTCCCCCTCTCTAAATTCCCTCAGATATGGCGTATTCTCTATGCCTCTTCCTGGGATGTAGTTTTCCTCTTTTTATCACACCCTCCCCTTTTTCTGATACTACCCCCTTCCCTTTACTACACCCCCTCCTTTTTTTTTCTTTTATATCAGTAAAATCAAATTATCCATGCATACTTTCTATATACCCACAACAGAGTTACAGTTCTCAAGGGTTCTGTGTACCTTTTTCTGTTTCTCTTCAGTCCTGTGGATGTAGATCAAATTTTTTGTTTAAGTCTGTTTTTTTTCTTAGAAACATATGGAATTCCTCTGTTTCATTGAATAGCCATCTTCTTCCATGGAAAAAGATGCTAAACTTAGCTGGTTAGTTTATTCTTGGTTGCAATTCTTGATCTTTTGCCTTTTGGAATATCAGGTTCCAGGCCCTTCTATCTTTTAATGTGGAGGCAGCCAGATCTTGTGTGACCCTTATTGTGGCACCTTGGTATTTAAATTGTTTTTTTCTAGCTGCTTGCAGGATTTTCTCCTTTGTGTGGTAATTCTGCAGCTTAACCACAATATTCCATGGTGTTCTTTTTTTAGGGTCTATTTCTGAAGGAGTTCGATGAATTCTTTCAACATCTACTTTCCCCTCTGTTTCTATTATCTCTGTTATCTATTATCTCTGGACAGTTCTCTTTTTCCGGTAAAATAGATTCTAGGTTCTTTTTTTAGTCATAGTTTTTGGGAAGTCCGATGATCCGCAGATTATCTCTCCTAGATCTATTTTCCAGGTCTATAGATTTTCCCAGTAAGTATTTGACGTTGTTCTCCAACTTCTCATTTTTTTTGTTTTGTTTGACTGATTCTTGGGTTCTCTATGAATCATTCATTTCTATTTGTTCCATCCTGACTTTTAAGGAGTTATTTTCTTCTTTCACAGTTTTTAGTTCTTTTTGTAAATGCCCAATTTCATTTTTAAATGAATTATTTTGCTCTATTGAATTTTTTCCATTTCCCTAATTTTTTTTGAGAATTATTTTCTTTTTTCAATTCAGAAATCCTATTTTCTTGGGCTTTTTTATCTTCTCCAATTCAATAATCCTATTTTCTTGTGATTTTTTTACCTTTTCTAATTCACTAATTTTGTTTCCCTGCATCTCCTGTGAATTCTTTATTTTTTCCAACTCCAATTTCAGGACGTTGTTATTCTCTATCATAGCTTCCCTTTCCTTTCCCCATTTTTCTTCAAACTCTCTTAACTTTTTAATAGTCTCTTCATGGAGAGAGTTATGTGATGGGGGGCAGGAATCGTTCTCCTTTAGGTTGTTATCTGCTGACTCTCTGCTGTTAACATCCTCAGGGTTGGATACCTGCTCTTTCTCTGTGTAGAAGGAATCTATTGTTTTTTTGGGCTTCTTGCTCATACTTAAAAATTTTTTTGGAGTCTGTCCCTGGGGTAGGAAATTATTTATTTATTTCTTTACCAGCTTCCTCCCAGACTGGATGGATGCAGTGGCCCTTGTGCCTCAGCTAAGAGAGAGCTCTGGGAGAGAGTTTCCCACCCCCTCCCTGGAAGTGCCTCAGAGGTGACCAGTACTGCTGTGCCCTGAGGGCACTGTGTTTTAGCGGCTTCCCTGAGGTTGAGACTGAACAGTAAAGGCAACTAAAAGCCTAGCCTATGCATCCCGGTGGGGCGTGGATGTCTGCAGCAGGTGACGTGAAAAGCCCCTGGGCTCAAACTGGGAAGTGTCTGCCAGAAACCACTGTCCCTAGTTCAAAGGTTCCGCTTCTCTGGGACTTCCGTTCCACAGCCTCAGCCAAGCCAGGCACTATGAGTTACCGCCCCACGCACTCTTCAATCTCTTAATTACCCTGATGCGAAAGCCTGGATTGCCTATGTTGGCCACACCCCTGGTGCAGAGATCTGCTGAGTCACCCCTGGAATCCTGGAAGATCCAATCTAGTTTTAAATTTTAAAGTGGCTTATATTTCTCCTCTGAACTGCTCTTTTATAAGCAGAGAAGAGCTAACAGCCTGTGCCAGATTCTTTTATCTCGGTGGATTCTCTGATCCCAGAGCCCTCCCCAGTGCAATTGGCACAGTGTGCCACTACCCCACCGTCTGCACTGGCCTTTTTTCTTCCTCCCCTGGGAGCTGACCTTTCCTGCTGACACTCCAGATTCTCTTCAGCTGGTAAGTCCTGCTTCCAGTCCTTGTGGATTCTATCAGTCCAACGCTATTTCTGTGGCTGATTAAATCTAGTTGGTTGTGAGGGAAGAAAGGAGCTTACACAGTGGCGTGTATCTTCTCCACCATCTTTCTATTCACCTATTCTTTTCATTTTTTTCAAGAATTATAAACCTACATATGCTTGATAACAGAGAAAAGTGAGGAAGTTGCCCAAGAAATCTCCAGTTTCAAATTAGTATGCCAGAAATTAGATATGGACCCACAGTTAACACTATATACCAAGATAACATCAAAATGGATCCATGATTTAGGCATAAAGAATAAGATCATAAATAGATTAGAGGAACAGAGGATAGTTTACCTCTCAGACCTGTGGAGGAGGAGGGAATTTATGACTAGAGAAAAACTAGAAATCATTATTGATCACAAAATAGAAGATTTTGATTACATCAAACTAAAAAGTTTCTGTACAAACAATATTAATTCAAACAAGATTAGAAAGGAAGTAACAAATCGGGAAGATATTTTTATAATTAAAGGTTCTGATAAAGGTCTCATTTCCAAAATATATAGAGAATTGATCCTAATTTTTTAAGAAATCAAACCATTCTCCAATTCATAAATAGTCAAAGGATATGAACAGACAATTCTCAGAAAATGAAATTGAAACAATATCCACTCATGTGAAAGAGTGTTCCACATCACTACTGATCAGAGAAATGCAAATTAAGACAACTCTGAGATATCACTACACACCTGTCAGAATGGCTAAGATGACAGGAACAAATAATGATGAATGTTGGAGGGGATGTGGGAAAACTGGGACACTAATGCATTGTTGGTGAAGTTGTGAAAGAATCCGGCCATTTTGGAGAGCAATCTGGAACTATGCCCAAAAACTTATCAAACTGTGCATACCCTTTGATCCAGCAGTGCTACTACTGGGCTCATATCCCAAAGAAATACTAAAGAGGGGAAAGGGACCTGTGTGTGACAAAATGTTTGTAGCAGCTCTTTTCATAGTGACTAGAACCTGGAAGATGAGTGGATGTCCATCAATTGGAGAATGGTTGGGTAAATTATGGTATATGAAGGCTATGGAATATTATTGCTCTGTAATAAATGACCAGCAGGATGAATTCAGAAAGGTTGTAGAGACTTGCATGAACTAATGCTGAGTAAAATGAGCAGAACCAGAACATCACTATAAACTTCAACAACAATACTGTATGAAGATGTATTCTGATGGAAGTGGATATCTTCAACATAAAGAAGATCCAACTCATTTCCAGCTGATCAATGACTGACAGAAACAACTACACCCAGAGAAGGAACACTGGGAATTGAATGTAAAATATTAGCACTACTGTCTATCTACCCAGGTTACTTATACCTTTGGAATCCAATACTTAACGTGCAACAAGAAAATTGGATTTACACACATACATTATATGTAGGTTATACTGTAACACATGTAAAATGTATGAGATTGCCTGTCATCTAGGGGAGGGAGTAGAGGGAGGGAGGGGAAAATCTGGAAAAGTGAATACAAGGGATAACGTTATTAAAAAATTACTCATGCATATATACTGTCAAAAATGTATAATTATAAAATTAATAAAATAAAATAAAATAAATAAATATCCAGTTTTGCCCAGAAACACTATTAAATCAAGACTCTAAACATATTTTTGAAGGGACAGAAAAGATGTAGTGAAATCATTTTCTAGCTAAAAACAACATTAAAAGACTTCAGGAAATATCTGTCGCTCTTGGACAAAGAGGAGAGTACACTCTGTCACAAGTGGTATCTGGGCAAATTAATGAGATGCATGTATTCAGTCCACAGATTAAGAGCTAGAACTTTTAACCCTGTCTCAGAAGGCTAGTGGCACAGCAGCACAGAAGCAATATTTCATGTTTCCTACGAAAGACAAATTTCCAGGCCAAGAGCAGAAAATCAATGATTAAAACCCTTGCTCTAAAGCTGGAACACTTAGGATATTACCCTCTGTGCCACAAGATCGAGCATAATTTTTAAAATGAACAAAAAATAGGAAAAAAAGAGCCTTGAGTATAGAAAGTTAGTGTGATAAATATGAAAAATCTAAAAGACAAACTCTTAAAATAATGCTGTAAAAATGCTTACATGCAAAAACTTAAAGGGAAATTTGAACTGGTTTTAAGCACACCAAACACACACACACACACACACACACACACACACACAAAAAAAAACCCTTCCTGAAAGAACACCAAAAGGATGTTAAAAGTCAAAAAGACATATAAAAAGAATGTAAGGTAAAAATCAACAGCATGAAAAAATGAAGCGCAAAAATTAACCGCAAGAATTTTTTATTAAAAATATGATTGAGTGTTTCTTCAGGAACAGAGCCAAGATCGTGGAGGTGACACATATTTCTCTCTGATCTTCTTTACAACTAGCACAATTATTACAAAATCCAGCTTCTGAATTAATTCTCGATGGGCAGAACCCACAAATATTGGGAGTGAAACAAATTATCAGCAGAAGGTAATTTCAAAGATCACTAAAAAATGTCTGTTTCAATTGGAAATGGGAAGGAGGCTTCCAGGGCAACCAGTACAAACAGCAGTGCAGACAGCTAAGAGTCCTAGGGTAGAAAAATTAAGGGAGGAAACAGACCAGAAAGATCTGTTCCAGTTTCCCCATATCCCCTGCAACATTCATCATTAAAAAGATTTTTTTTTGGGGGGGGAGCCAAGATGGTGAAGAAGATACATGTAAATTTGTAAGTTCCCTTCTTCCCTCAATACGAATTAGTTAAATCAGTCTCAAAAATAATGCTGCACTGATAAAAATCACAAGGATTAGAAGCAGAACTTACCAGCTGAAGAGAATCTGGAATTTTATCAGAAAAGGTTGGTTCTGTGGGGAGGAAAAAAAATCCCAGCATAGACAGGGTTAGGTGCTAGTACACTGTGCCAATCGAGCTGGGGAGAACTCTGGGATCAGAGAAGCCATTGAGATAGAGGAATCTGGCACAGGCTGTTAGTTCTTCTCTGCTTATAAAACAGCAGTTCAAAAGAGAAATCAAGCCACGTTAAAATATAAAGCCAGATCCTAAATCCACCCCAATCCGGAAGTGACCTAACAGATCTCAGCACAGCTTTCCGCTGCCCGGGGCTTCTCCTTGGGATAGTTGAGAGCCTGAACAGTGGGGACACAGATGGAAGCAGCCTCCAATCCACATAGTGTGGGGCTCAGCCTGAGGCAATGGATTCTAGCAGCAAAGGAATTCCCAGGGAAGCAGAATTCCCAGAGAAGCAGGACCTTTGAAGTAGGGACTGTGGTTTCCAGGCAAACACTTCTGGTTTGAGCACAGGGGCTTTTCACAAGAGCTGCTAATATCCACAGCCCCACAGGAGGCATTGACTGGGGTTTGTGACACTTACACTGTTCAGTCTTAAACCTCAGGGCAGTTGCTAGTCCACACAGTGGGGTCATTCACTGGGCATTCCTTGAAGCTACAGTGGAGTTAACCACCTCTGAGTCATTTCAGGGGAGGGGGGAGGGGAACTCTCTCCCAGATATCTCTCTTAGATCAGGCACTGGACTTGCTGCATCCATCCCATCTGGAAGGAAGCTAGTAAATAAATAAACTTCTTAGCCCAAGGTCAAACCCCAACAGATTTTTTAAAATGAGTAAGAAGCTGAAGAGAACGATTAACACCTTCTACACAGAGAAAGAGCAAGTATCAAACTTCGAGGAAGCTAACAGCAGAGAGTCTGCAGATAACACCCTAAAGGGGAATGATACCTGCCCCCCATCACATAACTCTCTCCTAGAAGAGAATATTAAAAAGTTAAGAGAGTTTGAAGAAAAATGGGGAAAGGAAAGAGAAGCTATAATAGAGAATAACAATGTCCTGAAACTTGAAGTGGAAAAAATAAAGAATTCACAGCAGGTGCAGGGAAACAAAATTTGTGAATTAGATAAGGTTAAAAAATCACAGGAAAGTAGGATATCTGAATTGGAAAAAAAAAAATAACTCACTAAAAAAAATTAGTGAAATGGAAAAAAAATTAAACAGAGCAAAATAATTCATTTAAAAACTCAATTGGACATACACAAAAAGAACTAAAAAATGTGAATAAAGAAAATAACTCATTAAAAATCAGGACTGAACATATAGAAATGAATGATTCATTGAGAAACCAAGAATCAGTCAAAAAAAATATGAAAAGCTAGAGAATAATGTCAAATACTTACTGTAAAAATCTATAGACCTGGAAAATAGATCTAGGAGAGATAATCTGAGGATCATTGCACTTCCCAAAAACTATGATCAAAAAAAAAAAAAGAGCCTAGGTTCTATTTTACAGGAAACCATCAAAGAGAACTGTCCAGAGATAATAGAAACAGAAGGGAAAATAGGCGTGGAAAGAATTCATTGGACACCTTCTGAAAAAGACCCTAAAAAAAGTCTTACGAATGAAAAGGGGGATCTTTTACCCAATGAAGAGGAAATTAGAGAAATAATAAGGAGTTACTTTGCCCAACTTTATGCCAATAAATTTGATAACTTAAGTGAAATGCATGACTACCTCCAAAAATGTTGGCTTCCTAGATTAACAGAGGAGGAGGTAAACTGCTATAATAGTCCCATTTCAGAAAAAAGAACAAGCTATTAGTCAACTCCCCAGAAAAAAATTCCCAGGACCAGATGGATTTACATGTGAATTCTACCAAACATTTAAAGAACAATTAGCACCAATGTTATATAAACTATTTGAAAAAATAGGGGATGAAGGAGTCCTACCAAACTCCTTTTATGACACAGACATGGTACGGATAACTAAACCAGGTAGATCAAAAACTGAGAAAGAAAACTATAGAACAATTTCCTTAATGAATATTGATGCTAAAATCTTAAGTAAAATATTAGCAAAAAGACTTCAGAAAATCATCCCCAGGATAATACACTATGATCAAGTAGGTTTTATACCAGGAATGCAGGGCTGGTTTAATATTAGGAAAATTATTTGTATAATTGACCATATCAATAATTAATTTAATAAAAACCATATCATCATCTCAATAGATGCAGAAAAAGCATTTGATACAATACAACAGCCATTCCTACTAAAAACACTTGAGAGTATAGGAATAAATGGACTATTCCTTAAAATAATAAGGAGCATATATTTAAGGCTGTCAGTAAGCATAATATGTAATGGAGATAAACTGGAACCTTTTCCAGTAAGAACAGCATTGAAACAAGTTTGCCCACTATCACCATTACTATTCAATATTATATTAGAAATGCTAGGCTCGACAATAAGAGTCAAGAAAGAGATTAAAGGAATAAGAGTAGGTAATGAGGAAATCAAACTGTCACTCTTTGCAGATAATATGATAGTATACTTAGAGAACCCCAGAGATTCTAATAAAAAGTTATTAGAAATAATTCACAACTTTAGCAAAGTTACTGGATACTAAATAAATCCACATAGATCCTCAGCATTTTTATGCATCACCAACAAAATGCAACAGCAAGAGATACAAAGAGAAATTCCATTCCAAACAAATATTGAGAGTATAAAATATTTGTGAATCCATCTAGCAAAGAAAAGTCAGGAATTATATGAGCAAAATTACAAAACACTTGCCACAAAAATAAAGTCAGATTTAAATAATTGGAAAGACATTCAGTGCTCTTGGATAGGCCGAGTGAATATAATCAAGACGACAATACTCCCCAAACTAATCTATTTATTTAGTGCTATACCAATCAGACTCCCAAGAAACTATTTTAATGACCTAGAAAAAATAACAACAAAATTCATATGGAAGAATAAAAGGTCGAGAATTGCAAGAGAATTAATGAAAAAAAAAGTCAGATGAAGTTGGCTGAGGTGTACCTGATCTAAAGCTATATTATATAGCAGCTCACCAAAACCATTTGGTATTGGCTAAGAAATAGACCAGTCAATCAGTGGAACAGATTGGGTACAAAAAAGGGTACATCTATAGTAATCTAATCTTTGACAAACCCAAAGATACCAACATTAGGGACAAAAATTCATTATTCGGAAGAAACTGTTGGGAAAACTGGAAATTAGTATGGCAGAAATTAGATATGGATCCACACTTAACACCATATACCAAGATAAGATCAAAATGGGTCCATGATTTAGGCATAAAGAATGACACCATAAATAGATTAGAGAAACAGAGGATAGCCTACCTCTCAGACCTGAGGAGAAGGAAGGAATATATGACCAGAGGAGAACTAGAGATCATTATTGATCACAAAATAATAGATTTTGATTACATCAAACTAAAAAGTTTCTGTACAAACAAAACTAATGCAAACAAGATTAGAAGGGAAGTAACAAATTGGGAAAACATTTTTACTGTTAAAGGTTCTGATAAAGGCCTCATTTCCAAATTATATAGAGAATTCACCCTAATTTATAAGAAATCAAACCATTCTCCAATTCATAAATGGTCAAAGGATATGAACAGACAATTCTCAGATGATGAAATTGAAACTATTTCCACTCATATGAAAGAGTGGTCCAAATCACTACTGATCAGAGAAATGCAAATTAAGACAACTCTGAGATACCATTACACACCTGTCAGATTGGCTATGATGATAGGAAGAAATAATGATGGATGTTGGAGGGGATGTGGGAAAACTGGGACACTGATGCATTGTTAGTGAAGTTGTGAAAGAATCTGCCTATTCTGGAGAGCAATTTGGAATTATGCGAAATAAGTTATCAAACTGTGCATACCCTTTGATACAGCAGTGCTACTACTGGGCTCATATCCCAAAGAAATACTAAAGAGGGGAAAGGGCCTTGTATATGCCAAAATGTTTGTTGTTGCTCTTTTCATAGTGGCTAGAAACTGGATAATGAATGGATGTCCATCAATTGGAGAAGGGTTGGGTAAATTATGCTATATGAATATTATGGAATATTATTGCTCTGTAATAAATGACCAGCAGGATGAATTCAGAAAGGTTGTAGAGACTTGCATGAACTAATGCTGAGTAAAATGAGCAGAACCAGAAGATCACTATACACTTCAACAAAAATACTGTATGAAGACGTATTCTAATGGAAGTGGATATCTTCAACTTAAAGAAGAGCCAACTCACTTACAGTTGATCAGTGATGGACAGAACAGCCAGAGAGGGAACACTGGGAATTGAATGTAAACTGTTAGCACTACTGTATTTCTATCCAGGTTACTTATACCTTAATGTGGAACAAAAAAATTGGATTTATACACATATATTGTATGTAGGTTATACTGTAACACATGTAAAATGTATGGGATTGCCTGTCATCTACGGGAGGGAGTAGAGGGAGGGAGGGAAAAATTGGAAAATGAATACAAGGGATAATGTTATAAAAAAAATACTCATGCATATATACTGTCAAAGAATGTTATAAGTATAAAATTAATAAAAAATTAAATTAAATTAAATTTTTAAAAAAAGTTAAAAAAAAAAAAGATCTGTTTAAATCATCAAAAGGAGAGAGAGGCAGCAAGCACAAACAGCTGACCACAAATGCAGCGCAAACAGAAACAAGCCCCTGGTCAGAGAAGTCTCAATGTGGTGAATAATTTGGAAAAATGAATACAAGGGATAATGTTATTTAAAAAAAAAATTACTCATGTATATATACTGTCAAAAAAATTATAATTATAAAATTAAAAAAATAAAAAAAATAGCCAGGTGTAAAGTCCAAATCCTTTATTATCTCCTTCACAATCTACTTTCCTTGCCTGGGGCCTGGGCCACCTTTCTGGAGGGACTTTCAGACTGGCCTTGGTCTTGGTGGGAGAAATTCAGGAGGCCAGACCAGCCACAGTGCTGAGAGATGATGTGATTGGATCTGGCTCTGAGTCTGAGTCCTAGCTTATATGCTTTACACTGAGTATAAACAAATCATTATATCATTAGCAAAACCTTATTTGTTGTAAGATTAAATCAATCATATTGAACTGAGAGAACTATTGATCATCATGCTAAACTAGATAACCACTGTCTCATCAATTCCATGGAATTAGCATCTTGTCAGAATCCTTGTTTTAAGTATAGAGTTCTGGCCCATAACAGAGAAGGGTAGGCCAAATAGAAGGGAAAAGAGAAATAGTAGGGGAAAGTTATAAGAAAGGGGGAGGGTCTCTAAAGGGAGAAGACTGCTTGAGGCAAGTAGTGCTCATACTGAGGAGGAGGGATAGGGGAAAAGGAAAGAGAAAAGTATAATTTGGGGTTAATATGATGGTGGAAAATACAGAATTGGTAGTTTAGTTGTAAATGTGAATGGGGCGAACTCTCCCATAAGACATAAGACTGGATTAAAAGCCAGAATTTTTTAATAAGTTGTTTACAAGAAACACATTTAGAGCACAGTGATACATACAGAGTAAAAGCAAAAGGCTAGAGTAGAATCTATTATGCTTCAGCTGAAGTAAAAAAAAAAAAAAAAAAAAAATTAAAAAAAAGCAAGGGTAGCCATTCTCATCTCAGATCAAACAAAAGCAAAATTTGATCAGATTAAAAGAGATAAGGAGGACAATATATCTTGCTAAAGGGTCCAATAGGTAATTAAGCAATATAAATATTAAACATATATGCACCAAGTGATGTGGCATCTAAATTCCTGAA
Source organism: Sminthopsis crassicaudata (assembly GCF_048593235.1). Lineage (NCBI taxonomy): Eukaryota > Metazoa > Chordata > Mammalia > Dasyuromorphia > Dasyuridae > Sminthopsis > Sminthopsis crassicaudata. Next base: position 174,160,747 of record NC_133618.1, on the reverse strand, counting down.
GGAGAATTGCAAAAACAAATAGACAGCAAAACCATAATAATAGTAGATCTCAACCTTGCATTCTCAGAACTAGATAAATCAAACCATAAAATAAATAAAAAATAAGTTAAAGAGGGAACTAGAATACTAGAAAATTAGGTATGAAAGGAGTATGCTTTCTTCTCAGCAGTTCATGGAACATATACAAAAATTGACCATAAATTAAGACATAAAGACCTCAAAATTAAATGTAGAAAGGCAGAGATACTAAACACATTTCTTTCACATCATGATGCAATAAAAACTACATTCAATAAAAAGTCAGGGAAAATAGACCAAAAAGAAATTGGAAATTAAATAATCTCATCCTAAAGAATGAATGGGTGAAACAGCAAATCATAGACATAATCAATAATTTTAAGAGAATGACAATAGTGAGACAACATATCACAATTTGTGGAATGCAAGCAAAGTGGTAATAAAGAGAAATTTTATGTCTCTAGGTGCTTACTTGCATAAAACAGTGAAAGAGAAGATCAATAAATTGGGCTTGCAACTAAAAAAACCTAGAAAAAGAACAAATTAAAAACCCCTAATCAATTACCAAACTTGAAATTCTAAAAATAAAAGAAGAGATCAATAAACGTGAAACAAACAAAAAAAAAAATGTTGAATTATTAAATAAAAGTAAGAGTTGTTTTATGAAAAAAAAAAACTAAATATTTAGCTAATTTGATAAGAAAAAGAAAAGAGGAAAATCAAATTGAAAAAATCCCCAAGAACACATGGATTTACATGTGAATTCTACTAAACATTTAAAGAGCAATGAACTCTAATACCATATAAACTATTTGAAAAAATAGGGAATGAAGGAGTCCTACCAAACTCCTTTTATGATACTGACATCATACTGATACCTAAACCAGGTAGGACAAAATCAGAGAAAGAACATTATAGACTAATCTCCCTAACAGATATTGATGCAAAAAATCTTAAACAAATTATTAGTATAGAGATTACTAATAATCATCCCCAGGATAATACACCAGAACCAAGTAGGATTTATACGAGGAATAGAGGGCTGGTTCAATATTAGGAAAATGACCATAATTGACTATGTAAATAAGCAAATTTACAAAAAATCTTATGATTAAGATTAGAAGGGAAGCAATAAACTGAGAATACATTTTTATAACCGAAGGATCTTATAAAAGCCTCATTTCTAAAATACATAGAGAATTGACTCAAATTTACAGTAGTTCAAGCCATTCTTCAATTGATAAATGATCAAAGGATATGAAAAGCCAATTTTCAGATGAAGAAATTTAAACCATTTCTAGCCACATGAAAAGGTAGTCCAAATCAATATTGATCAGAGAAATGAAATCAATACAACTCTGACATATCAATATATACCTGTCAGATTGGCTAAGATGACAGAAAAAGGTAATGACAAATGTTGGAGGGGATGTGGTGAAACTGAAACACTGATACATTATTGGAGGTATTGTAAAAGGATCCAACCATTCTGGAGAGCAGTTTGGAACTATGCTCAAAAAGTTATCAAATTGTGCATATCCTGTTACCCAGCAGTGTTGCTACCAGGTTTGTTTCCCAAAGAAATCTTAAAGAAGGGAAAGGGACCTGTATGTGCAAGAATGTTTGTGGCAGCCCTCTTTGTGGTGGCCAGAAACTGGAAACTGTGTGGATGCCCATCAATTGGAGAATGGCTGAATAAATTGTGGTATATGAATATTATGGAATATTATTGTTCTGTAAGAAATGACCAGAAAGAAGACTTCAGAGAGGCTTTAACAGACCTACAAGAACTGATGCAATGTGAAATGAGCAGAACCAGGAGATTATTATACACAGCCACAATAAGATAACACAATGATCAATTCTGGTAGATGTAGGACTTCCAGCCAAGATGGCAGAGAGGAGGCAAACAGCTGCTGGAGCTCACGTTTGCTCTCAGAATTTACTTCATGACAAGCCTCAGAATTAATACTTGACCAGAAAAGAAACCCACAAATAAAGACCAACAGAAGACATCCTTGAAATTCGCCAGAAAAGGTTTGTGTTTGCTCGGGGAAGAAAATGAACAGACTGGGCACAGCTTGTGGGCAAGCAGCCAGAGCAAGGCAGGCAGCTCACATTACTCAGAGCAGAGGGGGAGGGGTGTGATCTCTTCTATTTCTGCTATACAACCTGTAACCCACTGTGGATATTGTGTCTTGGCAGCAAGCCAGGAGCAGCAGAGAAGGTGTAAACACCAAAGGTAAAGAATAAAACCCCGAAAGCTAGTGTCTATCAGAACTTGTCCACCCCCACCCCCACCTGGAGTGATTCAGCATGTTCTTAGAGCCTCAGAGTGCAGACACAGCACAGTCATGACTGTCCTGTTAGTTCCTCACTGCTGTCTCTCGAAGTGTGTAGAGTTAGACTGGTAACACCAGCCAGCCCCATCCCCCTGCCCCCTCGAAACAGACCAATTGTTTCTCTTGTCAATTTGTTTTCTTCAATTTCCACTCTGACAAAAGGAACAAAAAATTTAAAAGGGGTCTAACCATTGACAGCTTCTGTATGGATAGAGAGCAGACTTCAAACCCTAAGGAGACTAAAAGCAGACTATTTCCAGAGGAATCCCCTAAGGGGGAAATGATCTGCTTTTTAATACAGAAGATTCTCATAGAGGAAATCAAAAAGGCTCTCACAAGAGAGCTAGAAGAGAAATGGGAAAATAAAAGGGAAGCTTGGAAAGAGAGTCTGGAGAAGTCATCCCAGGCATTTAAAGACAGAGTGGATAAAGAAAACAAATCATTGAGAAATAAAATTAGTGAGTTGGAAAAAAGAAAACAGCTCTCTAAAAAATTAAAATGGATGAAATGGAACAAATTTCCATAGAAGAAAAAAACTCACTTAAAAACTCAATTGGACAATTACAAAAAGATATAAAAAAAGTAAGTAAAGAAAATACATCATTGAAAATTAAACTCGAACAAGTAGAAATGAATGACTCAAGGAAAAACCAAGAAGCAGTCAAGCAAAACCAGAAAAATGAAACAATGAAAAAGAATGTCAAGTAACTTATTGGAAAGACAACAGACCTGGAAAACAGATTCCCTGAAAAATGTGAGGGAAAAAAAAAAGAGCCTGGATACTATTTTCAGGAAATTATCATAGAGAACTGTACAGACGTTTTAGAAACCGAGGGTAAAATACATTGAAAAAATTAATCGATCACATACTGAAAGGGACCCTAAAATCAAAACGCCAAGAAATGTAGTGGCCAACTTCAAGAACCATCAGATGAAGGAAAAAATATTGGAAGCTGCTAGAAAAATGCAATTCAGATATGGAGGAGCCACAATAAGGATAACTCAGAATCTAGCAGCATCCATATTAAAGAAACAAAGGGATTAGAATATGATATTCTGAAATGATAAGGAACTTCATATGCAGTCAAGAATAACTTACTCAGCAAAAATGAGCATAATTTTCCAGGGAAGAAGATGGACATTTAACAAAACAAATTAATTCCTTCCATTCTTGATGAAAAAACCAGATCTATGCAAAATGTTCGATCTTCAAATACAAAACTCAAGAAATTTCTAAAAAGGTAAAAAGAAATTTTGAGAACTATATTTCAACCATAAAGATCTGTAAAAAACACATGTATAATTTGTCCTAGAAACTAGAAATGGAAAGGAAATTATATTATAAAAAAAGGGTAAAGTGATGGTACTACATCTCATGAAGAGGCAAAGGTAACCTATTATATCTGAGAGAAAGAAAGGAGGGGGATGAACATAGTGTGTACCAATAGAAATATCTGATTTATGGTGAAACTTCTTCCACTTCATTGAAAAGTGGGAGGGAAGGAATAAGCTAAGGGGAAGGGAATACAGAAATTGTGAGGAAAAGGGGTAAAATAAGGGGAGGAAGTTTAAGGTGGGGGAGTGATATTAAAAAGGGAGGGCTTTGAGAAGCAAGAGGTGCTCAAAAGTTTAACACTGGAGAGGGAGGTAAAAGGGAAGGAAAGGAGAAAAGCATAAGCAGGGGTTAACAGGATGGCAAGCAATATAGAATTAGTCATTCTAACTATAAATGTGAATGGGGTAAACTCCTCCATAAGGAGGAAGCAGTTAGCAGATTGAATTAAAAGCCAGAATCCTACAATATGTTGTTTACAGGAAAACATCTGAAACAAAGTGATACATTCAGAATAAAAGTAAAAAGGAGAGCAGAATCTACTATGCCAAAAAAGCAGGAGTAGCCATCCTCATCTCAGATCAAGCAAAAACAAAAATTAATCTAATTAAAAGAGATAAGGAAGGGCATTATATCTTGCTAAAGGGTAGCATAGATAATGAAGCAGTATCAATATTAAACACATACACACCAAGTGGTGCAACATCTAAATTCTTAAAAGAAAAATTAAGAGAGCTGCAAGAAGAAATAGACAGCAAAAGGATAATAGTGGGAGATCTCAACCTTGCACTCTCAGAATTACATAAAGCAAACCACAAAATAAATAAGAAAGAAGTCAAAGAGGTAAATAGAATACTAGAAAAGTTTGATATGATAGATCTTTGGTGAAAGCTAAATGGAGACAGAAAGGAGTACACTTTCTTCTCAGCAGTTCATGGAACCTATACAAAAATTGATCATATACTAGGACATAAAAACCTCAAAATCAAATGCAGTAAGGCAGACATAGTAAATGCATCCTTTTCAGACAACAATGCAATGAAAATTATATTTAATGAAAAGCCAGGGGAAAATAGACCAAAAAGTAATTAGAAACTAAATAATCTTATACTAAAGAATGATTGGGTAAAACAGCAAATCATAGACATAATTAATAACTTCACCCAAGAAAATGACAATAATGAGACATCATACCAAAATTGTGGGATACAGCCAAATCAGTAATAAGGGGAAGTTTTATATATCTAGAGGCCTACTTGCATAAAATAGAAAAAAGAGAAGGTCAAGGAATTGGTCTTACAACTAAAAATGCTAGAAAAGGAACAAATTAATAACACCCAGAAAAACACGAAACTTGAAATTCTCAAAATAAAAGGTGAGATTAGTAAAATTGAAAGTAAAAAAAGTATCGAATTAATTAATAAAACTAAGACTTGGTTCTATGAAAAAAAAAAACAAAATAGACAAACTTTTAGTAAATCTGATTAAAAAAAAAGAAAAGAGGAAAAAAAATTGCTAGTCTTAAAAATGAAAAGGGAGAAGTCACCACAAATGAAGAGGAAATTAAAACAATAGTTAGGACGTACTTTGCTCAACTTTATGCCAATAAATTTGATAACCTAAATGAAATGGAAGAATAATTTCAAAAATAAAACTTGCCCAGATTAACAGAGGAAGAAGTAAATAGTCTAAATAGTCCCATTTCAGAAAAAGAAATAGAACAAGCTATTACACAACTTCCTAAGAAAAAATCCCCAGGACCAGATGGATTTCCATGTGAATTCTACCAAAAATTTAAAGAACAATGAACTCCAATGCTATATAAACTAATTGACAAAATATGGATTGAAGGAGTCCTACCAAATTCCTTTTTGACACAGACATGGTATTGATACCTAAACCAGGTAGACTGAAAACAGAGAAAGAAAATTATAGACCAATCTCCCTAATGAATATTGATGCTAAATTTGTAAATAAAATAGTAGCAAAAAGACTAAAACACTATGACCAAGTGGGATTTATACCAGTAATGCAAAGCTTGTTCAATATTAGGAAAACTATTAGCATAATTGATCATTATCAATGACCAAATTAACAAAAACCATATGATCATCTCAATAGATGCAGAAAAAGCATTTGATAAAATCCAACACCCATTCCTATTAAAACACTTGAGAGTATAGGAATAAATGGACTATTCCTTAAAATAATAAAGAGCATATATTTAAAACCATTTGTAAACGTCATATTTAATGACGATAAACTAGAACCTTTCCCAGTAAGATAGGAAGTGAAACAAGGGTGCCCACTATCACCATTACTATTCAACATTGTACTAGAAACGCTAGCCTCAGCAATAAGAGCCAAGAAAGAGATTCAAAGAATTGGAGATAATGAAGAAATCAAACTATCACTCTTTGGAGATGACATGATGGTATACTTAGAGAACCCCAAAGACTCTGCTAAAAAGCTATTAGAAATAATTCAGAACTTTAGCAAAGTTGCAGGATACAAAATCAATCCACATAAAACCTCAGCATTTTTATACATTAAAAACACATTCCAACAGCAAGAGATACAAAGAGAAATTCCATTCAAAACAACTGTCAATAGTATAAAATATTTGGGAATATATCTACCAAAGGAAAGTCAGGAATTATATGAGCAAAATTACAAAACATTTACCACAAAAATAAAGTCAGATTTAAATAATTGGAAAGACATTAAGTGCTCTTGGATAGGGTGAGCAAATATAATCAAGATGACAATACTCCCTAAACTATTCTATTTATTTAGTGCTATACCAATCAGACTCCCAAGAAACTATTTTAATGACATAGAAAAACTAACAACAAAATTCATATGGAAGAACAAAAGGTCGAGAATTTCAAGGGAAATAATGAAAAAAACATCAAATGAAGGTGGCCTAGCTGTACCTGATCTAGAACTATGTTATAAAGCAGCAGTCACCAAAACCATTTGGAATTGGCTAAGAAATAGACTAGTTGATCAGTGGGATATGTTAGGTTCATAGGACAAGATAATGAATAAAAATAACAATCTAGTGTTTGACAAACCCAAAGATCCCAACTTTGGGGATAAGAATTCATTATTTGACAAAAACTGCTGGGAAAACTGGAAATTAGTCTGGCAGAAACTAGGCATGGTCCCATACTTAACACCACATATTAAGATAAGATCAAAATGGGTCCATGATGTAGGCATAAAGAACGAGATCATAAATAAAGGACCATAGAATAGTTTACCTCCCAGACTTGTGGAGGAGGAAGGAATTTGTGACCAAAGGAGAACTAGAGATCATTATTGATCACAAAATAGAAAATTTTGATTACATCAAATTAAAAAGTTTTTGTACAAACAAAACTAATGCAAATAAGATTAGAAGGGAAGTAACAAATTGGGAAAACATTTTTATAGTTAAAGGTTCTGATAAAGGCCTCATCTCCAAAATATACAGAGGATTGACTCTGATTTATAAGGAATCAAGCCTTTCTCCAATTGATAAATGGTCAAAGGATGTGAACAGACAATTTTCAGATGATGAAATTGAAACTATTTCTACTCATGTGAAAAAGTGTTCCAAATCACTATTGATCTGAGAAATGCAAATTAAGACAACTCTGAGATACCACTACACACCTGTCAGATTGGCTAAGATGACAGGAAGTAATAATGATGAATGTTGGAGGCTCTGTGGGAAAACTGGGACACTGATGCATTGTAACTGGAGTTGTGAAAGAACCTAAACTTTCTGGAGAGCAATCTGGAATTATGCCCAAAAAATTATCAAACTCTGCATACCCTTTGATCCAGCAGTGCTACTACTGGGCTTACATCCCAAGGAAATACCAAAGAAGGGAAAGGGACTTGTATGTGCCAAATTGTTTGTGGCAGCCCTTTTTTGTAGTGACTAGAAACTGGAAAATGAAGGGATGTCCATCAATTGGAGAATGGTTGGGTAAATTATAGTATATGAATATTATTAAATATTATTTTTCTGTAAGAAATAATCAACAGGATTTATACAGAGAGGTTTGGAGAGACTTACATCAACTGATGCTGACTGAAATGAGCAGAACTAGGAGATCATTATACACTTCAACAACAATAGTATATGAGGATGTATTCTGATGGAAGTGGATATCTTCAACATAGAGAAGATCTAATCCAATTCCAATTGATCAATGATGGACAGAACCACCTACACCCAGAGAAGGAACGCTGGGAAATGAGTGTAAACTATTAGCGGTTTTTTGTTTTTCTCCCCAGGTCATTTTTATCTTCTGAATCCAATTCTTCCTTTGCAATAACAACAACAAAATTCGGTTCTGCACACACACACACACACACACACACACACACACACACACACATATTGTACCTAGGATATACTCTAACATATTTAATATGTATGGGAATACCTGACATCTAGGGGAGGTGGTGGAGGAAAGGAAGGGAAAAATTTAGAACAGAACGGAGTATAAGGGATAATGTTGTAAAAAATTATCTATGCACATGTACTGTCAAAAATGTTATAATTACAAAATTAATAAAAAAATTAATTTTAAAGAAATTCTGGTGGATGTGGCTCTCTTCAACATTGAGGTAATTCAGACCAGTTCTGCAGTGATGAAAAGAACCTACACCCAGAGAGAACCATGGGAATAGAGGGTAGCACACAGTATAACATTCTCACTCTGTTATTATTTGCTTGTAATTTGTTTCTTTTTTCTCAGTTTTTCTGTTTCTCGCTTCTTGATTTTTTTTTTGCACAATTGGATGGCTCTGTGGATATGTATATACATATTGGATTTGGCATGTATTTTGGCATATTTGGTACATATGCTGGGTGGGGGAAGGGATGGGAGGAAGAAAAGGAAAATTTTCAGCAGTGGATTATATAGGGGTCAATGTTGGAAAAATTACCATGCATATACTTTGTGAATAAAAAGCTTAAAAAAAATATGATTTGGAAAGGCTAGAACCAAGATGTTTAATAGTAGACAGGTTTTATCTGAATTCTTCCTGGCACGTCTCAAATCAACAACAGATCAAGCTTTTGAACTGATTTTGGAGTGACAGAATATTAGGAGGGTAACAAATTTTCAGTAGAAGATATTTTGGAAGAACTTTAGAAAAAATTTATTTCAATTAGGCATGGGGGAGGCAGGTAAGTGCAGGCTTTGTGGGGACCTAGGGTGGTGTTATATCTGAGTGCTAGGGAATCTACTAGGAGACTCTTTACCAAAATACTGCAGCATTGCCTATTATCCTGGTTCATAAGAGAGTGAATCAGCAGATTACCTGTGAGACATCCAAAGTAAATACAAAAGGAAACTATTTTCTAAATCCCAGAATAATGTGGGACTTGGTTACAGGAAGGAAAGAAGGAAGTTATCAGAACAGGCCTAGGAAAGTAAAAAGCCCTTATCACCTATAGAGGAAGATTGGGACAATCTTTGCTTTGTTCTAAGAACTGATTTCAATATTTTTAAAATGAGCAAAAAAGTTAAAAAAAAAAAAAGCTGTGATCATATATGGCTTTTTTTGGAGAAAGAGAAGAATAGAATGCAAGCTTGAACACAGTAAAAGGAAGTCGACTCCAGATGAAGCCCAAAGGGTGATGTTATTACCCATTTCAAAAGGCTTTCATGGAAGAATTAAATAGGATCTTAAAAGAGAGTTAAAAGAAATAAGGAATGGAAATGAGAATACTGCAGGAGCATTTGGAAAAGGAAACAGAAATTATCTGAAGAAAACTTCATACAAAATTCATCAAATTTCATCAAATGTATTTCATCAAATACAAAATAGACTTGATGAAATGGAAAAAGAAAACAACTCCTTGAAAAACAAAATTTGTAAAATCGAAAAAATGAATTGAACAAAACAGCTCATTAAATTTCAATTGGCCAGAAGCAGAGCCAAGATGACAGAGAGAGCACATGCTTCATTTTGAGCTCCCTTAATACCCTTACTACTGATTACAAAATTTAGTCACTAAAATAGTGCTTTACAAGTAGAATCCACGAGCATTGGGAGTACAAAAATTACTAGCAGAAGCTAATTTAAAAGATTGCCACAAAAGGTCTTCTCTTGATGGGGTGGGAGGAGGCCAGTGTAGGCTGAGGGGACTGGGGGTGGGGTGCAGTCTCCATGGGCAGAAAATTTGCAGGGAGGATTCTAAAACAGTTTTGGCTGCTCTATTTTGTTTGCAAAGCCATAAATCAGCAGAGAAGTTATACAAATGAAAATGTAGGGTGTACTCCAAGATGCCAGAGTTTCACAGGACTTGGCCACACCCACCTAGCACCAAGAGTAACTGAGCATAATCACAGTGCGGCTGCTCTCTACAGGGCAGTCGCTCTTCTGCAGTGCAGACAGTATTCACAGCCTATTCACAGCCTGTTCACAGGACAGCCAATGTCTGTCCCTGTTCTGTAGAAGAACCTTGGAACTTCCTTGGCCTAAAGGCAGACACCAAAGGCTTTTTTTAAAAATGAGTAAAAATTCAAAGCAAACTCTAATTATATATAGCTTGTATGCTGAAAGAGAATAGATTTCCAACCCTGAGGAGACTAATAGCAGACCGTCTCCAGAAAAAAAAGGGGGGGGAGGGGATATAACTGGTCCCACCCACACAAGGCTCTCCTAAAAGAAATTTATAAAAAGATCTTAAAAGAGAACTAGAAGAAAAATGGAGAAAGGGAAGGGAAGCTCTCTAAGAGAGTATGGGAAAGGCATATAATTCAATAAAAGAAAGATTTCAAAAAGAAAACAACTTCCTGAAATATGAAATGTAAAAGGTAAAGAATCCCCAGGGAAACAGAATTTGTCAATTTTAAAAGATTACTCCCAGGAAAGCAGGATTTTTTGAATTGGAAAAAAAAAATAACTCATTAAAAAGAATTGTGAAATGGGAAAAAAATTCTATAGAACAAAACATCTCATTTAAAAACTCAATTGGACACATACAAAAAGAAATAAAAAAACTAAATAAAGAAAATAACTCATTAAAAAGCAGAACTTAACAAATAGAAATGAATAATTCAATGAAAAATCAAGAATCAGTCAAGTAAAACCAAAACCAAAATGAAAATATCTACATGGAAAAACAACAGACCTGGAAAACAGATCTAGGAGAGAGAATGTAAGAATTATTGGAAAGCCTGAAAATCATGATGAAAAAAGAGCCTAGAAACTATTTTTCAGAAAATTATCAAAGACAACTACCAAATGGTATAGAATCAGAATGTAAAATAGCCATTGAAAGAATTCATCAAACACCTTCTGAAAAAGACCCCAAAATAAAAACTCCAAGGAATATTGTGACAAAACTTAAGAATTATCAGATTAAGGAAAAATATTACAAGCAGCCAGAAATAACAATTCAAATACTGAGGAGCCACAGTAAGGATCACTCAAGATCTAGTAGCTTCCACATTAAGGGATCTCAGGGCCTGGAATCTGATATTCTGAAAGGCAAAGGAACTTGGAATGCAGCCAAGAATAAACTCCCTAGCTGAGCTAAGCATTTTCTTCCAATGAAGAAGATGGACATTCAATAACACAGGTGAATTCCATTTGTTTCTAATGAAAAAACTAGAACTAAACAAAAAATTTGACCTCCAAATACAGCACTCAGGAGAAGCATAAAAAGATAAAAGAACTCTTGAGAATTGTATTTCTGTTATGGGCATACATAAAGAACTCATGTTTAATTTGATTTTAGTGTTATAATATTTAAAAAGGAATTAGAAGTGGAAAGGGAATTGTATCAGAAAAAAAGAAATGTGGAGGTAAAACAAGGGAAATTACATCTTACAAAGAGGAAAAGGCAACCTATCATATCTGAGGGAATTAAGGGAAGGGGAGGAACATTGTGTGAATCATACTCTAATCAGATTTAGCTCAAAGAGAAAATATTAGACATATTTGGTTTACAGAGAAACTTCTTTCATTTCATTAAAAAGTGAGAGAGGAAAAGGGAAAAGGAAAGGGCTAGGCTAAATAGAAGGGAACACAAACATAGTAAAAGAAAGGTATAAGAAGGAGGAGGGACTCTAAGGGAGAGGGAGGGATTTTAAAAAGGGAGGGATGCTTGAGGCAAGTGTTTTTCATAAATTTAATACTGGGGAGGGAATGAGGGGAGAAAGAAAGAGAAAAGTATAATCTAAAGATAATAAGGCAGGAAAGACAGAATTAGTAGTTTTAACTGTAAATGTTAATGGGATGAACTCTCTCATAAAGCGAAAGTGGATAGCAGACTGGATCAAAAGCCAGAATCCTACAATATTATGTTTACAGGAAATACATTTAAAGCAGTAATACATACAGAGTAAAAGTAAAATGCTGGAGCAGATTCTATAATACTTCAGGTGAAGTAAATAAAGCAAGGGTAGCCATTCTTATCTCAGATCAAACAAAAGCAAAAATTAATCAAATTAAAAGCTATAAGGAAGGAAAGTATATCTTGCTAAAGAGTAGCATAGATAATGAAACAATATCAATACCAAACATATATGCACCTAGTGGTATAGCATCTAAATTCCTAAAGGGGAGAGATGCAAGAATAAATAGACAGCAAAACTATAATACTGGGAGATCTCAGCCTTGCACTCTCAGAATTAGATAAATCAAACCACAAAATAAACAAGAAAGAAGTTAAGGAGATAAATAGAATATTAGAAAAGTTAGATATTATACATCTTTGGAGAAAACTGAATGGAGACAGAAAGCAGTACACTTTCTTCTCAGCATTTCATGGAGCCAATACAAAATTTTAATTGAAATCAAACCATTCTCTAATTGATAAATAGTCAAAAGATATGAACAGACACTTTTCAGATGAAGAATTTGAAACTATTTCTAGCCATATGAAAGATGCTTCAAATCATTATTGATCAATGAAATTTCACAAATTAAGACAACTCTGAGATATCACTACACAACTGTCAAGTAGGCTAAGATGACAGGAAAAGATAACGATGAATGTGGGAGGGGATGTGGGAAAATTGGGAAACTGATACAATGTTTGAGGAACCATTCTGGAGACCAGTTTGGAACTAAGCTCAAAAAGTTATCAAACTCTGCATACCCTTTGATCCAACAGTATTACTACTGGTCTTATGTCCCAAAGAGAACTTAAGGAATGATAAATCTAGAGAAAACTAAATGGAGACAGAAAGGAGTACACTTTCTTCTCAGCAGTTCATGGAATCTATACAAAAATTGACCTATATTAGGACATAAATTCCTCAAATTCAAATGAATAAAGGCAGAAATAGTAAATGCATTATTTTCAGATCATGATGCAATAAAAACTGCATTCAACAAAAAGCCAGGGGAAAATAGACCAAAATAATTGGAAACTAAATCATCTCATCCTAAAGAATGATTGGGTGAAATAGCAAATCATAGACAAAATTAATAAAGTCACCCAAGAGAATGATAATAATGATATGACATACCAAATATGTGGGATGCAGCCAAAGTGTTAATAAGGGGAAATATTATATCTCTAGGCCTACTTGCATAAAATAGAGAAAGAGAAAATCAGTGAATTTGGCTTGCAAATAAAAAAGCTAGGAAAATAGCAAATTAAAAACCCCCAATCAAATACCAGATTTGAAATTCTAAAAGTAAAAGGAGAGATTAATAAACTTGAAAGTAAATTAAAAAACCTATTGAATTAATAAATAAAATTAAGAGACAACAAAATAGATAAACCATAGATAAGTTTGATTAGAAAAAGGAAAGAGGAAAATCAAGTTGTTAGTCTTCAAGATGGAAAGGGAGAACTCGCCACTAATGAAAAGGAAATTAGAGCAATAATTAAGAGTTACTTTGCCCAACTTAATGACAACAAATTTGGTAACTTATATGAAATGGATGAATACCTTCCAAAATATAGTTTACCCAGATTAACAGAGGAAGAAGTAAATTGGATAAATAGTCCCATTGTAGGAAAAAAAAAAAAAAAGTTATTAATCAGCTCCCTAAGAAAAAATCCCCAGGACTACATGGATTTACATGTGAATTCTACCAAATATTTAAAGAATAATTAACTCCAATGCTTTATAAACTATTAGAAAAAATAGGGATTGAAGGAGTCCTAACAAATTCTTTTTATGACACAGACATGGCACTAGTCATATTTAACCCTAGCTATCCAAAATATGTGATTTTCCTAATTTTTAGTATATATTGGATTTATTTGTACACAACTTTTAAAATTTTACATAGTCAATATAGTCTACTTTATTTTCTCTGTGATCCTATTTTTTTTTTAATACTGAACTGTTCTCTTATTTATCGATCTAAAAGATTAATTCTTACTCTGGAAGGGAAAAGGAAAAAAAAAGGGAGAAGAAGAAAAGGAAAAAGAATAAAGGATAAAGAAAGACAGGAGAGGGAAGGACAAAGGAATGGAGGGAATATTTTGGGCATATGTCAAGAATTTTCATTTATTAAGTGCAAAATACACTCATGTCAGTTGAGAAAGATACAAAATAATGAAATAGATTTTCAGTGTAATTATCAACGAAAAACAAATTCCCATATTGGTCAGCTGTGTGTATGTATTATAGATAGATTATACATGTACTCACTATACATGCACATTTATTACACATTATTTATAGCACATACAACATATATAGCCATTTATTCAGATGTATCTGTGTTTGCATAGTTATACATTTATGTATTTCATTTGCATGTACATATAAACCCATATATGTACACATATGCATACATTTCTGTGCATATATACAAACATACATATAGGAATGAAATGCCCCTTGTGAGAATTCAGACATGTAAGTGCAAAATTCTTGATTTTTGCTAAAATAAAAGAGTTAAAAGTTTTGAACTTGAATCTTGAGTTCGCACATAAACAACCAATGGATTAAAATCATTCCTACAAATAATTTTGTTTTCTCTGGGAAAGATAATTTGAGCATAAATATATCAATGAGATGACTGTAACTGAATACATTCAGAGACTTATTGACATACTGAAATAAAAGCTTAACTCTAAAAATACATCTGAATTAATTCACATCTATGCAACACCAGGTTTAATGTACAAATCAGATATCACCATGCCACTACTTTAGCAGAAAGTGAGGCATGCAAATATTGCACAGTATATATTTTCAGACTTTTTCAATATGCTATTTAATAATGCTGATTTTTCCTCTTTTTTCTTTTTGTATATAAAATATTATTTGTTATATGAGATCATAGAATTACTTTCTGGTAGGTGAAGGTGTAGGAATATTGAGGTAAAATATGGTCATATACAAAAAGGATAAAATAAAAACTTATTTTAAATATGTATTTGTCCATATTTTATTTATAAGTATATAGCATATCATATCATATTTTATCTCATTTTATACCATGAATCTATCAACTCATTTAAGAGGAGGTTGGAGCATACTTCATCATCATTCTCCTATAATCCTGAGTTTTCATTACATTTCTAAAAGTTTTTTAAGTCTTTCAAAAATGTTTTTCTTATTATATATTTTTTGTTACTGTCAATTTTTTCTGGTTCTTTTTACTTTGTATCAGTTTATACAAGTATTTTTAGGTTTCTCAGAAACGTTTTAATCATTTTTAATTGCACAATAATATTCAATTACATTTATATACTATAATTTGTTGAATCATTCCCTCTTTGATAGACTTATCCTTTAAATTTCTAGATCTTTTCTATAATGAATACTTTTGAACATAAGTCCTTATCCCCATCTTCCATCTTCTCTGGGCACAAGACTAATAATGGTTGTGGTATCTTCACATGAAAGGGGATATATAGTTTAATCATTTTTTGGATGTAGTCCAAATTGTTTTCTAGAATGGGCTAGATCAATACACATATGTAGGAAGAGTATAATAATATGCTTTTTGAAAAGCTAGCATACATTTGAAAGAGGATAAAGGAAGGGAAGGGACTGAATAAAACTAATTAGAATAGTGGGGGTTTTGTCCACACTTTAGTTTATTAAGTAAGAAAATATTCATCTCAAGAGACCTTTCACCAAGAAATTTAGAATACCACAGATGCTTAGGCAACAAGTTTCACTTTTTTAGAACCACATCTTGCAATTCTTTAGCTGTCATTCTGAATCATTGTCCCCCCTGCCTTAAGACACTCAAAAAGTGATTTAGAAATAACATTTTAGCTCCTCATTTTAGGCTAAATTCTTCAATAGTAAAATTTTAAGTAATTTAATTAAATGTCTTTAGATTTCTAATATTAGTGGTCCAAGAAAACTTCTTCCAAATGTTAAATTTACTTCTACTCCAACTTATGTTGTGGCTGATTGTGATTTCACATAGTTAATTGTCTTTATTTCAGTTTTCTCTTCTAACAGTCTAGGTGAGAACAGGTTGAGATGAATTGAATAATCTGCTGGAAGGAAAGCTATTGTTAAAGCATTTAAGCTCATTTTCTTCATTTGCGGCTATGGAAGAAGGTAGGTTCCACTGGTCAAGCTCTTGCTTCTCTAGAACTCTGCTTCTTATTTGGAAGAATATTGGCAACCAAATTTCCCTTTCCCGTATTTTATAATTAGGTTTCTTATTAGATCCCCTCTGGGTGGGCCACACAGGTTGACAGAAAGAAAAATGAAAAAAAACTAAAAGTCATTTCTGAAATCCCAGGACCACCCACATCACTGTGCATAGTATAGTAAGCAAGTATATCATTTTAATTAATATTATTATTCCTTCAAAAGATGCTCTTTTAAAATTGCAATAATTTAGGTTCCAGAGAGTCTGTAAAACTTTCTAGGCAACTAGTAGACAAATTTGTGAGAACTAAGTTATACCCATCTGCATAAGGAAGCTTACCTAAGTGCTGATGCTAAAAACTGAAAGAAGTTAGCCATAAAATGGCAATACCTTGTAATTACTTGACAGGTAGCTTTGATTATTTTGTGTTTGCTTTTTTTGTTTTGTTTTGTTTTGTTTTTATTTGTTTCTTTTTTACTTTGCTCCATTTGTTTTTGTTATAATCATTTGAGGTTGTTTATTATTCTCATGATTTTTATTAGCAGTTCTGAAACCTCACTATAACTAGAGGGAACAAAACTACATACATATGTATATAAAAATGTATTCAGTCAGTTCAATTTGAAGCTTCAATTCATTGAAACTACACTAAGATTTGAGGGACACATTATGTGTAACATAATTAAGCTTCAAACTGGACAGAGACTTTAGAACATTCTGTATGTATATTGTTTTATCGTAAACCTATCTTTTTTTTTAATTAGTATAAGAAATCTCACGCATGTGTGTGTGCACATGTGTGTGATATAGATGTGCATTTTTTGTTTATTTTCCCACAAGGGAATTTGAGATTATATACTTACTAAAACAGAAGAAGGACTTTTGTGAATAACAACATTTTTATCACTGCCATGTTGCAAAGTAATGTGACATGTCATGTTAGTATTTTCCTTTAAATTTAAATTAATATAATTTCATGATAGTAATAAGATAAATAGGAAAGATTAGAATACTGAGAAAGAAGTGAATTCTTCCATGGATGGACGCAAAAGGAAAATGTGCAGCCATTATTATACTTCCTTCTTTCCTGTTCATTAAAGTTGCTTTTATTAATTAGAAAATAATGTTTTAAGCCACTTTTTAAAACCAAATTATTCTATATTACTGGATTTTGGATGTGATCAATCCTCATAGCTAAAGGAAAACAATTAGGTGAAACAGTAGATAAAGCCCTGGAATCAGAAATTCAAATATGACCTTAATTCCCTTCTAATTGTGTGACCCTACGCAAGTCATTTAATTTCAATTGCTTCAAAAAGATAGTAGCCAAGTCAAAAAGCATTTATTAGGATCTTTGTATATATCAAACACTGTACTAAATTCTGGGGATCCAAAGAAAGGAAGAGTCTCTTTTCTCAGAGTGCTCCCTATCTAATGGAGAAGATGACATGCAAACATTCCTATATAAACAAAATGTACAGGAAAAATTGGAGATAAAGTCAGAAAACAAGAATTAAAATTAAGGAAGACTAGGGAAGGCTTCTTATTAATAAGTATAAGTTTTAGTAAAACTTGAAAGAAGATAAGATAATCAGGAGACAGAGATGAGGAAAGAGAGAATTCTAGCATGGTATACAATACTGAAATACACAGTCTTGGGAGAAGGATGATCAGAGCAACCATACTATAGTGTCAATAGGTAGTTTCTATGGATCTCACATTATATGGAGGAAATTAAGATCTAAAAATATTCCAAATGTTGTAAAGTAAGAAATTATTGAAGACTTTAAAAGCCAAAAGGAGGAATTTATATTTTATCTGAATACAATAGGGAGTCACTGGAGTTTATGTGATTGGGGTATATGATATCTCATATGAAAAATAATAGATCTGGGGAGCAGATGAAGAAGGAAAAAACATAAGAATAACTGGAATGCCTAAAGTTTGTGATAAAAAAAAAAAGAACCTTGGCAATATAATGCAAGAAATAATCCAAGAAAATTTTTCTGGAGTGACATGACATGACAGGAAAGTAGAAACAGAAAAATTCCACTGATAATCACCTCAACAAGATCCTTTGTGGAAAATACATAGTGATATTATTGCCAAACTCCCCAAACCCCAGATCAAAGAGAAATTTTTGCAAGAAACAAAAAAAAATAATTCAAATATGCTGGAGCTATAGTTAAAATTGTACAGGACTTATCAGTAACCACAATAAAAGACCACAGGTTCTGGAATCATATCTCCCAAGAATTAAAAGAACCATGTTGAAAAATATCATATTCATCAAAATTATCAATAATATTGAATGAAAAATAGAACATCCAATGAACTTTCAGATTCTCAGGATATTCTATCAAACAAATCTGAACTTAATAGAAAAATTAACATATAAGAGCCAATATCAAAGATCAGTTCCAAGGAACTCAACATGGACAAATTGCATGTTTGTTTGTTTGTTGCGTGGGAAATATATACCTTATGTTTAAGATTTACATTAACAATAATATAGCTCAAAAGAGATATTAGGACAGAGTTAAGCTAAAAACAGTAAAACTGTTATACAAATGAAGTGAAGAGGAAGAATAGACACAGAGACATGAGAAGGGAGAGAAAGACTGGCAGTTCTGAAAACCTGTTCACATTGGGAATGGGTCAAATAGACAATGTTAAAAAATATATATAATGAAGGTTACAGGACCCTTCAAAATCCATAAAGAAATAAGAGAGAAAGATATGGGCAAATGTGGAAATAAAAAGATGAGGGAAGAAGACAAGGGAAGAATCCAAGGGTGGGAGGAAGGTAAGTAATAGCAAGGCAAATTATTGGGTCTGTATCCCAAGGAAATCACAATAGAGGGAAAAGGACCCATATATATATATATATATATATATATATATATATATAATAAATGCTTATAGTAGGTCTTTCTGTAGAAGCAAAAAATTGGAAAATGAATAGATACCCATTAATTGGGAAATGGCTACCAATGTTGTGATATATGAATATAATGGAATATTATAATAGTTCTATAAACATGATGATCAAGCTGACTTTAGAAAGGCCTAGAAAGATTTACATGAACTGATATTGAGTGAAACAAACAGAACTGGGAATACATTGTACACAATAACAACAAGAATGTGAGATGATCAATTATGAAAGACTCGGTTCTTCTCAGTGGGTCAGTAATCCAAAGTAATGTCAATAAACTTTGGATGTAAAATGCCATCTTTATCCAGAAAAAGAAATAAGGAGATTAAATGTAAATCAACACATATATGTTCACTTCTTTTTTTTCTGTTGTTTTTTTTTTAATATCTCCCACATTTTTTTCCTTTAGCTCTACTTCTCTCCTAACATGATTCATAAAGCAATGTGTATCAAAAATAAATAAATTTACTAGAAAAGCAAATAAAAAGTAATAATGACAGCTAAGGAGCAGAATTAAAGCAAACAGTCAACAGCAATAGGAAATATGTGTACATTTGGAGGGAGCTGTGTGTGTGTGTATGTGCATGTAAATATCTACATATTTATGCATAAATCTATCCTTTGTTAAAACCTACTTGAGGATAGGGAAATGAAAGGGAGGAAAATAAAGTATAAAAGAGGCACAGCAAGAGGACAATTTACAAAGAGATGAAAAAAGATGAATACTTATGAATATAATTTATATATATATAATATATGTATACATATATTATAAATATATGTGTGTGTATATATATATCTTGAACTAGTAATTTGTTCTTATATATTTTGAATTTCCTGATATTCTGTTTGGCATCACCATGATCTCTTTTGTTTTATTTTGTTTTTATTCCTTTTCTGTTCATTTTTTTTAAATTTTGTTTTCTAAAATAAAATAATTTTTTAAAAACTAAATATAAAAATAATATACAGAAAAATATAGCCCTGACAAGTAAAAAAGCAGCTAATAGAAATGCAAAGAGCAAAAATGAATGAAAGAGTAGAGATGATAAAAAGGTCAATTTGCTGAAGGCATTGGGATTGAACTGGACAATTTGTACATTCAGAGGGATTTGCTTTCCAAAGAAAAAGGCCACTTCTCCATTTGACACAGGAATAAAGGAGGAGATACTGATAGAAAGTATACAAGTGCCAGAAAATAAAGATGAAAGAATCTCAGACAATGAAATCATTTAAAAAAAAAAAAAAGTAGAAACAAGTTTCTCAGCTGAGTGGTGATGATACAGGAAGATTTAGCAGGTTTGAGAATGGATAAAAAGAATTTTGAAAAGACACTTTGTTATGTGGGATGATTCATTGATTAAAGAAGAATAAAAGCATTGTCTTGTAGCAGTGAGAGCACTTTTGAAATGGTTTCTCTATCTTAGTTCAGGAGTACCTGAGTAGGAACAAAGATAGTATAGATGGTGAGAATAATCAAAGACTGAAGTTTTATAGGGTAATATTTTCAATAGGATAATAAGTCAAGACTGTTAGGAGAATACTCCAGAGAGGAAGTTAACTGGTTTTTCATGGAGTCAAGAGGGGGAAAATAAAAAGAGTGAAGTAATTACTGGTTTGAGAGCTTGGGAAGGAACTGAAGGGTAAATTGGGCATCATGGTGAGGATGAAGAACAAGAGTTAGGGTAATGAAGAAGAGGGTGAAATGGAATGAAATTAGATTATGCTTGGAGTTCACAGACATGGAAATGGAACGTCTATGGGATATAATAATATCAAGGATGCAACTATCTGTATACAGTTAAGATTGGACAGAGGGAAATTCATGGGAAATGAGTAAGTTGAAGAATTGGGAAAAGAGAATGCTTGAGAAAGTGTCTATATGTATGTTAAAGTCCCATACTAAGAGGATAGGAGTTTGAGAAGAGAGAAAAAACTAGGAATCAGACTCTAAACTCATTGAAGAAAAGAGATTATCTTGGAGATCAGTAGAAAATAGTTGCCAGAATTTTCATTTGGTGATAAATATGGTTTGAATGAACTTTAAAAAAAAGAATGGTTAATAAGTGATGGTAGTAGAGGGAAATCCTAGATGTGACAATGTGGAGGAAGTATTCCAAAGCATACATCACACTGATTTTTTGGAAAAAGAAAAATAAACATTATAGTCCTGGAAAGAATGAATAAGGGAGGCTCTCATCAGAAAGTAATCAGGTCTTGGTGAATATAAGAAAATGGTGGGAATGAGGCAGGGAATATTTAAAATAAAATATAATCCATTTCCTATTATTCAGGCATTCCATAGAGTACAGTGGAAGTAGATAGCTTTGAAATTGGGTGATTTGGTTGAGAGGGATAGAAATAAAAGAGTGATCACTAAAAAATGAAGTACAGGCTTTGAACAATGTTGGGGTTTCAGATTCACTGGAATGGGCAGGAATTGAGGAATACATTCCTGTAGGTACTATTGTCTATGGAAGTGCAGCCTTGGATGGAGTTGGCCTAATGTTTCAGGAAGTTGTGTGTAGCTGGAAAGTTATGATGAGGGTAAACAGAGGGAGGAATGGAGGATGCCATAGAATGAGTTAAGGCACATGCAGGGGGGTTGTAGGAGTCCAAAGAGGGTATTTGAAGTATATGGAGTGTATTGAAGGTATTTGAAGCCTGCTAGAAAGATAGTTAGGAAAGCTAAAATAGCATCCTTTGTTTCCAGAGAAGTGCCATGTGTTATACTTTTAAAAATACTTTTACAACATGGAATTCCTACAGTGGAGAATTTAGGCTATATATTGCAAAATCATAGATTTTAAACTAGAAGGATCATTAGAGGTCATTTTGTTCAAACATATTTTAGACATGAGGAAGCTGAAACACAGAAAGGTAAAGTAACTTGATTTGAAACTTTGGCTTTAAATACATTTTTTCTTCTGTATTTGGTGGAGTGCATAATTTGTGTTTTATTTTATTTGTTTTTACTCTACCAAACAGCCTCTCTAAGCATCTTGGTGACTAAATAACATTTTGACTTTTCATTTACTAGCTAAGGATTATGTTATCATAGTAACAAAATCATTTGTTCACTAGAAGATTCAAAGCCAATAAGCAGTATTTGAATTTCTTCCATTAGTTAATAGAATGGAAGGTAATTCTTTTCTACATAGGTGATGAAAGAAAGGTGTACTACAAATAATAACATTAATATTCTTGAAAAGTTTGTAAAGGTTCATGCTTGGGAAGGCCCTCATATTCAGTGAAACAACATCTTTTCCTCCTTGTTATGAGACATTCCTCAGTTGGCATGGGACAACCCAAGAGTATGTGGATATTTACTAATGTTTGGTAGAACTTTTACATAATTATTCTTTTTTCTAGTAAACTGGTCTTTAATTATTTTTTTCTGAATGTCTCAATTTGTTATTTTTTATAAATGTAATTCAATTCACCTTTAATTTCTAACATATTCAAAGACCCCCATCTCAGCTGATGCCAAATTCTTCTATAACTATACAGAAATTAATAAGAAGCAGCAGTTAAAACAAAATTAGGAGGAAAAACAAAAATAGCATCAATTATAGGAATTCCCAGCTCCCATTAAGATGCAAATAATTGACAAGTATAATAGTGGTGAAACAATAGTATTATTAAAGTTTCCAAGGAAACAATTTTCATTCCCAGCATTGATAAGAACTACTCAAAATTAAACTTGCAACACAGGGATAAAGAACAGAGTGAAAAAAAAATACCCAGGACTATTTGTTTTTTTTTTCCTTTTATTTCTTTTTTAAACAATTATTTTTCTGCACATTTGCTGTGCTTGCCTAACATTTTGTTCATGCCTATCATTTGAAATCAGAATTTAGAAAATAATTGCAATCAGTGCATCACACCAACATGGTCACAATTATCACCATGGAATACAGAGCAAGAAGGGAACTTAGAAGTTTGATCCAACTCCTTCATCATACTAAGCAGAAGGTTCACAGCTAACTTGTAGCAAAATTAGGATTAGAATTCAAGTTTTCTTAATTCCAGTTCTAATACTCATTTCATCATAACACTAGTCAAAGTTGAAATTGTTTATCCTCTTAAAAAAACAAACTAGGCAATTATATTGGAGGAGAGAGGGAAAAACTTTTTTTTTACCCTTATGGGAATTTGTGTGTTGTATGCATATGCACACATAAATGTATGCAACTATGTATTTTAATGTTTTGTAGAAAAAGTTATAGTACCAATGACAGGAAATAATATATTAAAGAAAACTAAATCAATTTTAAAATATTGTATTGGCTGCTGACTGAAATAATAAAACATGTAATCATAATTTAAAGTGAAAGGCATGGGCTCATCATATTAAAAACTTTCTTTCTCAAGAGATAGAATATGACAATCATAACATGGACATCAAGCCAAGTTAGAAAGATACTTAGAACTGCTTAAAATTACGTACAATTTTGTTTGTTTGTTTGTTTGTTTTTAGCTGTTACAGAGTTATGCATCCTTCTGATGGGACGATAAACAATTCCCTGAGTCTGGCAGGTGTTTAATTAATTCAACAAGCATATATTAGTCATCTATTATGAACAAGATTAGACATGGGACTTGAGCATATATATTCTTTATTCTGACTCCAATTATTCACTAGCCAGGCCTCCTTTTGACTCACATTGTTAGGGACCTAGGTGGGAAGACTGTGTGTTAGCTTCATGATAAATTTAGAACTTAAGCTGAGCTCAAAAAAATAGCTATATTTGAAAAGATTGAATTAAGGAAACATCAAATATTAGCAAAATCGCAATTAATCCATAAAACCTGAAAAGGACATTTTACATTGATGAAATAATTCATAAGGCTATGTATCTTTATTCTTTTTTATTAATTTTATAATTATAATTTTTTGATAATACATATGCAAGGTTAACTTTTTTACAACATTATCCCTTGTAATCACTTCTTTTCTGAATTTTCCCCTCCCTCTCTCTACCCACTCCGCTAGATGACAAGCAATCCCATACATGTTAAATGTGTTACAGTATATCCTAGATACAATATATGTGTGTAAAACCAATTCTTGTTTCACAGTAAAAATTGGATTCAGAAGGTAAAAGTAACCTGGGTAGGAAGACAATAGTGCAAACAGTTTACACGCAATTCCCAGTGTTCCTTCTCTGCATGTAGCTGATTTTCTCCATTATTGATCAACTGGAACTGAATTAGATCTTCTCTATGTTGAAGATATCCACTTCAATCAGAATACATCTTCATATAGTATCATTGTTGAAGTGTATAATGATCCCCTGGTTCTGCTCATTTCACTCAGCATAAGTTCATATAAGTCACTCCATCCCTCTCTGTATTCAACCTGCTGGTCATTTCTTACAGAACAATAATATTCCATAACATTCATATACCAAAATTTACCCAACCATTCTCCAATTGATGGGCATCCACTCATTTTCCAGTTTCTAGCCACTACAAAAAGGGCTGCCACAAAAATTTTTGGCACATACAGGTCCCTTTCCCTTCTTTAGTATTTCTTTGGGATATAAGCCCAGTAGTAGCACTGCTGGATCAAAGGGTATGCATAGCTTGATAATTTTTTGGGCATATTTGCAAATTACTCACCAAAATGGTTGGATTCTTTCACAACTACACCACCAATGCATCAGTGTCCCAGTTTTCCCACAGCCCATCCAACATTCATCATTATTTGTTCCTGTCATCTTAGCCAATCTACAGGTGTGTAGTGGTATCTCAGAGTTGTCTTAATTTGCATTTCTCTGATCAGTAGTAATTTGGACCACTCTTTCATATGAGTGGAAATAGTTTCAATTTCATCATCTGAGAATTGTCTGTTCATATCCTTTGACCATTTATCAATTGGAGAATGGTTTCATTTCTTATAAATTAGAGTCAGTTCTCTATATATTTTGGAAATGAGGCCTTTATCAGAACCTTTAACTGTAAAAATATTTTCCCAATTTGTTACTTCCCTTCTAATCTTGTTTGCATTAGTTTTGTTTGTACAAAAGATTTTTAATTTGATGTAATCAAAATTTTCTATTTTGTGATCAATAATGATCTCTAATTCTCCTTTGGTCACAAATTTCTGCCTCCTCCAAAAGTCTGAGAGGTAAATTATCCTATGTTCCTCTAATCTATTTATGATCTCATTCGTTGTGCTTAAATCATGGACTCATTTTGATCTTATCTTGCTATAAGGTGTTAAATGTGGGTCTATATCTAATTTCTGCCATACTAATTTCCAGTTTTCCCAACAGTTTTTGTCAAATAATGAATTCTTATTCCAAAGTTGGGATCTTTGGGTTTGTCAAACACTAAATTGCTATAGTTAAACCCTATTTTATCATGTGAATCTAACTTATTTTAATGATCAACTAGTCTATTTCTTAGCCAATACCAAATGGTTTTGGTGACTTCTGCTTTATAATATAGTTTTAGATCAGGTGCAGCTAAGGCCACTTTCATTTGATTTTTTTTTTTTCATTACTTCCCTTGAAATTCTCAACCTTTTGTTTTTCCATATGAATTTTGTTGTTATTTTTTCTAGGTCATTAAAATACTTTCTTGGGAGTCTGATTGATATAGCACTAATGAAAATAGATTGATTTAGGGAGTATTGTCAACTTTATCATATTAGCTCGGCCTATCCAAGAGCATTTAATGTCTTTCCAATTATTTAAATCTGACTTTATTTTTGTGGCAAGTGTTTTGCAATTTAGCTCATATAATTCCAGACTTTTCTTTGGTAGATGGATTCCCAAATATTTTATACTCTTGACAGTTGTTTTGAATGGAATTTCTCTTTGTATCTCTTGCTGTTCGATTTTGTTGGTGATGTATAAAAATGCTGAGGATTTATGTGGATTTATTTTGTATCCAACAACTTTATTAAGTTGTGAATTATTTCTAATAACTTATTAGTTATTAGTTTACTAATAGTTTTCCTAATGTTAAACCAGCCTTGAATTCCTGGTATAAATCCTACTTGATCATAGTGTATTATCCTGGGGATGATTTTCTTTGTTCTTTTTGCTAATATCTTATTTAAGATTTTAGCATCAATATTCATTAAGGAGATTGGTCTATAGTTTTCTTTCTCAGTTTTCACCCTACCTGGTTTAGGTTTCAATACCATGTTTGTGTCATAAAAGGAGTTTGGTAGAACTCCTCATTCCCTATTTTTTCAAATAGTTTATATAGCATTGGTGCTAATTGTTCTTTAAATGTTTGGTAGAATTCATATGTAAATCCATCTGGTCCTGGGGATTTTTTCTTAGGGAGTTGACTAATAGCTTGTTCTATTTATTTTTCTGAAATGGGACTATTTAACCAATTTACTTCCTCCTCTGTTAATCTGGGAAGCCTATATTTTTGGAGGTAGTCATGCATTTCACTTAAGTTATCAAATTTATTGGCATAAAGTTGGGCAAAGTAACTCCTTATTATTTCCCTAATTTCCTCTTCATTGGTGAAGTCACCCGTTTTCATATTTAAGACTAACAATTTGATTTTCTTCTTTCCTTTTTCTCATCAGATTTACCAAAGATATAGCTATTTTATTGTTTTTTTTTTCATAAAACCAACACTTAGTTTTATTTATTAATGTTATAGGTTTTTTTTACTTTAAATATTATTAATTTCTCCTTTTAATTTTAGAATTTCAAGTTTAGTATTTCTCTGAGGGGTTTTAATTTCATCTTTTTTTAGCTTTTTAAGTTGCAAGCTCAATTCATTGATCTTCTCTTTCTCTATTTTATTCAATGTAGCCTCTAAAAATATTATTACCGCTTTAGTTGCATCCCACAAATTTTGGTATTATGTCTCATTGTTGTCATTATCTTGGGTGAAATTATTGTTTCCATAATTTGCTGTTTCACCCAATCATTCTTTAAGATGAAATTTTCATTTCCAATTACTTTTTGGTCTATTTAGCCCTAACTTCTTATTGAATGTAGTTTTTGTTGCATCATGATCTGAGAAGAAAGCATTTACTATATCTGCCTTCCTGCATTTAATTTTGAGATTTTTATGTTCTAATATATGTACAGTTTTTGTATAGGTTTCATGAATTGCTGAGAAGAAAGTATACTCCTTTCTATCACAATTCAGTTTTCTCCAAAGATCTATCATACCTAATTTTTTCTAATATTCTATTTACCTCTTTAATTTCTTTCCTATTTATTTTGTGGTTTGATTTATCTAATTCTGAGAGTGCAAGGTTGAGATCTCCCACTATTATAGTTTTGCTGTCTATTTCTTCTTGCATCTCTCCCCTTTAGGAATTTAGATGCTATACCACTTGGTGCATATATGTTTACTATTGATATTGCTTCATTGTCTATCCTATCCTTTAGCAAGATATAATTTCCTTCCTTATCTCTTTTAATTAGATCAATTTTTGCTTTGGCTTGATCTGACATAAGGATGGCTAACCCCACTTTTTTTACTTCACTTGGAGCATAATAGATTCTGCTCTAGCCTTTTATCTTTACTCAGTAAGTATTTCCCTGCTTTAAATGTGTTTCCTGTAAGCAAAATATTGTACGTTTCTACCTTTTGATACAGTCTGCTATCCACCTCTGATTAATGGGAGAGTTCATCCCATTCACATTTACAGTTAAGATTACTAATTCTGTATTTTCTTCCATCATATTATCCTCAGATTATACTTTTTTTCCCCTTGTCCCTCTGAACCTCTTCCCCAGTATTAAACTTATGGGCCCCACTTGTGTCACACAGGCCTCCCTTTTTAGTATCCCTCTCCTATCCTTTTAAATCCTTTCCCCTTTCTTTTACCCTTCCCTTATTACTCTTTTCCTTTTCCCTTTTCCTCTCCCCCTTTTAGTGAGGTGAGAGAGAATTCTCTGAAAAACTAATGTCAATTATTTACTCTTTGAGCCTTCTGTGATGAGAGTAAGATTCACACAATGTTTCTCCCCCTCTCTATATTCCCTCAGATGTGGTAGATTTTCTATGCCTCTTCCTGGGATGTAGTTTCCCTCTTTTTATCTCCCCCTTTCCTATTTTCTGACATTATCCCATTTCCATTTCTACTTCCTTTTTTTATGTTATATCAGTAAAATCAAGTTATGCATGTGGACTTTCTTTAAATCCCCAACAGAAATACATTTCTCAAAAGTTCTTTTTACCTTTTTCTTCTTCTCGTAAGTCTTATGGTTGGAGATCAAATGTTTTGTTTAGATCTGTTATTTTTTTTCTTCTTAGAAACAAATGGAATTCATCTGTTTCATTAAATGTTGATCTTCTTCCATGAAAGAAAAGGCTAAACTTAGCTGGGTAGTTTATTCTTGGCTGTATTCCAAATTCTTTTGCCTTTAGGAATATCAGATTCCAGGCCCTTCAACCCTTTAATGTAGATGCAGCTACATCTTGAGTGACCCGTTTTGTGGCACCTCCATATTTGGATTTTTTTTTCCCCTGGCTTCATGCATTATTTTTTTCCTTAGTCTGATAGTTCTGCAGCTTGGCCACATAAAGTCCTTTTTTTTTTTTTTTTTTTTTTTTTTTTTTAAGGGTCTTTTTCAGAAGGTTTTTGATGAATTCTGTAAATGTCTATTTTACCTTCTGTTTGTATTACCTCTGGCAGTTATCTTTGATAATTTCCTGTAAAATAGAATCTAGGCTCTTTTTTTCATCATAATTTTTGGGAAGTCCAATAATCCTCAGATTATCTCTCCTGGATCTATTTTCCAGGTCTGTCAATTTTCCCAGTAAATATTTGACATTATTTTCCAACTTTTCATTTTTTTTTTTTTTTTTTTTATTTTGCTTAACTGATTCTTGGTGTCTCAATGAATCATTCATTTCTATTTTTCAGTCCTGATTTTTAATGAATTATTTTCTTCATTTGCTTTTTTAAAATTTATTTTTGTATATGTTCAATTGAGTTTTTAAATGAGTTATTTTGCTCTATGGAATTTTTTTTCCATTTCACTATTTTTTTTAGTGACTTATTTTCTTTTTCCAATTCACCAATCCTACTTTCTTGGGAATTTTTTATCTTTCCCATTTCACAGATCTTACTTTCCTGTGATTTTTTAACCTTTTCCAATTTACAAATTTTGTTTCCCTGCACTTCCTGTGAATTCTTTATCTTTTCCAATTCAAATTTCAGGACGTTGTTAGTCTCTAGCATGGCTTCGCTTTCCTTTGCCCATTTTTCTTCTAACTCTCTTTTCAGGTCTTTAATAGTCTCTTCTAGAAGAGAGTTATATGATGTTGGCCAGGTAACATTCCCCTTTAGGGTGTTATCTGGACACTGTCTGCTGTTAGTCTCCTCAGCATTGGAAACCCATTCTTTTTCTGTACAGAAGCTGTAAATAGTTCTCTTCATTTTTTTTACTCATTTTTAAAAACCTATGGGATCTGCCTTCAAGTTAAGGAGGTTACCAGCTTCCTCTGCAGAACAGGGATAGTTTGGATGGCAGCTGTCTTGTGAATGGGATGCAAAAGTACAAGGGTGCTCTGGAAGAGAATTTCCCCCCAATGGAAATGATTCAGAGCTTGTTAGCACTGCTGGGCTTCAGGAGTACCCAGTGAAGAACCCATGCTCTGTAGCCAAGTGACTGCCCTTAGGCTAGAGGCTGAACAGTGAAAGTGTCACAACCCCAGGCTAAAGCCCCTTATTATTATTATTATTATTATTATTATTATTATTATTATTAGCAGCTGACCAGCAAATAGCCCTGGCACACAGACCAGAAGTGTCTCTGCCTGGGGAAGCACAGTGGCTGCTGTGGAAGTTTTGCTGCTAGGGAAGTTCCACTGTCTCAGGCTGAGCCCCACACTGTGCAGATTAGAGGTTGTCCCAGTCTGTGGTCTGTGTCCCACTGACTTGCAGATTCTTAACTGCCCCACTGAAAAGCCCCAGACAGCAGAAGGTGGCTGCAGCCATGAAGTAATCTGTGCTGAGTCACTTCTGGTTTGGGGTATCTATAGGCAGTTTCTGGCAATTTTTTAAAGTGGCTTGATTTCTCTGCTGAGCTGCTGTTTTGCAAGCAGAGTAGAGCAATCAACCTATGCCAGATTCCTCTGTCTCTGTAGCTTTTCTAATCCCAGAGGCCTCCCCAGCCCAATCTGCACAATATGCTGGCCTAGTTCTATCACTATCTGTGCCAGTCTTTTTCCCCACCCCTCAGAACCGACCTTATATGATGAAATTCCAGTTTCTCTTCGGCTGGTAAATTGTTGTGTTTCTAATCTTTGTGGTTTTTACAAGTCCAGCAATATTTTTCAGGCTTAATTAAATAGTTGGTATTGAGGGTAAGAGAGAGCTTAGAAATTTGCTTGTGTCTTCTCCTCCATCTTAGCTCTGCCCCCCCCCCTTATCTTTATTCTGACAATATTAGCTCCTCTATAACTATGTTCTCTGATTTTTGAGTTTATCCTTTGTATCTTAATTTGAGGAAGCCCAATATCATTCATGTTCACTCTAAAGGTGATTCAGCTCATGATTCTTATTCTTTTCATATCCTGCCCCTTTTCAATTCTCCTTTATAGCTGTTCTTATTCCATTAGAATCTAAGTTCTTTGAGAATAGATAATGTCTTTTTTTGTTGTTGTATTTGTAATATCAGAACTTAATACAATGTCTGCCTATCTGTTTATCTCTCATTCTATCTATCTAAAAGCCAATGAGCAACTATATTATGAATTTATGGATGTCATATCAGAAAATAAGACTTGGATTTCTAGAACATGGATTAAATGTAGGAATAACACCATTATTTTATAAAAGACTATAAATAGGAAGGGTTGGTGAAAAACAATTGTAAATATTACAATGTTATAAATATAAATTAGATATAATTTATCCAGTTTCATGGAAATCTAATCAAAGAACTTCTTACTGAAAAAATAAAAGGGAGGAATAAAACTCTCAAGTAAATAGGTAGGCAAATAGGCAGGTAGATAGATATCTACATAGCTATAGACAATAGAAAATAGCTATGATATAGAAAAACAGACAAGATGTCAACAAATTTGCTAAAAAAATATAATAAAGAACCCAAAACAAACAAATAAACAAAAAACAACAATAGAGCACCTGAAATACACACGTGTGTGTGTGTGTGTGTGTGTGTGTGTGTGTGTGTGTGTATGTGTGTTGATAAAATTACCCAAAGTTACTATTGCAGGTAGGAAAATATGACCTCATAAAAATCATGAAGACTTGTAAAGTTGAAGTATGGGACTGAAACATGCCTCCTGAAGAGGAAAATTTATTCAAGAAAACAGAATTGTACATTAGAAAATATGCTCACATAATTAAATGAAAAACCTGAGGACAGAATCATAATGTCTTTGATAAATGGTCAATGAGAAGAGGAACACAATATTGTTTTCAGAATATACTACAGACAACCTGAACAGAAAGAAGAAATAACTGAGTATTTGGAGAGCAGATTACAACTCTGATATGAAGGCATTCTAAAGTAGTGATAGAGATATCATTTGTCTATAAATTTGTTTTTAAAAACGCTGCCAAAAGCAAAACATATTACAATTTATTCTATTTGGCTTAATTAGAATTCCCTCCTTCAGAATGTGGAGGGACAACAACAAGGTGATGCTTCTGAATCTCTTTCTCATCAAAAAGGAAGAATTGGCTATAGTACAAATGACTGAAACGCTAGTAAAAGAGCTCTATTACAGGAATTCAATAAAGAAAGTTGAAAACTAGGAAGAATATGAAACACCCAGATTTTTGGAGAATACATTTCATAGGATTTAGAGAAAAGTGAGGTAGAATCATATGATCTAAAATGCTACATTGGAAGTCAATCCAAGAAGGATGAGGAGCTGTCAAGAATGATATTTTGAAGATATAAAATAAAGTAAGTGATATAATTAAAAACATGAAAATTATCTAAAGAGGCTTCTATGGATGTGTAGGGAACTGGATATTCCACATATATTTTTAAAACATATAGAAAATTGAAATTCGAGAAAATAATAGACAATGAACAGAAAATTCTTGCTCTATATAAATAATGTCAGGCATACTAAAGTTCAGAATTAGCTAATTTTGAAAATGTAATCTAAGGAAGATAAAAATGATGTGTATGTGAATGTGCTTTTAAAATCTACATTGAAGGAAAGAAGAGGAACAAAAGACTTTTAGGAATGCTGCTTGACATGGAGGGGATGCTGATAACAGATGATGAAGAGAAAACAAATCTACTTAACTCATTTGTTTCTGTTTTCTCTGCCAAGGAGAATAATCTTTTGGCTGGAAAAGACAGAACATAAATATCAAGCTGGGAGCTGTAGCTCAAGATAAGGTGTATTAAAGCACCTAGCTGCCTTTGATGGAATGAGTTCACAACACTAGGACCAAATGAATAAAACATTTAGCATGAACTACAGAAAAACATTCTGAACAAGTTTATCGAATTTGCAGATGACAAAGAAGTGGAGAAAATAACCAATGCTATATGATAGCCACAGTACATAGAGGTTTAACAATGCAATGTAGAGTCAGATCTCATAAGATCAAATTAAAAAGAGATACCTGTAAAGCTTTCCATTTTAATTTTAAATAACCAGGTTTGCCTTATAAGCTTGGGGAAAGAGATCCTAAAAGAGGTGTTGATATATCTTTAAAAAAGTCCTCAGAGATTTAGTGAATTGTTAACTCAACATGAGTTAACAATGAATACAAAAATCAGTCACAATAAAAACATAATAGTACTGACAATGGTATATTTTCTGGGACTAGGTGGGTGATTCAGCTATGACATTTGCTATGTTATTTTTTTCATGGGTACTGAATTTTCAAAAGTGCATTAATAAACTCAAAAAACTTTAGAAAAGAATGTTTAAGATGGTGAAAAATCTAAATATTATGCCACATAAGAGGATGGAACTAAGATGGCAGAGTAAATAGAACATTCTAAATGAACCCTCTCAATATGCTACTCTGAATTGTAAAAGAATGCATCAAATAAAATTCTAAAGTAACATAAATAAAAAAGGTAAAATGAGCCATTTTTCTGGTCCTGAACAACTTAAGAGGTCTGTAGCATAGGGATGAGGGCTGGCCAGGATTGTAGAATTATAGCAATACCAGCTATAGGTTTTGGAAATGGTAGCAAAAATAGTAGCAGTAACTGTAACAGGAGCACTCACTGCTTAGAGATAGTAAAGAGGTTGCATATCTAATCAAAAAGAAATTTACAAGGATTTGTGTTAGTAGAAGGTACAGGTCAAGGTGCCATATAGTAACTCCATTACTCATTTTTCACTTTTGTTTCACAATTCCTGAGCAAAAAAGAGTGCTTACATTTTAGTGGCAGAAGGTCACAGTTACCCTGATCATAGGGGAGCAGAGTCCAATTCTAATATAAAGTCCAAAGATGTTAGGCAGGAAAAACAATCAAACAAGAAAAAAACCTCAGGAGAAAGAGCAACAATTATTAATAACAGGGAAGTTCAAGACAGAAACTCAGAAGTTAATGATGTGCAAGCATTTAATAGCAAAGTTTCAAAATAAATTTTGCAGAGTATACACAAGTCCAATCAGAATTACTAGGAGAGCTAAAGCAAAAGATTTATAAATGATATTAAACATTAAATTAGAGCAGTAGAGGAAATTTATATATATATATATATATATATATATATATATATATATATATATATATATGAGCAATGCAAGAAAAGTATGAAAACAAAAGATAGGTTAAAAAAAAGGAACAAAAGTACTGAAGAAATTAATGTCTTGAGGTCAAGCCATATGAGCATTGGATGAATAATAAATTGAAGATATCAAATCCATATTAAAAATACAATAATCAATGACTATAGTAGTTTAATATTTAATAAACCCCCAAATACCTTCTGGGACAAAACTTTATTATTTCACAAATATTGCTTGAAAATGCGTAAAATAATGTGTTAGAATCTCTGCAGAGAGCTGCACCTCATACCCATCTAAAATAAGGTCAAAATGGATTCATGATTTTGGCATAATGGCTGATAACATAAGAAAATTAGGAGAGAAAGGGACAGTTTACCTATCAGATCACTAGGAAAGGAAGCAATGTATGACCAAAGAAGTTCTTTGGAGTTCTTCTTTGGTCATGCATTCCTCCTTTTGAGAATAAGAGAGCATTATGAAATGCAGAATGGATTACTTTGATTACAATAAATTAATTTTTAATAATAAAATATAATATCCAGGCTAGCTTTATGGGGGATCTCTGATGGGCCTTGGTCTTTAGGTGGAGAAGTGATGAAGGCAGGAGGGCCACCACAATGCTGGTCAAAGATGGAGTCCTGAAATTTCTCTGTGTCTATGTCTAAGACTCCTCTATATCCTTGGCTGAGAGGCTCCTTCTCAGTCTTCCCAGCCCTTAAATACTTCAGTAAGATTACATCACTACAGCAACTGAACATGTGTAACCATTACCACAATATCACATTAAGTATATGTTTACAAAACATTATCTCATACTGAGTAGGCGCTTAACTATAAGAACTATGCTGTCCTTTATTCAAGTACAGCTTTTCAGAGTTCAGGTCCTCCATAATAAAACCTATATAATATAGATTAAAGGGGAAGTACAAAGCTGGGGGAAAATTTTACAGCCAGTGTTTCTGATAAAGGCCCCTTTTCTCATATATATAACTGTGTCATTCCCCAATTGATAAGTGGCCAAAGGACTTGAACAGACAATGTTCAGATGATAAAATTAAGGCCAACTGTAGACATACAAAAAAATACTCTAGATCCCTATTGATTAGAGAAAGGTAAATTAAAACAACTGTGAGATACCATCTCAAACCTCTCAGATTGGCTAAAATGGCAGGAAAAGATAATGATAAATGTTGGAAAGGATGAAAATGAATATTTGTAAAACACTTTATAAACTTTTAAATACTAATTAAATGCTATAATAAAACAATAATATTATTTTATAATTCTAATTAATCATTTGTTACATTTATAATTATTAATTATTACCATTAGTCTCAGAAGCAGAATCAGCTGTTGTGCAGAGAAGTAGAATTAAACTTGCTTTAAAAAAACACTTCATAACAATTAGAGCTAGTCAAAAATAGAATCCTATATCAGAATTCCTTTAACTAGTGTCTGTGGATATCCACTTATTAGAGAACTTATAGTAAATTCTAGAGAGAGAATTCTTGTTTCAATTAGCATTGAAATAGATGACTTCTGTGGCTCCTTCCAACTCTACCATTCTGTGATTTTAAAGTTCTGTTAAAGCCAATAAAATAATATAATAAATCATAATATTTATCAATGAAGAATTCTTAATTAAAATAAATACATTAAGGAAATAGGAGGTAAGGGTATAAATCGCAGTAAATGAAGTCTTCAAATTGCTATAATTAAACAAGAGAAAATGTTATGCAACAACCCTTCTGAAAGATCACAGAATTAAGATTTCAAGGTGTAGAGAAGACTTTTCATCATCAAAAAATCCTTCTGGTTTATCCTTTTATGATGTTTAAACTCCTTTAGGAAGAAAAAGAGTCTTATTCAGCATTTTGAAATTAGGTTTATAAACTATATATCCTTAGTAAAGTTACCTCACAAGAAGAACAAAGAGAACATAATATACACTAGCAATGATATTATTTTTAAAACAATTGAGTGATTAAGTTTTGATTATTATAAAAGTACAAATTAACTATAAAGGATATAAGAAGAAAGATTTTTCTGCATCCAGAGAAAGAAATGATAAATAGGAGAGAATGCATAGAATAGTTTTGCAGATAGATAGATACACATATTTGTATCAAATGGTGAACAATTGGGTAGGGGTTTAAACATATAGGGTAGGAGAGGAATAAAAAAAGAAAAAAAAATACAGGATAATTTTTATTTCAAATTTTAAAGGAATAGCTAGTAGCATGTAATAGACTTACAGTTACATGTATAATCTGTCTCCCCGCCCCATTCTAATATGTTATGGAAATGTTTGTTTTAGGTCCTTAGTCCAGAAGAAAATAAACAAATATTTTGTAAAAAGAAATTAAATTGGCTTAAATTCATTCTTACTATATTGTACAGTATAGATTCTGAATACTTTCTGAATGTGATGGGAATCTGACAAGGGAAACTGAGGCTGGAGACCCCAAAAAGTAACTTTATCCAGACCTAGAAGCCAGCCCAACCCCACCTCTGTTAAATACCACTAATTTACCTTTCTATAGAGTTCAGCTGACACCACCCAGGTTTTCTATAGAGCTGAATTAAAGCTAAGTACCCCTACTTAACTTTCAATAGAACTGAATTCACATTAAATACCTCCACTTAAGCTCTATACAATTTGAACTATCACTAATCAAACCTTCTATAGCTTTACTGAACCCAATAGCT
This sequence comes from Sminthopsis crassicaudata, assembly GCF_048593235.1. Classification (NCBI taxonomy): domain Eukaryota; kingdom Metazoa; phylum Chordata; class Mammalia; order Dasyuromorphia; family Dasyuridae; genus Sminthopsis; species Sminthopsis crassicaudata. The sequence goes on along the minus strand of NC_133618.1, from coordinate 174,124,175 downwards.
CTGTATTGTCTCAAATCCTATATACAGGGTGGGAAGAATGGGGAGGTGGACAGACAGAACTCTAATTCCATCAAAGAGTTCTGCTCCATTTGAGATCTCTTGATGATTTATAATAAACTTTTACTTCTACTTTTACTTATAATTTAGTAAATTATTTTACTTCACCCGTGCCTTGTCTCATCAAAAGCCTGCATATCCTCAACAAACGCAGATTTTTATAGTAAAGAGGGCAATGAGCCCCCATAAATCATGATAATATGGTGCCCCCTCATGTGCCTCTAAATATAAGTTTTGTTTGTTTGTTTGTTTGTTTTTTGTTGTCCAGTCATTTTTTAGTTATGTCTGACTCTTCAGGACCCTGTTTGATGTCTTATTGGCAAAGGTATAGGAGTAGTTTTCCATTTCCTTTTCCAGATTATTTTCAGCTGGTGACACAAAGGTTAAGTGACATGACCAGGGTCACACAACTAGAAAGTATCCCAGGATAAACTTTAACTCAGGAAGAGGAGTCTTCACTATCTGTTTACCCCAATATTTAGAAAATCATAATTCCCTGGTTACCATGATGACTAAAATGTTAATTTTCTATTTGCTTCCCACCTTATCTAAGTGAATTATCATTGATAATGCATTTTTGACTAGTCCTCAGTCTCAACCTTTAAACTATAGTTTCTTTTTCACCTACCTGGGAAGACATGATTATCAGTGATGCATGGTAGATATAATATTGACCTTGGATTCAGAATGCCTAGATTCAACCCACAGTTCTAATATTTAATGTGTGACTGAACAAATTTCTTGTTGTTTGAGTTTCCTTTTCTGTAAAATGGGAAAAATGCAGTACCTACCCTCTGGATTGTTATGAGCCTACAGCACCTAGAAAACATTAAAGTTTCGTTTAAATACATGGTGCTGTTATTAGTTTCTTATAAAAAAAAAATTGATCTTCACAATTTTGTAACCCCTTGTATTCCTGTTATTAGTGGTGCTAGGTTTTCCTTTGAATTAGCTTAATCAATAGCCTTTATCTATATATCATTTCTAATTTAGAGTAAAGAATGATTATTACAATATTTTTGATAATTTATATTAGATTAAGCATGATGAAATTTTGAATATATTATACATAAAAGATGTGGATTAGAAATGTTATTAGATAATATGGGGAACTCCTATCTATCTATTAATCCAGCAACAGTAACTTATGGTATTAAAAATTTGTCTGAGAGATTGAAGTATTGGATCACATCACATACATCACAGGCAAGTTCAGGAATCTTGGGCTCTAAGATTGCCCCAGTTTTTTACCACCAAGTTTTACATATCAATCACCAAAACTTTCTGGAGGAAGGCCATTACAAAAGCAAAAAGTTGGAAAATGAAGCATAATATCTGAAGAATAATAAGGGAAACTGCATAGCTAAATTACTGAATTTGTGAAAGGAAGTAATTTATACATAAATCTAAAATATTAGAAGAAGCCAGAATATGAAAGGTTTTAAAATCTAAGAGGTATTCATAGTTGATCCTAAGGGGGCAAATGGAGTTTATTGAGTAGGGGGTGTAGGAAATCATTTTGGCAACTATGTGAAGAATGGATTAGAGTAGGAAAGAGATTGAGAAAGTAATTAGATGAATATTGAGATAGTCCAGAAAACAAGAGAAAAGAATCTAAACCAGACCATTCGCCGTTATGTTTTGGATATGTTGAATTTGAGGTATCTATGTTGATATGTTTAAAAAGTGATATGTTGCTGGTCTTTAGATAAGATACAGAACTGGATGGCATCTATGGAGAGATTATAATGGAATGAAAGATTATGTGATAACCAAGTGAGAGACAAGAGTACAAATAAAAAGAAAATCCAGTATAAAGCCTTACAAAACCCACTACTGTTGGGCATAACATTAATAAAAATCTATCATGGAACTGTCTTACTTCAACAGTCTTCTGACACTTTACTTCCTTCTAAGAAGCCTATTATCCAGCTGCATTGATCTATCTACTTCTTCCTTACATATGACACTCTATCTTCTATCTCTATCTCTTTACAATGGATGTCTTTGCCTCTGCTCTAGAATCCATGACTTCTATGAAGACACAAGTCAAATGTTATCTTCTGTAGAAAGACTACCCTCCCCAGATTCCAGCATCTTCTACTCTAAAGTTATCTTACATTTACTCTGTACATAACTTCTTCATATTTATTTATTTATATGATCTCTCTCCCATTAGACCATGAGCCACTTGAGATTAAGCTCAATTTGTTTTACACTCCTCACAATGTATCTTGTATGTGGTCAATACTAAACACAAGCTGTTTGAGTGGTGCTCTGAAGTATTCCATGTTTTTCAATGATTAATAGATTCAGTAGGAGAATCTTTCTGCATCATTTCCTAAATTTCCTAAGCTATATCAAAAGACAACCCCTAGTCTCTCCCTCCCTATGTCACCATGGTTTTCATAGCCAAAGTGAGATGTGCTAACAGTAAGAGGTGAGGGATTCTATCCACATAGTTCAGGCACAATAGCCTCACTTGAGTATGTTCACTCTCTTCTTTTTACAAAGATCAGAATTAATAAGCACAAAAGTCCAAAGCTCTTTTAACTTAATAACACTGACATGATCAAACAAAAATTTAATGGAATATATGAGGTAAATAAAAAAAGAAATGAAAAAAAGAGACAAAAAAATCAGAGTCTATCATTGTCACCACCTAATTTATAGAAATATATATGATATACAAGATGGCGGCGTGGAGGCAGACAGCTGCTTGAGCTCCTCATTTTCTCTCAGAACTTACTTCATGACAAGCCTCTGACTTAATGCTTGACCCAGAAAGAAATCCACAAATTATCACCAAGAGAAGACATCCTTGAAAGTCGCCAGAAAAGGTCTGTGTTTGTTCGGGGGAGGGTCAATCAGACTGGGCCCAGACTGAGGGCAGACAGCCAGAGCAAGACAGGCAGCTCACACAGCTCAGACCAGAGGGGGAGGGGTGTGATCTCTGCCGTTTCTGTGAAAGGGCTTTTGCCCCAGTATGGATGCTCCGTCTTGGCAGCAAGCCAGGAGCGGTGGAGAGGGTGTAAACACCGGAGGTGAAGATTAAAACCCCAGAAAGCCAGCGTCTCTCAGAGCCCGGCCAACCCCAACCCCCACCTGGACTGACTCGGTGCCTTCTCGGAGCCTCAGAGCTCAGACTCAGTACAGTCATTGCTGTTCTGTTAGTGGCTCTCTGCTGCCCTACCCCCAGTCTGTAGAGGAAGCCCATTAATACCATCCAGCCCCATCCCCTGCAAAACAGACCAATTGTTTCTCTTGTCAGTTTGTTTTCTTTGATTCCTACTCTGACAAAATGAACAAAAAATTCAAAAGGGCTCTAACCATTGACAGCTTCTGTGTGGAGAGGGAGCAGACTTCAAATGCTGAGGAGACTAGGAACAAACTGTCCCCAGATGTATCCCCTGGAGGGATATAAGCTGCTCCTCAATACAAAAGAACCTCATAGAGGAAATCAAAAAGGCTCTCACAAGAGAGCTGGAAGAGAAATGGGAAAAGGAAAGGGAAGCTTGGCAAGAGAGCCTGGAGAAGTCATCCCATGCATTCAAAGACAGAGTGGATAAAGAAATCAAATCATTGAGAAACAAGATTAGTGAGCTGGAAAAGGTAAACAACTCCAAGGAAAACAGGATTAGTGAGCTGGAAAAGGTAAACAACTCCAAGGAAAACAGGATTAGAGAGCTGGAAAAAGAAATCAGCTCTCTAAAAAATAAAATGGAAAAAAATTCCATAGAAGATAAAAACTCAATTGGACAATTACAAAGAGATATAAAAAGAGTGAGTGAAGAAAACACATCATTGAAAATTAGACTGGAACAAGTAGAAATGAATGACTCAAGGAGAAACCAAGAGGTAGTCAAGCAAAACCAGAGAAATGAAACAATTGAAAAGAATGTCAAGTACCTTACCAGAAAGACAACAGACCTGGAAAACAGATCCAGGAGAGACAATTTGAGAATAATCGGACTCCCTGAAAAATGGGAGGAAAAAAAGAGCTTGGACACCATTTTCGAGGAAATTATCAAAGAGAACTGCCCAGACGTTTTGGAAACAGAGGGTAAAATAGACATTGAGAAAATTCATCGATCACCTACTGAAAGGGACCCTAAAATCAAAACGCCAAGAAATATAGTGGCCAAGTTCAAGAACCATCAGACAAAGGAAAAGATATTGGAAGCTGCTAGAAAAAAACAATTCAGATATAGAGGATCCACAATAAGGATAACACAAGATCTAGCAGCGTCCACATTAAAAGAACGCAGGGCCTGGAACATGATATTCCGAAAGGCTAAGGAACTTGGTATGCAGCCAAGAATAACTTACCCAGCAAGAATGAGCATCGTTTTCCAAGGAAGAAGATGGACATTTAACGAAATAAATGAATTCCATCTATTTTTGATGAAAAAACCAGACCTGCATAAAAGGTTTGATCTTCAAATACAGAACTCAAGAGACTTCTAAAAAAGGTAAAAAGAAATCTTGAGAACTATACTTCTGTCAAAAAAATATGTAAAGAACATATGTACAATTTGTCTTAGAAACTAGAGGTGGAAAGGAGATTATATCATAAAAAAGTATAAAGTGGTGGTACTACATCTCATGAAGAGGCAAAGGTAACCTATTATATCTGAGAGAAAGAAAGGAGGGAGATGAACATAGCGTGTATCAATAGACATATTTGATTTATGGTGAAACCTCTTCCACTTCATTGAAAAGTGAAAGGGAAGCAGTAAGCTAAGGGGAAGGGAATACAGTAATTTCGAGGAAAAGGGTAAAATAAGGGCAGGATCTTTAAGGTGGGGGAGGGATCCTAAAAAGGGAGGGCTGTGAAAAGCAAGTGGTGTTCACCAGTTTAATACTGGATAGGAGGGTAAAAGGGAAGGAAAGGGGAAAAGCATAAGCAGGGGTTAATAGGATGGCAAGCAATATAGAATTAGTCCTTCTAACCATAAATGTGAATGGGGCAAACTGCCTCATAAAGAGGAAGCAGTTAGCAGACTGGATTAAAAGTCAGAATCCTACTATATGTTGTTTACAGAAAACACACCTGAAACAGGATGAGACATTCAAACTAAAAGTAAAAGGGTGGAGCAGAATCTATTATGCTTCAGGCAAAACCAAAAAAGCAGGAGTAGCCATCCTCATCTCAGATCAAGCAAAAACAAAAATTGATCTAATTAAAAGAGATAAGGAAGGGCATTATATCCTGCTAAAGGGAAGCATCAATAGTGAAGCAGTATCAATATTAAACATGTATGCACCAAGTGGTGCAGCATCTAAATTCTTTAAAGAGAAATTAAGAGAACTGCAAGAGGAAATAGATAGCAAAACTATAATAGCGGGAGATCTCAACCTTGCACTATCAGAATTAGATAAATCAAACCACAAAATAAATAAGAAAGAAGTCAAAGAGGTAAATAGAATACTAGAAAAGTTTGATATGATAGATCTTTGGCGAAAGCTAAATGGAGACAGAAAGGAATATACTTTCTTCTCAGCAGTTCATGGAACCTATACAAAAATTGATCATATACTAGGGCATAAAAACCTCAAAATCAAATGCAGTAAGGCAGAAATAGTAAAGGCATCCTTTTCAGACCATAATGCAATCAAAATAACATTTAATAAAAAGCCAGGGGAAAATAGACCAAAAAATAATTGGAAACTAAATAATCTTATACTAAAGAATGATTGGGTAAAACAGCAAATCATAGACATAATTAATAACTTCACCCAAGAAAATGACAATAATGAGACATCATACCAAAATGTGTGGGATACAGCCAAAGCAGTAATTAGGGGAAGTTTTATATCTCTACAGGCCTACTTGCATAAAATAGAGAAAGAGAGGGCAAACGAATTGGGTTTACAACTAAAATTGCTAGAAAAGGAACAAATTAAAAACCCCCAGACAAACACAAAACTTGAAATTCAAAAAATAAAAGGTGAGATTAATAAAATTGAAAGTAAAAAAAACTATTGAATTAATTAATAAAACTAAGAGTTGGTTTTATGAAAAAACCAACAAAATAGACAAACCCTTAGTAAACCAGATTAAAAAAAGGAAAGAGAAAAAGCAAATTGATAGTCTTGAAAATGAAAAGGGTGAACTCACCACTAATGAAGAGGAAATTAGAACAATAGTTAGGAGCTACTTTGCTCAACTTTATGCCGATAAATTCGATAACTTAAATGAAATGGAAGAATACCTTCAAAACTATAGCTTGCCCAGATTAACAGAGGAAGAAGTAAGTAGTCTAAATAGTCCCATCTCAGAAAAAGAAATAGACCAAGCTATTAACCAACTTCCTAAGAAAAAGTCCCCAGGACCAGATGGATTTACAGGTGAATTCTACCAAACATTTAAAGAACAACTAACTCCAATGCTATGTAAACTATTTGAAAAAATAGGGATTGAAGGAGTCCTACCAAATTCCTTCTATGACACAGACATGGTACTGATACCTAAACCAGGTAGATCGAAAACTGAGAAAGAAAACTATAGACCAATTTCCTTAATGAATATTGATGCTAAAATCTTAAATAAGATATTAGCAAATAGACTTCAGAAAATCATCCCCAGGATAATACACTATGACCAAGTGGGATTTATACCAGGAATGCAGGGCTGGTTTAATATTAGGAAAACTATTAGTATAATTGACCATATTAATAATCAAATTAATAAAAACCATATGATCATCTCAATAGATGCAG